>NC_137819.1:515000-585000 GCF_963921795.1 Nannobrachium achirus | reverse complement strand
AGCGGGTTCTAGGTGGTCCCCAGCTAAATGATGTAGAGTTGGTAACCAAATGGACCCTTATAGATCTTTAACTTTTGAGTGTCAAATGAAACCAAAAGGGCCCTGAATTAAGGGTCCATTTGGTTTCATTTCATGCTCTCTAAGAGTTACAGTAAATGATTGTCAAACATCGGCATAAATTGCCTTTTTTAGACGGCGGTTGACACGCCCTAGTAATTATTTTCCAATGAGAGGCAGGCGATTATTTGGGACGCGCCGAGAAGTTGAGGAGCGGAGAGGCAGGCGGCGCGGTCCCGTGAAATGCTAGTGCGCGTGTACTCGTTCATGCATGCGCTTGCCTGTGGCACGAGCTGGATTGTGGTCAACTTTGAAAATAACGCCTGGCGTTTACTCGCGGAGTGTTTGTCTCGCCGACGTGGTGCGATCCCCGCTAATCCAAGAGCCCGCGTTACTAGTCCCATGTCTGAGAGGTGCTTTACTTACGGTAATTTGGACCGTCAGGTCGCAGTTACTATCAAAACCTCCACAGGCTGTCTGTCTCTCTGTCCGTCACGTCACACTTTTCCCCTACTCGTATCTCTCCACCGTTGCCCGGATCCATGCCAAACTTTGCACACACACTCTTTGGCTGCCAAACCACAACCTCCACCCCTCATTTCTTACTTGGCCCTCTTGTAGCGCCACCATGAGGCCGATTCTTGCGAGACACATTTTTGGACACTGCTCCTACAGATTTTGCCCTAAAATCACGCAAAGCAGTACACAGTATCTCTACAGTCATGTCATCAACATGGATCTGTCCCATTTCCCATATTCCCTCCTGATTGGTTGCCATCGCCTTCTAAAGTTTGTGTATGTGACCTGACGTCGCTTATCTCCCGATTTAGGGAGTCTTACTGTTTTACAATAATTTACAATAAGTCTACACAATTAGAGAATGTAGAATAATTGTATGTTGATCAACATTTGCCTCTTACTGTTTTTCTCCTAGGGTACCAACATCAACACAGCATGGAGTTGTGGACAAAATCCAATCCAACAATAACATATTCAACGTTTTGGGTCTGAGGCGCTAAATCTCATCAAATGTTGGTCTGTTGCTCAAATGCAGAATAAATAATAGACCTTCATGTGAAACGGGTTGAAAACCACTGCTTTATGAGAAGTTGAATATAAATATTCCATTCATTTATCATAGTCTTCTCTTTACTAAGGCTGTTGACAGCCTGCTGGCTGGAACAATACATTCCCCATGGCCTAATTCACTGGCCATTTTATGCTTACTCAACTTGTTTGTTTTCTTAACAATACAGCCAGTAGCAACATTGCAGACGCCATTAATCCATTTAGGATTAATGCTTTAGCTATTGAAAACTAGCAGATATAAAAGCTCACAGCGCGGCACCGAGTACCGCACTGCGAGCTTGTAGATCTGCTATTTTTGAAAAAGTCGTGAAAATGTTTGCAAATCTTTGAATATATGTATTTTTAAAGCAAACATTTGTAACTCAAATTTTGCCTCTGGGGGGTCACTGGAACTAAATATTATTAGATGGGGGTCTTTGGCCAAATATATATCATTTTGGGGGTCCTTCACGTGAAAACGTTTGAGAACCACTGAAGCATAGGTTTCTCAAAAAAACAAAACGATTCAAAAGACACTTCTCGGGTCAAAATTAAAATGTTCATGATTTTTCAAAAATAGCAGATCTACAAGCTCGCAGCTGTGAGCTTGTAGATCTGCTATTTTTCAATAGTTAAAGCATAAAATAATATGCAGTAATGCATACCCGGTCTAAATGGCTTAATTTACTTTGTGAAGGGCTCTTCACCAGTGTGTGGACACACTTAGATAACTGTAAGCTCCAATGTTGCGTTCAACTTGAATTGAGTGTAACCTGCTCTGACGTTGTGGTTGATTCTATTAACCTCGTTAAAGGAGAGGAAGTTGTGAATGGCTTTAGTTGTAAAACAAAACACTGAGGAGGGTTTTTTCTTGTGCAGCTGAACTGGAAAAAGGCATGAGAAAGATTTATTTTACCCTTTTTTTTCTGTCTCTTTCTACAGCTGCTCTTGAGTGCAAAAACAATGGAAAACTGAAAAGAAAAAGAAAAGAATTTGATCATATGGGACCTATGGCTTATGGAAAGCATGATGTAGTCCTTGGAAAATAATGTGGAAGGGGAGAGTAGTTTTAAATACAATAATAAATGATAATAAACGTTAAAAAAGCTCTTATCAAAACAAAGATGCAAAGTGCTTAGCCAAAATAAAGTCACTGACAGAATAAAAAAAAAACATGCTGATGATTATTAATGATGTTTTTTCTTTTACATTATTTTCGTTTGTGGCTGCCAGAAAGTGTAGACAGTTTTATACTGATTTAGAAATTGCCCTTTTATTGTTATAATAGACTATTGTATATACAGACAGCTGTGTGCGTGCGTGTGTGTGCATGTGTGTGTGCGTGCGTGCGTGCGTGCGTGCGTGTGTGTGCTTTAATGTGAATGGGCCCGGACGGCTGGCGTTGCCGTCTGGGTGCGTGTCGAGGGTTCCACTCCCGATCCCGACGACCATTGCTGCGTGTCGCCTCCTATCTCTCTCTCTCCGTTTACTCCCTGTTTTACTGTCTACTAGGCAGAAAAAGCCCCCAAATATATTTTAAATAATAATAATAATGTGAATGAACATGCTTGGTGCGGAAGAGCAGATATAATCCTGTTTTAAACCGTCTGTCGGGGGGGGGGGGGGGGACCTCATGTCCCAAACTGTCACCTTTCAGGATTCATTTTCAAACATGGCAGATCTACAAGCTCCAAACGTGGTGTGAAGTATGATGAAGTAGGGCAGGGGTCTTCAACAGGGGGTCCTGGACCCGGGGGTCCTTAGAGTTACTACAGGGGGTCCTCCAAATCCGAGGAGAACTTAAGCCGAACATAGCAGATCTACAAGCTCTCAACGAGGCGTTGTGAGCTTGTAGATCCGCTATTTTCGGCAAATAGGTTTGGTGTAGAGGTAACATAGTGAAAGTTCAAGTTTACAAAATATCGACGATTTAAGTAGTTAAATGTCTGAAAATACACAATAACATGAATCCAACATAGACTGATGACAGTGCTGTCAAACAAGTATATGAATGTGTCCATGAAATCGATGAGAATCTCATCACAAATTAATACAATACGTAGAGGGGGTCCCTGCTTCATCTCTCTCTCTCAGCTAAGGGGTCCTTGGCCTGAAAACGTTGAAGACCCCTGAAGTAGGGCATTAATTTACGAAAAAAAATAATAATAATAATAAATGAAGAAACAGCGATAAACTGTAAACTTGAATGACTCTCGTTTGACTTGGTTTTGGTTCTAACCAACGTTCTGTGTCTTTCTGTGTCTCTCTGCAGGTTACAGACGATATTTGGCCGTTTTGATGAAGCCTTGAATTCAGGCAACATGGCTCTGAGCCCCGGCCACGGTCAGTGAGCATTCTCTCCCTCTCTCTCTCTCTCTCTCTCCCCCTCTCTCGCTCTCTCTGTATCTCTCTCCCTCTCTCTCTCTCTCTCTCTCTGTATCTCTCTCCCTCTCCCTCTCTCTCTCTGTATCTCTCTCCCTCTCCCTCTCTGTCTGTCTGTCTGTCTGTCTGTCTGTCTGTCTGTCTGTCTGTCTCTCTCTCTCTCTCTCTCTCTCTGTCTGTCTCTCTCTCTCGCTGTCTGTCTGTCTCTCTCTCTGTCTCTGTCTCTCTCTGTCTCTGTCTCTCTCTCTCTCGCACGCTCTCTGTCTCTCTCTATCTCTCTCTCTCTCTCTCTCTCTCTCTCTCTCTCTCTCGTCCCTCTCTGCTCTGCTGGTCTCTCTGGAGAGCAGAGCCCATTGCCAAGGAGACGTTAATGTTTTCTTTTTTCTTTTGTTGTTTCTTCCTTGCTTGCTGGAGAGACAAACTCGATCCGAAATCAGATAGCGTCTCTGCACGTTTATGTCCAGTGTAATGTAATGTTCTGTAATACTGTATGCAAGTGTGCGTGTGTGAGGGCGTGCCCCCGTGCCTCAGCGAGCGAGTGCACGTGGAATAGCACTGCCAGCAGCTCCTGTAAGCAGGTCTAATAGGATTACCAGACCTGTGTGTGTGTGTGTGTGTGTGTGTGTGTGTGTGTGTGTGTGTGTGTGTGTGTGTGTGTGTGTGTGTGTGTGTGTGTGTGTGTGTGTGTGTGTGTGTGTGTGTGTGTGTGTGTGTGTGTGTGTGTGTGTGTGTGTGTGTTGCTGGGTGTTTTCCGGCAGAGTAGCAGAGCGCCAGGCTGTTGAATGAATGTTTTGACCGTCAAAGTGCAGTGTGTTTGTGTGTGTGCGTGTGGAGTGGAAGAAGCCACAGGGTTTGGCTCTCCTCTGTCTGTCTGTGGTGTCATGATGATGACACCAGTGAACCAGGGTGTTTGTTATTGAACTTGTCATAAGGACATTGTGACACGACACAGATTAAAGTTCCCTGGCTCATTTCAGTCAGTTGGATTCCACAGAAGCCAGCATGTCTTCTGTGGAAGCATGTTTGCGAAATCAGCCCATCTACAAGCTCACAATGCGTCTGCGACACATTGTGAGCTTGTACTGTAGATGGGCTGTTTTTGGTTATTTTAAGCATTTTTAGCGGTGAAACTAGCAATATGTTCAGAATAGGGCTGTCCCGATTTTGAATCAACCAAAATTGACGTTTGATTCAGTGAATCGAAATCACAACCCAAATCGCGATTCACTTCCGCGCATGAAAATGTCAATTGTTTGGGCATAAAACCCAAAGTTTATATTGTTTATTTTGTTATATCAATCTCATGTGTTATTATTCAAATAAAAGTGACTTATTGAGAAAGTGTTTTTCAAGACAATAGCCTAAATGTATAGTCGTATAGCACTCAGTGCTGAAAAAAAGGAGGTTTAAAAATAGTATATCCTATATTGTATCAACAAATCGAATCGGATCGAATCGTGACCTTAGAATCAAAAGTTGAATGGAATCGTGGATTAGGCATATCGTGACAGTCCTAGTTCAGAAGCATTTTCCAATAAGTCTTGGATATGTACTTTTGTATAAAAGCAAAGGTTGAAGCTTCAGTCTGTGATGTCTTCACCTGGTTGTCAGTATAGTAGAACAGCAGTAACAACATTACTTAACTAATTTCTAGCCGATCCCGAGTATACTCGTGATAAATACTCAAGTATTTAGAGTGCCGATCCCGAGTATACTCGGGAAAAATACTGTATATAGAGTAACGCCGGTTCTCCTACCCTGTAGTCCAGCGGAAGGTCCTGGCACGATCGGCCTCGCCGATTCATCATCATCACGGATCCACGTGCACAAAATAGTAATCCCATAACATGGAGGCCGACGGGGAATCTCATCTTTAATGTCCATTTTCTCCAAATAACACTTTTAAAGCCAAGGATGGCATTAGATTCTCGCTACAAAAACATAACAACAAAGGCATCGATCGGCCATTTTAGAAACCACATGGTGTGACGACCGCTCCCGTTGTATGACGCCATGACGTCAACCCGGAAGTGTTTACGCAATGGACTTCTGGCCTTCAAAATAAGACAATGGAGCGTAATGGAGCCCTGCGAGCGGCACGCTACACATTTAACCCGTTCATGTCTGGAGCACTAAATGGGTTAAACAATATCATTTGACATGTTGTATCCATTGTTTAGGAATCAGCACTCAATTCAATTGTGAGCTTTTGTTTTTGTCCCACGCATTGTGACACACCTCCCTTTTGTTTTTGTCCCACGCATTGTGACACACCTCAGGGGTTGACACTAAGGTCTCAGAGGCACTTGCCCGTCGGGCAAGTACAGGTCATGTTCTACTTGCCCTCAGGTCATGGCCACTTGCCCTCATAATCGCAAAATCGTAACATTTGAATTAACGTTCATTTTAACGTATTTGTTACCTTCTACTTGCAGTGATGTTGCTAGGTTTTCAATATAATGGGAGACCCACAGGTGGTCATTCAAATAGGTCCCAGACAAAAATGATGGGTCCCCAAATTAAATGTTTTTGAGAGTTGTGAGCTTGTAGATCAGCTATTTTCCAACATTTGCATCTTTCTTGTATTATTTTACAATTTGGCTAGTATTTGTTTTTATAGTATAGTTTGATTACTTTTGATGCAGCAATGGTCTTTTTTTCTTGTCTTTAAATGTATTTAAAAAGTCCTTAAATTATTACTTCGTTGACATCTAGGGACCCCCCCAAAATCATTTGGGGACCTCTGGGGGGTCTTGACCCACAGGTTGACTCACTTGACTGAAGTGGAAGGGAGAATGTAGTTTTAGTGGATGAATGAAAGTGGAGCAAAGATATTCATTTCAAGACAGTTAGAAAGTGTTTATTGCTCTGGTGTTTTCTTTTTACACACTGTGATTCTCTTTGAATGCTTTATGCTTGTGTCGCAACGTGAATGATCTGAAAACAACGTTGTGCGTCAGAGCGGCTCTTGGCTCGCTCCGATGCCGACTACCGTGTGCGGTTCGCGGCAAGCTTTTCTGCGTGGTTCGCTGAAAAGAGAGGCGGCCACGGCACGTCGCGATGGTAAAATCTTGCTCTTTCGAAAGACTATCATTTCGTCCGGAGGGTTTTACCGACTCACCCCACGGAGGTTAAGGTTAGAGTTGGGTGTAAAAAAGATGACATGTATAAACAGCGAAGCTATCCCCGTCGCGAAAGACACTCTTTGGAGAGAGGATTGATCCTGCAAACATATTCACATTTAGGTTTTGCGCGAATGAAACCCACAGATGTATACATAGTTGCAGAAGTTGCAGCTGTGTGCGCGTCGTGTCTTCATCATAATTTGATCTTGTAGATTAGCTGTTTTCGACGGAGGCACGGAGCACGCACGTGTTTGCGTGTGTGTGTGTGTGTGTAGGGACTGGGGAGGAGGGATGGACTGAGGGGGGAGAGAGAGAGACGGTCGGAGCAGCACTCTAGTCCTGTTCAAGTTTCTAAAGACGGATAATCTCATTATATATTACTCAAAATGTGCGCTTGCCCGGTCGGGCAACCTGGTAGCAACCTTCACCTGCCCGACCATTTTATTTGCCTGCCCCGGGCAGTCGGGCAAGCGTTAGCGTCAACCTCTGCACCTCCCTTTTGTTTTTGTCCCACGCATTGTGACACACCTCCCTTTTGTAGCTGTTCACTACCGTTAGCTCTCAGGCCTGTTGTGTTGTTCTGTCAGACAGAAATAATAGATGTGTCCTCTGTGTGACATGTTTTATTGATAAAAATCAATAAAACAAATGTTCTATTCCATAACAAAGGAGCTTTTTTTTTTTAAATGCACAGCATAATATTAGTATTTCTGAGAGGATTCACACACGTCGGCCTCCACTGTAAAACAAACTCCTCCATAAATGCAACCGTGTGTGTCGTGCAGCTCCAAGGTCTCCTCACCTGTAGCCACGTGTCTGCAGGGGTGTCTGCAGGTCTCCTCACCTGTAGCCACGTGTCTGCAGGGGTGTTTGGGCCCTGGGTGCTTTGACAACCCATTTAGGCCTAGGATTATTGACCGCTTTAACTATTGAAAAATAGCAGATATACAAGCTCACAGCGCGGCACCGAGAAAATTTGAATTTTGACCCGATTCTGTAAGTGTCTTTTGAATCCTTCTAAGGTTTTTGGAAAAAAAACTATGTTTCTATGTCAGCAATCTGGCCAGCCATCATCAAAGAAAAGGTCCTTTTCACTCAACTGGAGCTCAGTTAGTCTGTTCTTGAGAGACTACTATGTCACTGGTTCTCAAACCTTTTCATGTGAAGGACCCCCAAAATGATATTTATTTGGCCACGGACCCCCATCTCAAAATATGTAGTTCCAGGGACCCCCCAGAAGCAAAATTTGAGTTACAAACGTTCGCTTTGAAAATACATATATTCAAAGATTTGCACACATTTTCACGACTTTTTCAAAAATAGCAGATCTACAAGCTCGCAGCGCGGCACTCGGTGCAGCGCTGTGAGCTTGTATATCTGCTATCACTGTTTAAAGCATTCAATAATTCTAGGCCTAAATGGGTTAACTATTGAAAATACTTATTGAAAAATCATGAAATTATTTGAATATTTCAAATCCTTCTCAGGTTAGAAACTTTCTATATGTCAGTGCTGCTCAAACTTTTTCATCTGAAGGACCGCCAAAATGACGAATAGAAGCAAAATTTGAGTTACACATGTTCGCTTAAAAAAAGACTTGCCCACGTTTTCACAACTTTTCAAAAATAGGTTCCATTCATCTCAGAGGGAAATGCAGGCGGGAATAGACTCTGTGATACAGTCTCCTCCTCTTGGTCAGGGAGCAGGGGAATGATGCTGTAGGAGGATGGCAGTTAAGTGGCTTAACTCCCTGCTTGCCATTGTTGTGACATGTTGTCAACATTGTATTGTATGTATTTGGGATGAGGACCCCACATACTGGGTCCTGTCTGTGGTTGTGGTTGTATATGCTATTTCTGTCGCTTCCAAACGCCAAAAAAAAAGAGTTCCCGTAAATTCTCTCATTGAAACCCAGGCTTTTATTTATCTCAACAGTAGCGGGCACCAGGCTTTTATTGAAAGGAGGCGTGTATAAGATGAAAAGCCTATATTCTTATTTTTCAAAAATATCAGAATGAATAAATCAACATTTTGTGTCAGTTTCAACCCAGTAAAATGTACTGGGTTCATTTATTGAAACCAAGTACTGTATGAAATGATCAGTGCAGTTACAGGTGGACACTGGCCTTTTTCCTTGGGCTTACTTGAAAACAAATGAACAGTGCAAATAGGCTCTATGCATATACGCCATTTTGTTCTGCTTCTGGGTGTCTTTCGACTTCCTTCACAGGTGTTACCTATGATACTAATGAAGGCTCTGTTCCATTCTGGTCAAACAGAGTCAGGGTGCTGATATTGTGCATGTTGGATCACTGGAAACACTCTGCTACACCAGTGGGTCTCAAAGTGTTCTTGAGTGGGTTCCAAATGTCCCCATACAGGTGTGTAACTCTGAGAAGCAAATGGACCTGCAAGGGTCCATTTGATTCCATTTGTTGATTCCATTTGTACAGAGTTATGGGGGTCCTTGAAATTAAACAACCACTGTGCAACAAATCAAACAGAGCCTTCATTAGTATCATCAGTAACACCTGTGAAGGAAGTCGAAAGACACCCGGAAGTAGAACAAAATGGCGTATATGCATAGAGCCTATTAACTCTTATTCTGCCAGATGTTGTTATTTATTATTGGGTTTTGTGCCAGCAAAAGCACCTTACCTTTGCGATGATATAGACAAATGTGTATTCTTTTTTTTTTTGAAATGTTCTCTTAACACTTGGGGAGCCAAACTCGTTCAGGGACGAGTTATGGCCACTAGATGTCACCCTGCCACAGGAAGTTATATCGTCGAGGGACGAGTCAACAAATAGTTAACTTTTCGAGACCGCAGCTTCCCTTTGCATGCCCTGAATCCATTACGTCACCCAGCCAGGGCAGGAAGCCCCCTGTCTCTCCCCACACGGAAGGATTTTACATGGCTTTAGATTCTACTTTGAAACATAAGAACGGCTTTATCTGAGAATGAGGTAAAAACAGCCCCATGGAGGCAGAGAGCTGATTGTTTTCACGGCGACACTTTACCGCGAATTTACCGCGATTTTTTTACCGCGAGTTTCGCGAGCGTTTGTAAACAAATGGAGTACCTCCTCAATCTTCTCTGGACACGCACGTGCACACGCACGAAGCTTGCGGGGCTCATCAAAACATAACGTAAGTCAATGGTGGCACCAGCAACAGCTATAAATGTTATAAACCTTGGCCGCCCATGTGTTAAAGAGTGTGCCGTGGCTCTACCAGCAGTAGGGGGCAGCCTCATGCAAGAATTAATGTGAAAATGGTCTCAGCTCGACGCTTGCTTGTCAAGGCTGTTCAAGGCTGATGAGTCGCTACAGAGCAATAGATCCAGAGAAAAACACATGGAACAGTGTTGTGACTCCATTGATGTTAACGTCCAGTTGGATTTTAAGAGTACTTTTATGGGAGCTGTTTCAACGGTAGACACCCGCGCGACACCTCAACAGGTTACAGACATCAAACCAAGGTACAAAAGAACGAGCCAAAGAACGTACAATTGGCATTATCGGGCCGTCAAAAATGGGGCGAACGGGAACGTTCAAAGCAGTATAAGAGTTAAGCAGATGTGACTTAATGCTGCCCTGAGAACACATTCTAATGTCTACAAGTCACAACTGTGCAATTGCAAAGCATAGCGTCAACACAGACGGACAGATATAAGGGAGATGGGAGGAGGGGGACACAGAAATGTATTGTCCTATTGCCTGAATCATTCACGGGGTTGTGTTTGTCACGCATTAAATCCAGGGTTCCGTGGGGGTCCGCTGCGGTCCACGGGGGTCCGCGGCGGTCTGCGGGGTCCCTGGACCCCTGTAATCCATCTGAACATTGTGGCTACATCTCCTAGATGCTAAGCGTCTATTCTCTGTGTTGTTGTTGTCATACAGTGCACCCGGAAGTACTTTGAGGTCACTAGCAGGTCAGGAGTCAGGACCTCTATCATAGTGAACATCGCCCCCTAGAGGCTAATATTTGAACTCCGGCTTTTTCTTTTTTTTTCTATTATTTTTATCCCACAATTTTGCAACCCATTTTCACCCAGTGCCAATTGCCTATGTAATCCTGGGCTCTGTTCTCTCTCTGCCGCGCCTGGGGAGACAACGGACTGACCTCATGCTTCTTTCAATGCATGAGTAGTCCAAGTTGTTTCTTTTCACCTGACAGGGGGGATTTCCCCGGGATGGACGTAGCGCGTGGAAGGGATACGTTATTCCTGAACTCCGGCTGTTTCAATGACAAACCCGGAAATTTAAACGGGGCTAGGTTTTTTATTGAGTACGGGACATTATTTGGGGATTTACGATATTCAGGGTTGGATCGGTCTGCATTGTTTTTGCGATGTGTTGGCTGGATTTCTCCA
This sequence comes from Nannobrachium achirus, assembly GCF_963921795.1. Classification (NCBI taxonomy): domain Eukaryota; kingdom Metazoa; phylum Chordata; class Actinopteri; order Myctophiformes; family Myctophidae; genus Nannobrachium; species Nannobrachium achirus. The sequence continues at coordinate 573,992 of NC_137819.1, read as the reverse complement.
GGCTAGGGGGCTTTGAAAATGCTGTTATTGATCGTTCGATCAAGGTGAACTGTAATAATTAGATAGGTGAGAGATAATTCACTTTATTAATCCCCTACTTGGAATACTATCCCCTACCAGCTTACCCCAGACATAAATAAATAATAGAGCCAGAGCCAGAGTTCAGTTATGCTCAAGCATTCAGGTATATTCAAGTGTCCTGGAAAAGCCAGATGAATTATAGCTAGTCAGTTTTGAATGGGAGAAAAACAAATATTAAGTTTATGTGTATAGAAGGTATCTACACATTTCTAAGGTGACAATTTAAGGACTTTTTAATACCTCTAAAATTACAAATTAATTGTAATACCTCAACTCTTAGAGCCCGTCAGGGTGGGGGGTCCCCCAGTTAAAATATGATTATCGTGGGGGTCACGGCCTGAATAGGTTGTGAACCACTGCTCTATTAGACACCGCTAGGAACAAACAGAACTACATAGCTACATAGAACTACATGTAGTTCTATAGGAAGCTACATAGAACTACAGTAGTGTTAGTTCCTGTAGAAACCTGTCTAGGCTGTTACATGAAGAGAGGACATGAGAGTGCAGGTTCTATCACTGCTGATCAGGTTAGGTGAGTTCAGATGTGACATACATGATTAGGTGGATGGATAAACATTTATTTATGGTCTGCTGGGTATTCTCTGGGTGTTTAAAAAAGGCCCATTCAGTGGCTCACAGACTGCAATACACCAGTGATCAGCGGTACCTACCGTATTGGAAGCTGTGGGTGTGTATATTACTCTATATTATGGACTATGGACTGTGATTTAATTTTGCGATCTGAGTCTTAATGGAACTCTGAAACACTTCATAAAATGTTACTGTGCACTTTCTGTCCTTTGGGCCACAAATAGCATCCACTTAATTTCCACTACAGAAGCCTGCTGTACAACACACCAGCTACACCACACCGCCAACGAGCATCGCATCTCACAGTAACCGGATCAGTCGTTAGGTTCACATGGATTGATTTGATTCAATGATTGATTGGTCGCCAGGCCTCGCTGTACCATATCAGTCGTTAGGGTCGTATTTGATCCATTGATTGGATCAAATACTCACTGCGTGAGGACATACTGTATGTTAGGTTCGTATTGATCGATTGATCGTCAGACTCATAACTCACTGTACCACCTCAGGTGTTTGGTTTATATTGACAGTCGCTCCCCCCCCCCCAGTGGTGTCAGCTATGGATTGTGATCGGACATGTTCTATTTTATACTCTTTTGGGTTCAGAGTTTCTGTACACATTGCCATACTCGATTAGACCGTGTCAGCGATGGACCCCGGGGTGTTTTTTTTTACAAACACACCAATAATCACACCCCAGAAGTCGACCTCTGCGAACAGACCAGACCACAACATCGGCAAAGATACACGCACGCACGCACGAACGCGCGCGCGCGCGCGCACACACACACACACACACACACACACACACACACACACACACACACACACACACACACACACACACACACACACACACAATCACACAGAAATAGACATAGATGAAACACACTCTCTCTATATGTCTCTGTCTCTCTCTCTCTCATCTCTTTAAACATGTCCAGATCCTCCTTGCAATTTGTTGTAAAGGCTGGTGGCAGCTGTTGCTGTGAAAAGACGGGTAGAGAGAAAGATGGAGGGAGGGAGGGAGGAAGGGGGTAGGAGAGAGAGAGAGAGAGAGGGGGGGGGGGGGAGAGAGAGAGAGGGGGAGAGAGAGAGAGAGAGATGGAGAGAGGGAGAGAGATGGAGGGAGAGAGAGATGGCGAGAGAAAAGAAGATGAGGCTAGCTGTTGTAGCTGAAAGAGATCTAGCTGTTAGCCGGGACACAGAGCTGTGCCTGTCACTGCCTATCCCTGATTCAGCCTGACACAGAGAGACACACACAGAACAAGAGAGGAACACACAGAGAGAAAGAGGGAGAGAGCACAACGTAGGGCTGAAAGATGTGGTGGTCGAGGAAGAAGAAAGTGGAAGTGGTCCCTGTGGAATGTGTGGACGACAGAGATGGTAAGTGTGTGTGTGTGCGTGCGTGCGTGCACAATCTCATCTGTATGTGAAGGCTGGGATGCCGAACAAACTTTGTTTGATAATAGGCATGTCAGTAGGGATGGGACGATATGCGATATTATCGTACATCGTGATAAAAAAACACTCATGATAATCGTATCGTGGAGATTTAATTTATCGTGATATCGTCCTCTGTCATGCATTGGGATCAATTCACCTTTTATTTACCGAGTTGCATATCCGGACCACTTAAACCCTCTATAATTGGTAAAAGGTACTTATAGTACACGTACTTGAAATAGTCTTTTTTTTTCACTCTATCAAATGTCTTTGCCAAAAAATAGTCGATCTACAAGTTCACAACGTGTCGCAGCGCGACACGTTGTGAGCTTGTAGATCTGCTATTTTTTGGCAAATGTTCCGCCCCAGGATAATCCGCGGTTTCTTTTGTCACAATAATCGTGATATGACATTTTCATATCGTCCCATCCCTACATGTCAGCAGATGTACGTCTTTAGGATGAAGTCATGGTTAAAACTCCAATCACTTTCACCCTGAGTGGAGCGCTTTGGCTCGGATATACGTACGAGTAGATTACTGTGTGTGTGTCCAAATTGTTCTGGGGAGGTCCCAAGATATCTGCAGTGGGTTATGTCCACATGTCTCTGTTTACTGTAACAGAGGCTCCCTTTCTGTCAGGTTGTCCATCAGCAGTCTCTGGATTAATTTGTGGTTTTCTGGGAAGCTCGTGGATGACTGTTGATGTTGGTTTTGAACGGCTCAGTCAGGTCAGGTGTGTGTACTAGGGCATTCACGAATAGCGATTTTAAGTATTCGAATTATTCGACCTCAGAGTATTCGAATAGTCGAATATTCTACAGGACTGGCCAAACTGTCAAATATCAAGTAAGCAAGAGGCGAACATTGTGTAAATATTTTCACAATATTTATCTGTGGAACCGAGTCACATTAAATGTAATACCTACAATTCCAAGTGATTGTCAGGGTTCTTATGACTTCCTATCTAGCCAAGCTTTATAAACCATGAAGAAATTATATACAGTATTAAAAAAAAAAAAAAGCGAATATTCGACTTTGGTGAACAACGTTGAATAGTGACTTTGATATTTAAATATTTGGTGAATGCCCTAGTGTGTACTATGTAGGTAGAATAACTCTTTACTTATGGTGTTTTCCACTGACTAGAAGTACTTTACAAGTGAAACAGTCGGTCTGTACTAAAACATTTGTACTCTTACAAGTTACAAATGGATAAATTACAAGTGAGGATTTTACATAGATTATAGGCAGGTAGATGGATGGATAGTTAGATAGCTTTGTTAGTGTGTGTGACAGAAATTAAAGCATGTCAGTCGTAGCCTGTGGCGCCTTGCTCCGCTCTGACTTAATGTTATTTGGACGCTAACCCTACACACACACACACACACACACACACACACACACACACACACACACACACACACACACACACACATACACACTCGCACTCACACACTCTCACACAGTTTGCATAGCTTCCCAGAGATAGTTGGTGTATTGCAAACTGGCCATCAGTGACATAATTCATTGCTTGCATGCACGCGCGCGCGCACACACACACACACACACACACACGCACACGCTCACACACTCAGACACACTCACTCAGACAGTCTCATTGTGCTCCAGTGCTCATCTCATCTCCAGCTCTGCAAGAGGAAAAGCATGACCCCGTTTCCAGGCTAGGCCGGTTGCCATAGTGAAGCTTTTCGTTTGAATATGATGATGGTTTATCCCACCATCCCACGGCCTGGAATCTGGCCTCATATTGTACCTGTGTGTGTGTGTGTGTGTGTGTGTGTGTGTGTGTGTGTGTGTGTGTGTGTGTGTGTGTTCTGCTAAGAGGCTGAGCATTTTCCCAGAGCTATGGTGGAAGTGGAGCAGTCTGTTTCCTATTAGAGAAACCCCTAACTTATTTTCTCTCGCTCTCTGTCTCTCTCTCAGAAAGAGGTTTGTTGGATGGTTGACAGTAAAACATCTGTTCTCTCTCCCCTGCAACATTTCTGACCCCTATTGTGTTATATTTCTTTGAAGTAATAGGTCATTGGTGGCCCACAAACCCCACAGACAGACTGTAGGGAAGCTGAGAGACAGACACAGTGTAGGAGAGACAGACTGTAGGGAAGCTGAGAGGGAGACAGACTGTAGGGAAGCTGAGAGGGAGACAGACTGTAGGAAAGAGGAGAGAGACGGACTGTAGGAAATCGGAGGGGAAGACCCTGTAGGAAGGCTGAGAAAGACGAGTTTGATGAAGTGAGAAGTAGGGCTGTCTTCGACTCAGGATTTTTGAAGTCGACTCGACTCCAGGGGATCATTCCCACGTGTCGACGAATCGTTTTATACTTTGTGTATTAAAAAATAAAAATAAAATAAAGTGTTGCTTTAAACCACGTCAACATAATCAAATAATACATTAAGATGAATTGAATACACTGTGTTTCCGGTGATATCGGTGCGCGAGCAAATCTGCACAGCAGTGCACACCGATAACACCGTTAAAACAAATAAAACGTCTCCGCTGTTCAGCTCTGCCCCGTCTCGGCAATCAGCGCGCAGTAGAGACAAGACATTCGCAAACGATTCGGCTCTCTTGAACGGCTCTTTTAAATGAACGATGGGATCCAGTCCGCAGTTGCGGGACACAGAGCAATGAGTCAGTGTCGATAACGGAAACAGAAAAAACTGATCATAAACAGGGGGAGGCACAGCTCATCCACGAGAGCTAGCAGTGTGGACATGTCATGGACACAGCAAAACACAAACAGCATTTGGATTACAAAAACACTGGAACAATTCAGAAGCACTTAATTAGAAAATGTAACGAGTAGCTGTGTATGTTAATCTGACTTTAGTAGGCTAGATTGTTTACTTCTTGGACTGCCTTTGTGCTGTGGCAGGTTATTTAACACATATGGTGCCAACCCCGAGTTTCCCGAGTTTGTATTGGTACTAGTGCTGTGCCAACCCCAAGTTTCCCGAGTTTGGGCCGTTTTTGAAAAAAAAAAAAAAAAAAAAAAAATTCAATTTTTTTTTTTTTCAAATTTTTTTTTTGGACCTCCAGAAATGTATTAGGCATGATCGCGATCGCGAAATTGCATGTTTAACCCCCATACCAACCCATTCTTTCAAACATGGCAGCCATGTTTGTTTACATCTGAAGAAAACATAATGGCTGATAAATCATGAATGCCTGAACGGATTTCCAAGCGGATTTTTTTGTTTGAAAGCTGAACAGCATCTACACACGTGGTGCATCATCTAGGCATGGGCGTGCACTTTTTACACACTTGCACAATTACATGGAAGTCTATGGTAACCATGGCAACGCGAGACATTGAAGAGAAAAAATCATTGCAACATAAGTGTTAATATGGGATTTTGACAGCTTTCTTCTCCTCTTAACGGAACACCGTCCCAGCTCCGAATGTTTTAACGGAGCGGTGGTTCTGGCCGTTCCGTCTCACTTTCATCCCTGCGCTGGTGCGAGACAAATAACTGTTAGCCAATTGCTACTTCTCTCAATTGGAAGTACATGACACCAGTCCAGCGCACCGCAGTAGTAGGCTAACTGGTGATATAAAAAAAAAAAAAAAAATCGACTCCTCGACTCAAACAATTGCCGTCGATTCCCGGGGCTTAAAACGATGCGTCGATTCGTCGAATTTTAGAAGACAGCCCTAGTGAGCAGGAATGAGTCTTAAAGACCCAGTGAAATGGCTATTTTGGGTATTTTATTTTGAAGTTTCAGTCTGAAAAGGAAGCCTGTGTGTTTCTGAACCAATCAGAAGAGACCAGCCCTTCAGGCGATGGGATGTAAAATCTGAGTCATGTGATGCTTAATGTTTTGTTTGTAGCCCTCAGTAGTAAGGCAGAGAGACACTACCAGGCTGCCTCTTGTACAGAATGTGTGTTAGCAAGTTGTTTATTATTCTAACCTATAATGTTTACAGATACATATTGTATTGTGCTCATTAAGTTTACACTGCAGCTTCTAGCGGATCACCGAGCGCACACATGTGACGGGTGGCAGTGTGTGCACAGAGGGCCCTCTGTGTGCAGCGCTCTGTCTGTCTGTGTGTGTGTGTGTGTGTGTGTGTGTGTGTGTGTGTGTGTGTGTGTGTGTGTGTGTGTGTGTGTGTGTGTGTGTGTGTGTGTGTGTGTGTGTGTGTGTGTGTGTGTGTGTGTGTGTGTGTGTGTGTGTGTGTGTGTGTGTGTGTGTGCGCGCTTGTGTGTCTGTGGGGATTGGGTTCATAACACTGCTTATGACATTAGCTGTTCCCCTGCCAGCTGATATGATGTCACCACCACCACAACAGCAGCGTCCTTCTTCAAGCTTCCCCGGCCTGACTGACCTTAGAGCAGTGCTTCTCAACCTATAGGTCGGGACCCCCAGGGGGGTCCCTAAATTATTTTGGGGGGTCCCCAGATGATTAACTTAACGTGCAACGTTTTCTCTCTCAACAGTAAACAAACCAACATAAGGTTTAAGTGCATAGAGCAGGGGTGCCCACACTTTTTTGACGTGAGATCTACTTTTAAAATGACTAGCTCAACATGATCTACCCATCCAAAATGTTTTAGCTGAGGGCCTTAGGGGGGCTTCGGAATAGCAGCACTGGCGTTACATTTTAGGCAAACACACTTAAGGGGGAAATACTGGGGGAAATGTCTTCATCCCATTCTGTATGGAAGTGGTAGGTTTTGGGGTTCTTTGTAATGCTACTGACTCTTGAACAAAGTATTGCATTGGAGGTTTACCTACTTTAGAAACCATGAAGGGAGCTGACAGGCCCTTCTTGATGTCATATTGACATATTCTTTTTATATTTTAATTATATATTTTTAGAGGCTTGTCATGTGGTCTACCTGCACACCCTTGGTGATCTACTGGGTAGATCACGCTCTACCTTTTGGGCACCCCTGGCATAGAGGGTATCTGCACATTTCTAAAGTGACAATTTAAGGACTTTTTAATATCTCTAAAATGACAAATTAAACATTGGCCAAATTGTCAAATATTAGAGGCAGAAATTGTGAAAAATAGCCGAACGACATGCTCACAACAGCTCACAAGGCTCACACAATCTGCTATTTTCACAATATGTTATTGCGACTGTCAGGTCACAGTTACTATGAAAAGCTCCACCGGCTATCACTCCCTCCCGTCACACTTTTGCCTCTACTGTTATCTCTGCCACCGTTGGCCCTATCGATGCCAAACTTTGCACACACACTCCTTGGTTGCCAAACAACAACCTCCACCCCTGCTTTCTCACATGGCCCTCTTCTAGCGTCACCATCAGGCCGTTTTATTGCAAAACACATTTCAGACTGCTCCTACAGATTTCGGCCTAAAATCACGCAAAGCGGTACACAGTATCTCAGAAGTCATGTCATCAACATGGATCTTCTAAAGTTTGTGTATGTGACGTCGCTTATCTCCCGATTAGGGAGTCTTACTGGTACAAAATGTAATGCCTCAACTCCTAGTGCTCGTCAGGGTGGGGTCCCCCAGTTAAAATATGATTATTTTGGGGGTCGCAGCCTGAACAGGTTGAGAAGCACTGCCTTAGAGCACTGCTTCCAAACAGTTGGTCGGAACCAATTTTTGGGGTCGTGAACACATTTTCTATGGGTCACTCACTAGCAAATGTCCCTTTATTGTTTTTGTTTCCTACATTTTAGTTTTTAATTTCAATTTCAAAATATTTAACAACATGATTCCCATATTTTTATGAATTAAAAACAAAACTAATTTAATTATTGAAGGACTTTCATGACTAAATAAAAACAAATGAAAGAATTAAGCTAAGTTAGAAAACACTTAACCCATTTAGTGCTCCAGACATGAAAGGTTTAAAAATCTAAGCTGCCGGCTGCCTGCTCCGTCCGCGGCCAGTCTCTTATTTTGAAGGCCGGAAGTAGATCGAGCTCACAATTCCTACTTGACGACCTTTACGATTTACCAGGAAGTAGTTCTGGTGCAGATGTAAACAGGAGTGGAAGATGGATCCCTTTATACTTTTGCTATTTTAGCGAGAATCCAATGCCATCCTTGGCATTAAAAGTGTTTTTTGGAGAAAATGGACATTAAAGATGAGAAAGACCGTTGGCTTCCATGTTATGGGCACACTATTGTGTGCACGTGGATGCGCGATGATGATGCGAGTCCACGCGTGCCAGCACTTTCCAACGGACGGTACGTAGCCCTTGCCAGCTTTACTGTATATACAGTATATTGCGCGTATACGCGGGATCGGCACTATAGATACCTTTTAATATTCCGCGAGTATACTCGGGATGGGCTACAAATGAGTTAAGAAGTAGTGAACATAGCCGATCTACAAGCTCACAAGCCTGTTGATCTGCTGATTTCACTAGTTTAGGTCCCGGGCAAACATCTGATTTCTCCTTTGGGTTTCGAGCTAAAAGGTTTGTGAAACACTGCCTTAGAGCACCTATAGCACACACACACACACACACACACACACACACACACACACACACACACACACACACACACACACACACACACACACACACACACACACACACACACACTCTTTGGTAGTTAAGGACATGTAGGGATTTTTTATGGTATTTATTTGGCTAGAATTCAGCATTTACTTTCAGTTCTGTTTAACCACATGTCATACACACAGTCACACACACACACACACACACACACACACACACACACACACACACACACACACACACACACACACACACACACACACACACACACACACACACTATTATTTATTTTTCAGGGTTATTTAGCGAGAATGGGTGATTTTCCTTGGTGTTTTTCTCTAGTATTTATTTGGCTTTCCGTTCTATTTAATAACATACTGGTACACAAGAATAAAGTTCTTTGGTTTTGGCTCCTCGACATTGTACCGACAATGAATAGTATGGACATTATATACATTATGTATTGTACTTAAATTAGGGGTGGGCGATATTGAAAAATACAATATCACGGTATTTTTCCAAGCTGTATCACGATACACAATTTTATCAGGATTCTTTTTCAAGTTGGTTTTTATGGTTATTTTTCAAGTTACTTGACAAAAACTAGACTCTCTGGGTTCCTTTTGGGAGGTCTAAGTTGAACTTTACAAGTATGTAACTTTGACAGTATACAAATGCAGTGATGTCATTACGTGCGCATCCCGCATCAAAAACTCATTCAAGTCGCCCAGGGACTCATTCATGTCATGGTCCCGGGGATGCGCCTCCATTGGAGTCCATGTTAAAATAATTTACAAGGACGCGGTAAAAGAAAAACATTTTAAAATTCCACAGACACCACCATTGTTCATGGGTGAAAGCATCCTACTTTACCCTACATTAACACAAATAAAATCCAATACAATTTTAGTAGTTTTAGTAGTTCTAAGTTCAAACATTAGCCAAATTGTAAAATAAATATAAGAAATAGGCAAACATTTGAAAATAGCCGATCTACAAGCTCACAGCGCTCGAAAACATTGTGTTGAGGACTCATAAAACTTTTCTGGGACCCATTTGAATGACCACCTGTGGGTCCCGGGACCCATTACATTGAAAACCTAGTAACATCACTGCAAATGAAACCAAATGGACCCGTAATGTATACTGTCAGAGTTAAGTGGAGACCTTGACATTTTAAAGTTAGAGAACTACTGATTTATACCAAAATGCAGGTTTAAATTAAATTCTGCAATGAATTTCTGTATTAACGATTAAACAGGATTTTTTACAAGGCTCCATCAATTATTGTATCACAATATATACGATACCTCCGAAAAGGCATATCGTGGAGACATTGTATCGTCTCAACGATAAATATCACCATATTGCCCACCCCTAACATAAATATTTAATAAATAAAAAAAAGTAAGAAAGCCACAGGCCTTGAAATGTGATTACCCCATGTCTAATGTCTCATATATTCATCCATCTTGTTCACATTAGAGTGGATGACGAGGGCTGAAGGAATGTCTCAGCCAGAGTCCCTGACATGACCCAGTAGAACCCAGTATCAGTGGTGTAAAGTAACTAAGTACATTTACTTAAATACTGTACCTAAGTACAATTTTGAGGTGTTTGGTCAGTTATTGTGAAAACCCGCAGCAATTGTGTCACGCGTCACACTTGCCTGTCACACTGCCTGTAATGCTTGCCTGTAACACCACGCACGCACTCACTCACTCACTCACTCACTCACTCACTCACTCACTCACTCACTCACACACACACACACACACACACACACACACACACACACACACACACACACACACACACACACACACACACACACACACACACACACAATCTGTCGTGTTTGTCCTTCTCTACACTAATTACAATCAGCTGCGACCCCTGCGTGGGTCCTGACTGAATACAGCCCGTGTGTGTGTGTGTGTGTGTGTGTGTGTGTGTGTGTGTGTGTGTGTGTGTGTGTGTGTGTGTGTGTGTGTGTGTGTGTGTGTGTGTGTGTGTGTGTGTGTGTGTGTGTGTGTGTGTGTGTGTGTGTGTGTGTGTGTTGTGTGTGTGTGTGTGTGTGTGTGTGTGTGTGTTGATGCCAATACTGTCATACTTTTACTCAAGTAAACTCGGCACAAAAAGAAAGGAAACTTGACTTCGGTCCATTATAGCTCCCCTTTAACTCATTGAGTGCCAATCCCGAACTAGTTCAACTTTATTAGCGTATCGCAGAGTGCCGATCCCGAACAAGTTCGGCTTTTAAAAAAAAAAAAAAAAAAAATTTAAATTTTTTTTTTGAATTTTTTTTTTTTTTTTTGGACCCCATCAAATCTGGTGAACATGATTTCAATCGCGATTTTGCATGTTCCACCCCCATACAACCCCATCTAACATACAGGGCAGCCATGTTTGTTTACATAACATGTAAAACATAATGGCGATTATCTCAAGAATGCCTGAACGGATTTCCAATCGGATTTTTTTGTTTGAAAGCTGTGAACAAACTGCACAAATCCACTCCAATGCAATCCAGGATTGCATTGGATTTTTTAGAGCTCATTCTTCTCTGTTTTTTTCCCATGCATGAGGTGTGCAAGGTTTAATCATGGCTAAGTTGACGAAAATAAGGCTTCTAAAATGCTTGGTAGCCAATAGCTAACTTCAAGCTAACTTCATCCTCTTCCTGTACATGCACAAAGGAAAGTGTTCAGGCAAGTCATGGCTGCAGGGCTTCTGCATATACCAGCATATCTCTATGATATGCTGGTATGCTCTATATCTCTAAAAAAAACACCACATATTGGCAATTTTTACACTTTAATTTCAAACTCTTAAAGGACAACTCCGCCCTAAACCACTTCTAGGCTCATTTTCCTACTTATATTGATCCAAAAAGACTGTCCATAGGGTCTATTAGGCAGAAATGCCCTTGTTGTCCAGTTTCCCCTTCAGAACGCAGCAGCTGTCATAGCATAGAGTGGAGCCTATAAGCCTATCGCTTTTACACTATTTGTTGTGTTCAAAAGTGATTTTCTTTTTTCATGAATGTGGTACTAGTTGTCATTACAAACACATCCATGACTTGGTTGTCCCACACAAGCCACCACAATCTCTTAAATAATGTTTTGGGGTGATTATTCGGCACAAGTGCCAATCAAAGTGACTGCACTGGCCAATCACAGGGCATCTTTTCCGGGATTTGGCGAAACACATACAAGCATAACATCTGTTTAGCAGAGTGTGATGGCTTGTGTGGGACAACGATGACATGGATGTGTTTGTAATGAGAACTAGTCCCACATTCATGAAAAATAAAAAAAACACTTTTGACCACAACAAATAGTGTAAAAGCGATAGGCTTATAGGCTCCACTCTATGCTATGAGAGCTGCTGGGTTCTGCTGGGGAAACTGGACAACAGGGGCATTTCTGCCAAATAGACCCCATGGACAGTCTTTTTGGATCAATATAAGTAGGAAAATGAGCCTAGAAGTGATTTAGGGCGGAGTTGTCCTTTAAGTTAAATAAGAAAGAAAAGGAAAAGTGTCAGGGAATCCCACAGTGAGAGTTAATGCCAACAGAACAGTATTGCAGGCCATTTTGGCACAAGTGTTGACACTGAAGCTATGGTCTGGCAGAAAGATGGTCAATGCTGCCCTCATCTGGTCACAGCATGAAGCGGCACACTCTTATTTCCTTTGTGTCTGTGTGTGACTGTATTAGTAGAGAGAGTGTGTGTGTGTGTGTGTGTGTGTGTGTGTGTGTGTGTGTGTGTGTGTGTGTGTGTGTGTGTGTGTGTGTGTGTGTGTGTGTGTGTGTGTGTGTGTGTGTGTGTGTGTGTGTGTGTGTGTGTGCGTGCAACTGAGAGAGAAGTGACACAGCATAGCATGGTACTCATACAGTAGCATGCTAATACGATTAGCATGTTTGGATTATATTAATGCTACTGCCTGGGATTATTCTCACATGGATTACAAATCAGGGAAGCTGTTTGCTCTCACGCTAGAGTGTGTGTGTGTGTGTGTGTGTGTGTGTGTGTGTGTGTGTTTTTGTGTGGGTGGGTGGGTGTGCACGCGCGTGCGTGCGTCAAATGTCCCCACAAAACTTGAGAAATGGATATAATGAGGATTTTCCGACCACACCAGCAGAGAGGACACGATATGAAGCAGGGGTGGGCAACTTTGATGATGGAGAGGGCCACTATATTTCCACACTCACGCCAGAGGGCCACATTGCATATTGTTACTGTCAAGCAAAAACCTCTTATCTTCAGTAAGAGTAGCAAAAATAGCCTATCTACAACCTCAAAACACGTCGCGCTGCGACACGTTTTGAGCTTGTAGATCGGCTATTTTTGCTACTTTTGAGTTGGAATCCCGAATAATCTTGTTATTTTTTAATTGGAATCCTGAAATCTAACATGTTTGCTTAATTTAACATGCATTTAGTTATACTTATGTAAACTTTATGAACTTAATTACAAATACATTGGACGTAAAACAAATTAATACTACTAGTCATTAAAGTGGGTTTGCATTTTTGGAATTGTAACAGCTGAAATCACTAATATAAGTTAATATCAGTATTCTGATATTAACCTGAGGGCCGCATTAAGTGAAGGTGGGGGCCGCATGTGGCCCCCGGGCCGCCCAGCAGCAGTCAGTTAACAGTAGCCAGTGGTGTAAAGTAAACTACATTTACTTGCGTACTGTACTTGTAGGTATTTGTACTTGAGTATGTCCAATATCCAGTAGGCTAATTTTACTTCTACTCCGCTACGTTTCGGATCCTATTGTATTTTACTCAACTATTTATTTTAAAACATTAGTTACTAGTTACTTTGCAGATATAAATTATAATAAAATATAAACCATACTTTTACTAGTTTAAGAAAAGAATTAAGACATTTGAGTACTTTTTCCACCACTGACGACTAGGGCATTCATCAAATATTCAAATATTCGATTTTTTTTTTAATATATAGTTTACTAGACCTTACCCGTTCGAAGATATGTGCTCCAAAATATGTGCAGAGTGTGGGTTGTGGGGAAAGTTGCTGTAGCTGGTGCGTGCGTGAGAATATGTGGGAGCATCATAATGTAAGGAGCAGCTCATGGAGGAGTGTATATTTATGATGGATACAAATAATTTAAAATCATTTTTAGGTGAATAGAAGTATGAATGCGCTTGCTCCACATAGTTTTTTCATACCCGTTGGAAGATGAGACACACATCAAACGCACCGAGAGAGAGAGAGAGAGAGAGAGAGAGAGAGAGAGAGAGAGAGAGAGAGAGAGAGAGAGAGAGAGAGAGAGAGAGAGAGAGAGAGAGAGAGAGAGAGAGAGAGAATGCACATTCCTAACTGTGAGAGAGAGGGGTGTGTGTGTGGGGCTACAGATCCCATGGCCTGGAGGAACGGACCGTAACCCTGACAACAGGCTAAGAAAACGCTAATAAACAGCTTTAATTTGGGAGAAATGAAATTCGGGCTCCGTCACTGTTGGTATAATGCTAATGGCCAATACCATGTGAACTTTGGGATCAGTTGCTGAAGCGAGTGAATAGATAAACGTAGATAAGCGTGAGAGCGTTAGAGCGTGAGTGTGTGAGTGAGTGAGTGAGTTTGGTGGTTTATCTGATAGATAAAGCTTGGCTAGATAGGAAGTCATAAGAATGAGTCGTCAATGCCCCTGGTGGATGAATTTGTTAATGCTCTACAATTATAGCAGATCTACATGCTACATGCTCACATCTACATGCTCACAACGCCTCGCGTTGCGAGTCATTGTGAGCATGTAGATCAGCTATTTTTCACAATGTTTGCCTCTTGCTTACTTAATATTTGACAGTTTGGCCAGTCCTGTCGAATATTCGACTATTCGAATACTTTGCGGTCGAATAATTCGAATACTAAAAATCACTATTCGTGAATGCCCGACTGACGACTAGCAAGCAGCCACACAGACGAGACAAGACACGGAAAAGGAGAAATACCGTTCCCCTCAGCCTCAATGCAAAGGGAAGGTCCCTCGACCGTGTTTTCTCTCTTTTTAAATTGGATGGAGTTAGCTTGCTTTGATACGAAGAGAGAGAGGAGTTCGCCATCGAATGTTCGTAAAATTCGACACGAGCGAATAAATTAAAGCCGCGGTTTTGTTTCTGCGGACATTTGTGGCCGGTGTGGAATCTTGCATTGACTTTATGAGTTTAAAAAAAAAAAAAAGGCTAGTTATTTGCCTTTGCAAATTCCACCGGTGTGTAAAGACCTTAAGTCTGACAATTTAGGAAAAACTTCAGTTTGGGGCCTAGAACAAAAGATATAGAGGTTAGGTTTAACCATTAAAACCTGACGGCGATTCTACAGATGTCTAAATCATTCTAAAGTTAAAATAAATAAATAATAATAAAATAATATACACTAGACCTTACCCGTTCGAATATATGTGCTGCAAACTCTCCTTTCTTTTCTTTTTGTTGTGGAATGATTCCGCCCTCTACTGGGCTGTATTGGTCACTGCAGTATAATGCATTTTGTGACTGAGTGACTGAGTGACTGACCTCATCTCTAAAATGATATGTAGGATACACACACACACATATGTATTTGTGATATCAGTCCATTGTGATCAGTTGTATGTTTCATTTCAGTGGGTTGCTACGGTAACCTCTCTCTTCTCCTCATCCTTCATGTCTCCTCCATGGAGACAGGATGGAGTTGCCATGGCAACACAGCGTGATGCACGGCGTGTGTGGTGTGTGTAGATGTATCTTATCTTATTACGTTTCATGCATGTCGGCGGTGATGCAATACAACACACTGACGCTACAATATATCATCACAGTGAGTCAATGGATAGAAATCACACTGTTGATGTAATAGAATTGTGTGTGTGTGTGTGTGTGTGTGTGCGTGTGTGTGTCTTTTCTGTACGCTACTCTTCCCCTGAGTGTCCAATCTAGTCTCTATAGGTCACCATGGCAACTGGCTGGTCCAAATGAATGACCCAGACACACACACACACACACACACACACACGCACGCACACACACGCGCACATGCAAACGTGCGCACACACGCACACAAAATGTCCTCGCTTTTAAAGGCAGGGCAACAGATAATTTTTAAACGCTGGATATTCAAACGATGTGGGGGGAAAACTGTACTTTTGTTATAATTTGGCATCGTTCCCATGCACAATAAATATGTTTTCTTTTTTTTTTGGTAAAATGTCAGAAAATGGCATCTCTATCTGACCCCCAGCATTCTGTGATGTCACGAGTGGAGGAAGTGCACCCTGAGTAAACTCTAAACTAAGTAGGGAACCTAAACTTCACTATAAACCAGTGTTTCTCAACCTTTTTTCTGCCTGGGCACACTTTTCATGTCCCAAGAATCCATGGGCACACCAACATAATACGGGGGTGTAAAAAATATCGTCACTGTCGGGAAGAATATCTCCAAGTTTCAAATTTGTACGTTTCTTCGCAGCCCTGCTTCATCATACTAGGCCAGGGGTCCTCAAATACAAATCTTGAAGGTCCAGAAATATTTTTTTGAAACAGGTCCGGGTCTGAAAAAAAGGCAAAATAAGGCGGATACATTTATACAGTATATACTGTATGTATGTATGTTTATTATAATCATTAGAATTGTTTATTTTAATTATTATTATTATTATTATTAAGGAACTTTGGAAATCTCAGTTGGTACCCCTGCTACCCGATGCCGGATAAGCGGTTGAAGATGGATGGATAATTATTTATGCATGTAGAGTAGGCTACATTATTTACCATTGTTATAACTACTGATGAAGTTCGCAATGTGTTTAAGAGCATTAAGGTGAACAAGGGCCCTGGGCCTGATGGTATCGACCCTCGTACCTTTAAGGTCTGTGCTGATCAGTTGTGCCAGGTCTTTCATTCTCTGTTCTCTCTGTCACTGTCTTTACCTGCTCTTCCTGCTATGTGGTTAACATCATGTCTTGTTCCTATTCCTAAAAAGAACAATGTACGTAATAGCCTCACTAACATGAGACCTATTGCTATAACATGCCACATCATGAAGTGTTTTGAAAGGGTTGTGTTGGGCCACCTTAGAGAGCAGGTGGCTCCTTATTTAGACCCCTTGCAATTTGCATACAGGAAGGGTAGGTGTTGATGATGCTCTGATTGTTATGTTACATCACATGTACACTCACCTTCAATCAACTGCCAGTTCTGTTAGGGTCATGTTTTTTGATTTTTCTAGTGCCTTCAACACTATACAGCCACATATCCTAGCTAATAAATTGAGGCAGTATAAACTGCATAATTCAACCATTACCTGGTGCATGAAGTATCTAGTGCCTCGACCTCAGTTTGTTAAGCTAGATGATGCTGTATCAGATGTTATCTGGACAAAAACTGGAGCCCCTCAGGGAACCGTTTTAGCTCCTTTTTTATTTCTGTCCTCTATACTGCAGATTGTAGGCATAGTGAGGCAAAGTGTCACATGCAGAAATTCTCTGATGACACTGTTCTAATGGGTCTCATCAACAAGGATGACGATCGGGCCTATAAAAAGGAAATCGATCTATTTGTTCGCTGGTGCGATAACTTTTTACTGCTTAATGTAGAAAAGACCAAAGAGCTTGTTAACTTTTTTAAAAAGAAGGTGCCTATCTCACCTGTCGTCATCATCAAAGGGCAGGAGGTAGAAATAGTTCAGTCCTATAAGTATCTTGGTGTCCACCTGGACAGGAATCTGGACTGGAAGATGAACACAGATTCTGTGTTCAAGAAAGCTCAGTCTCGACTTTTCCACTTGAGAAAGCTCAGATCTTTTGAGATCAGTAGGCCACTCCTTCATGTATTCTACCAAGGTATCCTTGCTAGTGTCCTCTTTTATGCTGTGCTCTGCTGGGGGGGGCAGCATCACGGCCGATGATAAAAAACGAATCAATAAATTGATTAAAAAGGCTGGCTCAGTGATTGGCCTCCCTCAGGATACTTTGGATATCACTATAGCCAAGCGAATGAGGACCAAATTGAACACTATTCTTTCCTTCGAAGGCCATCCTCTCTATAAGGTATTTAATGACCTGCGTAGCAAGTTTAGCAACAGGTTTTTGATGCCTACAATATCTACTGAGCGAATGAAGAAATCCTTTGTTCCTGCTGCTGTTAGATTCCTTAACGTTAACGTACATCGCTAGCTTGGTTTTGGGAGGGTGTCATGTAATTTGTAAAGTCTGTTATTGTTATTTGTTGTGTATTTGTATGTTTGTTATATGTTGTCTTTGATTTTGTGTATTTGTATTCGCTCTGGTGGCAAAACGTGTTTCCCTTTGGGGACTAAGCAATAAACACATACCATACATACCATACCATTTATTGTGTAGCAATAAAACACTGGCTTATAGTTTAATTATTGGAAACTAAAGAGCCTAAATGCAATATTAGGCTTGTCGTTCAGAATGGAAAATAAAGTGGAACTTAGCATGAGGGGGAGAGGATTACTTGACATTCAGTTGACACACGTAGCCTACTGCACAAGCCAGACTGTGCTGATTGCCTATGTCAAATGACCGGTCAAATCAGGGTCAACGAGTCATAGTTATTAACCTAACACAGCCTAGGATAGCTGGCAATAATATGCGACGACACATCACATTGTTAAAGACGCATGATCACGCATCGCGACCATTTCTCGTCTATGCAAGCAGTTGGAGGCTTGGAGCCTTACATGGTGGATTTTAATGTGTTGCTGTTGTCCTCTCCAATTGAACAGCCAAAGGTAGAAGATCGCACATCACACACAGTCAGTCCGATACAACTGTGCGGAGATTTCTCAGAAATGTGCCGCGGTCCGGTCGGAGGTGCCCCGCGGTCCGGACATGGACCGCGGTCCGCCTATTGAGGACCCCTGTACTAGGCTGTCGCACAACAGTAGTGAAAACAGCAGATCTACAAGCACACAACGCCTCGCACCGCGAGGCGTTGTGTGCTTGTAGATCGGCAGTTTTCACTAGTTTAAGTCTTTTTTTTTTTTTTTATAAATCTCTTTATTCATTTTTTTGCAGAAAATAAAAAAGCATCAAAAATGTAAAGTCACAGATGTAAACTGCACTTTTTACAACAACAATCTGACCCGGCCTTTAAGATCTGGTCAAATAGGGGTTTACGATCTATCAACAATCTCTACACAAACAGTATTTATTCCTCATTTGCAGAACTAATATCTAATTTTAACCTTCCCAACTCCCACTTATTTAGTTAAATCATTTTTAAAATGATAAATATAATACTGGCTTTCAAGGGGCACACTTGACCCTTCTCAGGGGCACACCAAAGGTCCCCAGGCACAGTGATTGAGAAACACTGCTATAAACAATGCCAGGATATTTATAATATACTGTACATTTATACTTGCAAGCTCAATGTTCTGCCAATCCACTGGAAATCTACTGTCTTGCCAATGGCTGGAAGTTTTGAAATGGCACAACTGTATGACTCCATATTTGGACCAACTTTAACTTCCATTATAAAAGTATGGTTAAAATATTTCCAAAATGTCTATAAATAACACAAATCTCTGTGTGTAGGAGTGTGGTGCCCCGTGGGGAGTCATCGGATCAGCAGTTCTATGGTTATTGAAATGTTCAAATCCAAAACACTGTTTCTCTAAATTGGGCTAAGCAAGCAATGTGTTAAAGATGGAATACTTTTCTCTGTTGTATTGTTGGATTCATTTTGAGAAAATTAAACAATTTGTCAGACTTCATTTTGGTCCCTGAACGTATGCAGACACTCTGTGCATGTCTGAACACACAGCCGTGGGATCATCATGTAACATTAGGAAGGAGAGACTCAGTTTTATTTTGCAGTTTTACTGAGAAGTGTTTCCAGGTCGGTTGTGGTAAAAAACAAGATTTGATTAAAACATGTAAACAAGGCTTCTTGCAGTAATCACACTAATACTAGGGTAGGGCTGAATGATTTTGGCTTAAATGATAATCCAGATGATTTTGCTTACCGGTAATTTAGTAATCAGGATTATTTATCATGATCATTGGTTATAATGTTTTTTTTTTTTTTGGGACAAAGATCATTTTTCACTTCTATATGTTTTGGTTATTTGAAGGTGGAACCTTCTGTGATCTAATGGTATTTCTAAAACTGCTAGTTCCATTCCTTGATTCTGATTGTCTGGTTTCCCTTGCCGTGGTAGGCCTATATGAGACTATAACCCACACCTTGAATAGTGCATATCAAACCCAGGTGTGTTATTTCTTTCCACAGTGTGCCAATTATCTGCACCTCTGTTGTTGGCAAAAAAGCTGGGAACTACTTTCTTGTAGCTGTGAACTTTCTTGCAGACCTTGTAGTGAATTATTAGTGACATAGAACAGTTTTAATTGGTACATGTCTATGATTGTTCATGTTGCCATATTGTAACCATTTCAGAAAAGCAATAAGCCACGCGAGGCTTGTGGTTACCTGTATTTTACACCGGCTGAGAGGGTTGCAAAATACCAGGTAACCACTCGCCTCTTGTGGCTCATTGCTTCAGTACTGAGCTCTGTGATCATGTATTTTACGATGCCTCTGCGAGACCTGATGCTTCTCATCTCCTCAGTGGCCTTTACATGTTCTGATGGCTCTCATTTCCCTAATGGCCTTTACAATGTCCTGGTCATTAACCCTTTAGTCATGGTGAGCAGATGAGGGCAAGGAGCACCAGCTGACAAAATAAGATTAATTTTCAAGTTTAATGATCGCGGAAAACAACAATTTATGATCATTTTCAATTAATGTTGCAGCCCTACATAAGCGTTTAATGTGATTATTGTCACAACCAGATTATTAGTTCAAAAGGTAATGCTATACATATCCATATATTAAGTAGCTAAGTAAACCTATGAAAAGACATAGAAGGTCCTCACAACAACCTTGTGAGGCTACTGCTCCGAAAAATCCGTTTACTGTGCGAAATTAGCTTACTATGGCTGTGCAGACCTTTTCTTTCGCATGTTTCCTAAACCCACCAGGCTTGAGTTAAGACCCACCTTGCGGAAGAACTTCTAGGAGTAGCTGAAATCCTTGGAAGGTGGATAAAGTCAGTAAAGGCATGAAGACAATCTTACAACTTGTACTTAGAAAAGCCTGCATTTGCACAATGCACAGCTATTAATTTAAAAGGAATAGAGGTCCGCACGACAGCTCAATGCTCCACAGTGTTTATTAAAACATAAAGTTGGCCTTCATCAGGCACCTGATGATGGCCAGCTGATGGCCGAAACGTTGTCAAACTTTATTTTTTAATAAATATTGTGGAGCATTCAGCTGTTGTGCGGACCTCTATTCTTTTGATTTTTGAATGTATTAGGCATGATCGCAATCGCGAAATTGCATGTTTAGCCCCATAACAAACACATCTTTCAAAATGGCAGCCATGTTTGTTTACAATTGAATACTTTGAAGGCTTCTATCTCATGAATGCCTGAACGGATTTCCAAGCAGATTCTTTTGTTTGAAAGTGCTACACATATGGTGCATGATCTAGGCATGGGCGTGCACGATCCGTGCACTAAAAATTGATCGGTGCACTAGAAATTTAGGAAAGTGGCAGTGAGGAACGTGGCAGTGAGGAACTTGGCGGCCATTTTGAAAAGGCAATGAATGAGTAATTTGTCACCACAGTGCTCAAAATAAACTGTGCTAAACAAAAAACAACCTGAAACTTACTTTGTACTGTGCTTAAAAAAGGGAAACTTTATAACTTTGCAAAAGAGAAAAACGTACTGAGAAAGCTATTAAATAATTTGTCACAACTCTGCTCAAAATAAAAACTCTTACTGATTATCAGTTACTTTGATTGTTATAGTTTGGACATGGCTTTGGGCGCATTATGCTGCGTGTATTATTGTAATGGATCGGTAGGTAGTAGGTACAGTATTGCTTTGCACTAAGAGCAATAAGGTTCATATATGCACTTTTATTGAGAGGGGTGTTTCCGCGAGGCGGGTCTTAACTCAAGCCTGGTGGGTTTAGGAAACATGCTTTTCTTTCTTATATGACACCCAATCCGATTGTTCCCAACAATCATGGTTTCAGTGTAATTACATCTTCTTAGTGTGATCTGTTTTGAAATAACTGACCTATTTAACCACCAAGTTGTTGTGGTTATTATTCAAATGTATGAAGTAGTGAAGTCAACATAATTGAGAGATACAACATGTGCAGTATGTCATTAGAGCCCGACCGATACCATTTTTTCCGACCGATACCGATATCCGATGTTGGAGAGTGCTAGAGCACCGATACCGATACCGATGTTTTGTAAAAATCATTTTTTATTCATTTAAAGCTATACTGTGTAAGATGCTCAACTAGTGGTCAGTAGCCCTATAGCAAACCGCGGTCGCGTCCGCGTCTTTCGGCCGTTTTTCGTACCTTCACACCCCCGCGTCTGCGTCCACCTCGCCGAGAGCTATCTTTAGAGGGGTCCCTGGTTCCTGTGCGTTCAGGCATTCCGGAGAAACGGACTCCTTCACCCTGCCTGGTAGGCGAGATTACCTTTTGAGTATAGAGACACACGGGCGACTACTACAAATATGGCCGCCATAGCGACCCCACTTCAAGATGCGCTGTGATTGGCCGGCAGTGTATAACCCTCGCTGTGATTGGCCGGTAGTGTGATGACGTAATTTTGCCGGGAAATCCCGCCCCTGTCATGGCTTAGTAGAAAACATATAAAGAGAAGGCTTCAGAAGCTGAAAATAACGGAGTGGGGGTTCTAAAACTTTAGCGATTTAACAGTTAGGACAATTTTAAGATTTGTTTTATAAAAAAAGTTACATGGTATAACTTTAAGATCATTTAATTGACTGCTCGCCCCTCGGATAAATGGTCAGATTATTGCTTTTTTTTGTGCTTTTCATGTCAAACTTTGAGTTTGGTCGCAGTTATCAATTTCTATTGCTTGTTGGATAATAATACTCTTTTAATTTGGGGGTTCTGCTGTGTTTTGTCTCGTTTATGAATTAATATGTGTCTTTTATCCAAACATAAAGTTTGATTCGCTCATGGATTCGCACGGCTGCTCTGCAAAGTGCAGACAGCCGCCATGCATTGCCAAGCAATTAAACAACACAAGTTCTATAGTCTATAGTAAGACATCTATATTTCTATGTGGATTTTCACATAGGCCTACACACCTTCCTTCACTGCAACATAAAAAATCTGAGTTAGACAGTGCATGTGGTGAGTGAACGACACACGAGAGGCAGCAGCTCCAGTAGTGTTGGCTTGCATCTTGGACTATTATACTGCACTCTGCTGGATAATTCTGGTATTGCCAACACATAGGCCTATATAACTCAGGGTTTCATGCTCTATCCGCAGACACGTTACAGACAATTAATATATCGGATATCGGTGGAATAATTCACAGATGTTCGATACCGTTCCGATTGCTCCAAAACGACCGATATATCGAATTGACCGATATATCGGTCGGGCTCTACATTGGATAATGGCTATGTGATGTCATCATGGCTACATTGGGTTCTGGGACCGTCGAGTGGCCCTGGACAGCCTTGAACTGTGACCCCTAATGATCGCAGGGTAACACATCAATCAGCATTCTTGGTGCTGTTAAAAACACAATGCTGCTATTAAATGACCAGATCCTGCCTCATTAATATTGCATGTTATATGATATGAGGTTGGGGGGGGGGGGGGGGGGGGGGGTGTCAGGGTCTCAGCTGGTGGGGTGTGGCCTTTCTCCACATGCCCCCTCCTTTGGCACTGTCACATCAGCCTTTGTTCTGTGGGTGTGTCATATTTTAAGTTGGCTGGCAATGGGTTTTAACACATTGACAACTCATTCTTATGTCTCCCTATCTAGCCAAGCTTTATAAACTATATTTTTTTTAAAGAGAAAACAATAAAAAATAAATGATAATATTGGTGAACAACCTCGAATAGTGACTTTGATATTCGAATATTCAAATATTTGATGAATGTCCTAGTGTGTGTTTATGTTTGTATTACTATATTTGTGAGGGCCATTATGTCCCTATAGTAGAAACCTTAGAAATAGACAGACATGGTTTGAATTAGTCTTACTACCAGTACTAGGACAGGATTCAGGTGGGCTTAGAGATGATTTTCATGGCTCTATCAGTGATTTTCAACCATTTAAATTACAAGGACCCCCAGTTTGACATGCATCAGTGCACAAATGGAACCAAAGGGTTCCGTGTGTACACTAGGGTGGATCTTAAATTACCTTTTTTTGATTTTCTTGAGTCTTACCCCCCAATTATGTTCCTATGTACAAAAAACTGCTTTGGTTAAAATTTGGTTGAATTTCAAGCATATTTAGAGGTAGCTCAATCAAGTCAAAGATTGTACATTTTATTGGTCAAAATCGAATTGCACTGCCTGCACATTTAAGTTATATATTACACATTATTCTTATACTATGCACAGAAATTATATTTTTTTAAGCTTACAAATCTAAACACAAATCTGATTACATGTTTGTCATATGTCAAAACAGAATTAATGTATTGTAGGAAATAGCAAAGCCAAGAATGACAAATTGCTATTTTTCAGGTAACGTGGAGAATGACTTTATTGCACACTCTTCAGTCATACTCACAACACAACAAGCACACAGCCCCACTTGTTTACCCCCAAAACCCCTGAAAGTCACTGCAATATAGTAACTTAGTAGTTACTGATCAATTAAAGTTGATTTGCGGCTATCGGGATACTTGTGCCGATGGTTCTGCACAATTTGCAGCAAGTACTGGAGTTGGGTCTCATCTTTGGTGATGAGACCACAATATTCCTGTATTAGGGCAACCCCACGCTCTGCATGATCATTGACAACATTGATTGTCTTCATTACAGCCAGAGCTTCTTGGTAGTCCTCCCTGGTCTCCCACTCATCGGGATCAACATCAAGGAAGTCATCTGGGAGATCCATCAGTTTGAAGAGCACCTTGGATTTGGGAGATACAACATCTTCAATGTTCTTCCTTGCAACTGTTCCAAGGTCAACAGTGATTCTCTTCATATGCCCCTGTTCATCCTCTTCATTTCCATCTTTCATGGCTCTCAACATCAGCCTCTTTGTTTGCGCACTCACTTGACTGTCAAACAGTGCAAGTCCGACGATCTCTGGAGCCAAATACCACAAGTGATTGGAGAACTTTTGAGAAGCAGCTTTAGACACCTCAGGATTTATTGATGCATATTCCAGCAACGATTTTAACAGTTGCAAGTCATTTAGTGGAGCGCTGACAGCAACAGGTGCCATCATCCATGCCTTCACATAAATGCAAACTGCAAAAA
The DNA here is from genome assembly GCF_963921795.1 of Nannobrachium achirus. Taxonomy (NCBI): domain Eukaryota; kingdom Metazoa; phylum Chordata; class Actinopteri; order Myctophiformes; family Myctophidae; genus Nannobrachium; species Nannobrachium achirus. The sequence continues at coordinate 549,048 of NC_137819.1, read as the reverse complement.
TGCACAAATCCATGCATGCTTTTTCTTCCCTGCGGGTCAGTTTGAATTGGCCATGAAACATCCAGAGCTTCCAACAATAAATAACAATAATAATAATAATAATGCATTTTATTTATAACGCACTTTACATTCAGAGAATCTCAAAGTGCTACAAGGTTAAAAGCAAGGCATAAAATGGCAGACAATCAGTTTGTAATAGGCTACTAAAACAGTTTCAAGGTAAAATGTTAAACTAAGCAACACAGGGCAAGTGCAAATAAAATAATACAAATAAAATAATAAGAAGGCAAGTCCCAGTAAAATTAAGAAAACGCTTTGTTAAAAAGGTAGGTTTTTAGTCCCTTTTTAAAAACGTCAGTGGACTGTGGTGCTCTCAAGTGGTCGGGGAGGGAGTTCCACAGATTTGGGGCCGTAGAGCTGAAGGCCCGGTCACCCATGGTGCGGAGGTTGGTGTCTGGGATGAGGAGAAGGTTGGTATTGGAGGAGCGGAGGCTTCGAGTGATTGGTTTTGGTTGGAGAAGTTCTTTAAGATAGGGGGGTGCATTACCGTATATGCACTGGTGGGTGAGGAGGGAAATCTTATATTGTGTCCTGAAAGCAATGGGGAGCCAGTGAAGGGAACGGAGGATGGGTGTAATGTGGTCAAACTTTCGTACTCGCATCAGGATTCTGGCAGCACTGTTTTGTATATATTGTAGCCGTTGGAGGCTCTTGGTGGGGATCCCTATGAGTAGGGCATTGCAGTAGTCCAGCCTGGAGGAGACGAAGGCGTGGATGAGTTTCTCAGCGTCTATCATGCCCGTTGCCATCCAACGGGCATGATACCATCATGCCCGTATGGTGAGAGCCATGAAAGATGGAAATGAAAAGGATGAACAGGGGCATATGAAGAGAATCACTGTTGACCTTGGAACAGTTGCAAGGAAGAACATTGAAGATGTTGTATCTCCCAAATCCAAGGTGCTCTTCAAACTGATGGATCTCCCAGATGACTTCCTTGATGTTGATCCCGATGAGTGGGAGACCAGGGAGGACTACCAAGAAGCTCTGGCTGTAATGAAGACAATCAATGTTGTCAATGATCATGCAGAGCGTGGGGTTGCCCTAATACAGGAATATTGTGGTCTCATCACCAAAGATGAGACCCAACTCCAGTACTTGCTGCAAATTGTAAAGAACCATCGGCGCAAGTATCCCGATAGCCGCAAATCAACTTTAATTGATCAGTAACTACTAAGTTACTATATTGCAGTGACTTTCAGGGGTTTTGGGGGTAAACAAGTGGGGCTGTGTGCTTGTTGTGTTGTGAGTATGACTGAAGAGTGTGCAATAAAGTCATTCTCCACGTTACCTGAAAAATAGCAATTTGTCATTCTTTGCTTTGCTATTTCCTACAATACATTAATTCTGTTTTGACATATGACAAACATGTAATCAGATTTGTGTTTAGATTTGTAAGCTTAAAACATATAATTTCTGTGCATAGTATAAGAATAATGTGTAATATATAACTTAAATGTGCAGGCAGTGCAATTCGATTTTGACCAATAAAATGTACAATCTTTGACTTGATTGAGCTACCTCTAAATATGCTTGAAATTCAACCAAATTTTAACCAAAGCAGTTTTTTGTACATAGGAACATAATTGGGGGGTAAGACTCAAGAAAATCAAAAAAAGGTAATTTAAGATCCACCCTAGTGTACACTCTCTGAGTTACATACCCGTAAGGATTCATTTGGTTCCTATCATTTAGCTGGGGACCCCCTGGAACCCCCTCTTTCAAGGACCCCTGGGGGTCCCCGGACCCCACTTTGAGAAGCAATACTCTACTGTAGATCATGCCAGGTCGTATATAAGGCCTGTGCAATAAAACGGTGTGATTACCTTTGCTGCAAGTTATAGGGCCATTCTGACAGGGAAAAAGTTATAATATCCATGACTTGCGTATAAAATCCAAACTTTGCGTTCCTCCACTGGCATTTAGTCACGTTGTTTGTTTGCACTCACTGTCGTCGCACAGCTGCGAGCGCCATAGCCGTCATTTTGCACGCACCGCTGTCCTGTGCGGAAGTAGCAGATCAACAAGTTTACAACCCGTCGCAATGCAACGCGCTGTGGGCTTGTATATCTGTGTTGTTCACACAGCAGGACAGAGCCACGCAACTTTTTTCTCTTTGCCTACTGTGTTTAGCTGCACTCACTTTTTAAGTAATGATTGTACTTGTAAATGCTGAGTGAGTTCAGAGCTTCATAGCAGGTTTATTATTTAACCCATTTAGAATGAGTACACATTATTATATGCTTTAACTATTGAAAAATAGCAGATATACAAGCTTGTAGATCTGCTATTTTTGAAAAATTGTGAAAATTGGAATTTTGACCCGATTCTATAAGTGTTTTTGAAAAACCTTTGTTTCTATGTCAGCAATCTGGCCAGCCATCGTCAAAGAAAAGGTCCTTTTCTCTTAACACTTATGTTGCTATGATTTTTTCTCTTCAATGTCCCACGTTGCCATGGTTACCATAGACTTCCATGTAATTGCGCAATTGTGTAAAAAGTGCACGCCCATGCCTAGATGATGCACCACGTGTGTGCCCACTGTTCACAGCTTTCAAACAAAAAAATCCGCTTGGAAATCCGTTCAGGCATTCATGATTTATCAGCCATTATGTTTTCTTCAGATGTAAACAAACATGGCTGCCATGTTTGAAAGAATGGGTTGGTATGGGGGTTAAACATGCAATTTCGCGATCGCGATCATGCCTAACAAAATATATATTTTTTTTTCAAAAACGGCCCAAACTCGGGAAACTCGGGGTTGGCACAGCGTTAGTACCAATACAAACTCGGGAAACTCGGGGTTGGCACCAGATGTGTTAACTGGAGCTCAGTTAGTCTGTTCTTGAGAGATTACTGTGCCAGTGGTTCTCAAACGTTTTCATGTGAAGGACCCCCAAACTGATATGTATTTGGCCATGGACCCCCATCTCAAAATATTTAGTTCCAGGGACCCCCCAGAAGCAAAATTTGAGTTACAAACGTTTGCTTTAAAAATATTCAAAGATTTGCACACATTTTCACAACTTTTTTTCAAAAATAGCAGATCTACAAACTTGAAGCGCGGCACTAATGGTTAGTCTTTCTACTAGGACAGGATTGTGTGTGTGTGTGTGTGTGTGTGTGTGTGTGTGTGTGTGTGTGTGTGTGTGTGTGTGTGTGTGTGTGTGTGTGTGTGTGTGTGTGTGTGTGTGTGTGTGTGTGTGTGGTCAATGCTAACGGTTTTAGTTTAGCTCAGCTGGCCTGGCAGAGGCACAGAAGAAACCCTGTTAATATTCCTGGGGTCTCGCTCGCTCGCTCGCTCGACACACGGACGGACACACACACACACACGCAGCCTAGCCTCCGCACTGGCTGGTTGCCTATGATGTCATCTCTCCCCTGATTGGCTGCAATGGCTGCTGTGTGGAGGGGATGTAGAATGAGAAAGGGAGAGTGACTGAGTGTGAGGGGAGAGAGGCAAAGAGAGAGCGAGAGGAGAGAGAGAGAAAATGCCAGCAGTAGAAGAAGAGGAGGTGAAGGGGTTTACTGGCAGCGGTGAGCGTGTGTGGTGTCGCTGTCACAGCGTCCCCGGGACAACCAGGTGTGTGTGAGCTGTGTGTGCGCGTGTGTGTGTGTGTGTGTGTCGGGGTTACGGCTCTGGAAGAGGGGGAGGGGAAGGGGGGGCACCCCGAAAACACCACGCCCTCTTTCGGAGGTATGAGGCGACTCATCTGCCAGCGCATCTGTGACTGTGAGTCCAGGGTTGGGGCCCGGGTGTGTGTGTGTGTGTGTGTGTGTGTGTGTGTGTGTGTGTGTGTGTGTGTGTGTGTGTGTGCGTGTGCGTGTCGACTAGCCGTGTGTTGGATGATGCAGAGTGGAGATGTAGGGTGGTGGCTGCTACGGTGCAGTTGTTAATGCATAGCTGGTTGTCAGAGAAACCGGTGTGTGTAACTGCTGCTGTGTGACTGCATTCCAACTCGGCCCTCACTTTAATTACATCTTCACCGTGTGTGTGTGTTTATGTATGTGTGAGAGCGTTTGTGTTTGAGAGGAGCACACGCGCGTGCATACCAGTGCATATCACCTAGCATGTCGCTGTCTTCCACAACAAGTGTCTGTTCTTCGCGTAGGCGACAACGTTGCTAAAAATTATGCTGAAAGCTTTAAGCTACCGTAGCTTCAGTCACTGTCAGACAATGACAATGACTCTCACTCGGTAGCCTCTTGCTAGTGTGCAAACTGTCTCTGTCTGTCACTGGCTGCATGGGTGGATGTCTTGATTGCTCTCTCTGTGTGTGTGTGTGTGTGTGTGTGTGTGTGTGTGTGTGTGTGTGTGTGTGCGTGTGCGTGTGCGTGTGCGTGTCTCCGTCTCCTTCATTGTGTGACAGTAATGATAATGGACATTGATCCGACTGACCAGGCTCTCTACACACCTTTACCTCCAACTATCTCTTCTTTCTGTGTGCAGTTTTTTTTTTTTTCTCACTCTTGTCAGCAGTTTTTTTGTCTCATTTTAATGTATTTCTGTATTTATTTAGGCAGAATGCAAAGGAACAACTCTTTAGTTGTGTTTAATCCTCTTTCAACCTGCCATCTCTATTTTTGGCCATTGTGTCAAAACTAAATAAATAATAAAAAAAAAGAAGAAATGGCAGATCTAAAGCTCTGAGCTCTTTGATCTCGCTAGACGATGGGCTAGATTGGCTATTTATTTCCCCTGCATCACTGACTGTAGGACGTCACAGCCAAGTATAAAATAGTGCTGAATAAGTGGAGGGATGCAGTGTTGTGATGTAGAAGTGATAATGCATCAATTAAGTGATTGCAGTGCTAGTGTAGCCATTTTGGAATGCAATAGTGTCTAATCCAATATAATGTATATATGTCTATCCATGAAACTGTTGGTTGGCATAGTATATGTTGTTGTCAGTCTCTGCATGAAGTTTATCCATTTTCCATACAGTCTCTCTGACATGGACCTACTGCACATAATGTATAAACAGACATGCGACTATTTTAAAGGACACCATTGTTTTTCTTCATATTTTAGATTGGCATTAGAGTGAGTGTTAAAATGTTTTCATTTACTTTTTTCTATTGTTTTAGCAATTTTAATGATTTTTTTTCAGTGCATGGGGGCATGTGTGCAAGTGCCTAAATGTGTAAATACATTTCTTTATTACTATTTACAGTAAGGCTACTAGCCCCCATAAGTCATATCTGCCCATGATAAATTGTGGTGCATCTTAGGAATGGGCTTATTGTATCTAAAAATACATATTTAGCCACTTGCAAGCATGCCCCCAACCATTGAAATCAATCTAACATATAATTTTCGGAATGTCTGAGTGAGTGTCTGTCTGTCTGTCTGTCTGTCTGTCTGTCTGAGTGTCTGAGTGTCTGTCACAGCGTTTCTCCTCAATGGCTGGAGCAATTGATCTGAAATCGCATCACCATAAGCATATGAACACACCTGACATAACTGTGAAGCCCGTTTGTCACTTTCACAAATCATATGCTGTATATTAGCATTTTTATGGTGTATCTACTATCTATTCTGCATCTAGCATGAGGCTTATCTATTCTGCATCTAGCATGAGGCAACATGTTTAACCAGCTGTGTGTGTGTGTGTGTGTGTGTGTGTGTGTGTGTGTGTGTGTGTGTGTGTGTGTGTGTGTGTGTGTGTGTGTGTGTGTGTGTGTGTGTGTGTGTGTGTGTGTGTGTGTGTGTGTGTGTGTGTGTGTGCGTGCGCACACGCGGGTGGGGGGGTTGTCTGGCCCCGTTATAGATGTTGTCCAAAAATCATGCAGATCGGTACACAGTATCTCTGTAGCCATTAAACGAAACGGGTATTTCTTACATTGATGCTCCTACATATTATCATGTAAGCACCAGTTAAAGTTACTTTCCATCCCTCATATACTGTGTGCACAGTGCACACCCCATAACCCACACACTGCACATCATTTCAGAGCTCATATCTTTGAACGGGTAAGGGCTAGTGTCATTAAAAACGCTAAAACGATAGAAAGCAGTCAATGAAAACATTTTAGCACATCTTTTCTTTTCCCTAATTACAATCTAAAATGTGAACCCTTGTTGTAAAAAAAAGGGAAAAAAATCCTTTAAATTGTTTTGGGAAACTAATTGAAATTGTCCCAAAAGTGACTGCTAAATCTTGAAAGATTTCTGATGTTGGTTTCAAAAAAGCTTTATGCCCTTGCCAACATACATACTGTATACTGTATATCACATCTCAATGTGACATAGCTCTCTATTAACACAATGCTGAATGCTGTACATACTTTTGTTTCCCCATTTATTTCAACAATAGTTTTTAGTATATATTGACACTTGCTTTGGGAATCTAAACCTATGTTTTCTCATGCCAATAAAGCTCAGTTGAATTGAACGGTGTTGTAACTGTGTGGGTGGTGTGCTGTTTATGTTGCAGACCGCAGCTTTGAGGATGACGACAGTGTGGACAGTGGGAACAGGCCCGCCGCCTTCAAGGTCCCCAAAGTCCCCAAGAAGCAAGAGACCTCGGCCGCACGCCGCCCCAGTGCCACCGGCAGCAAGCTGGGTAGGTGCATGCACGCACGCACGCACACACACGCTTCATGCTGGAAATTGTAGCTTCCGATGCTCCAGACTGTATGACAGAAGCATGTGAACATTGTGCGACAGTTTGAGTCAACAGTCTGGCTCGGAAGACCCGCCCACCTCCCTCTAATGTCTCGCTTTGGTTCCCCGGCAGCGTTGCGTTTGACGGCATTAACGAAAAAGTCGACAAAAGTCGACTCAGTCAACTTCATTACACAAGTCGACTCCCACCAGAGAAAGTCCAAAGTTGAAGTTGTAAAAAAAAGAAGAAAAAAAATACTTTCTATGAGGCGTTGTGAGCATGTAGATCTGCTATTTTCACAAATTCTGCCTCTATATATTTGACAATTTGGACAACTAGCCCTTACCCATCCAAAGATATGAGCTCCGAAATGATGTGCAGTGTGTGGGTTATGGGATGTGCACTGTGCACACAGTATATGAGGGATGGAAAGTAACTTTAACTGGTGCTTGCATGATAATATGTAGGAGCATCAATGCAAGAAATACCCGTTTCGTTTAATGGCGCGCGCACACACACACACACACACACACACACACACACACACACACACACACACACACACACACACACACACACACTTGGGCTTCACAGTTATGTCAGGTGTGTTCATATGCTAATGGTGATGCGATTTCAGATCAATTGCTCCAGCCACTGAGGAGAAACGCTGTGACAGACACTCAGACAGACAGACATTTAGAAAATGATATGTTTGATGTTTAATTTTAGAGGTATTAAAAAGTCCTTAAATTGTCACTTTAGAAATGTGCAGATACCCTCTATAGTCTATACACTTAAACTTTATGGTGGTTTGTTTACAGTTGAGTGAGAAAACAATGTTTCACATTAAGTTAATCACCTGGGGACCCCCAAAATAATTGAGGGGTCGTGTGTGATGTGATGACGTCATCAAACGATAAAGTCGACTTCAACTCAACTTTTTACTGTGTTGAGTCGACTTGCAAAAATCACAAGTCGTTAATGCCCTAGCTAGTACAGAAACACATTAAGTGCAGGGTTTTCTTTTACAAAACAAGCAGAGTGTATTAAACATTAATGTCCTCAGAGAGTGGCTGTAAATAGGGATAAGATGTTGGATGGAGGCCCAGGCACCCGGGTCATGTTATCAGTGGTCTGGGCTGTTAGTGGAGACTAGGGATGGGACCATGTGAACATTTCATATCACCATTATTGTGACAAAATACATCACGATTTACGATATTATCGCGATAATCGAAATCCATTATCCTGGGGCGGAACATTTGCCAAAAAATTGAAGATCTACAAGCTCACAATGCGTTGCGACGCGCTGAGCTGCATATCGGGATATGCAGCTCGGCAAATAAAAGGTGAATTGATTAGACGATTATGTAATACTTATGACATGTATGTGGATGTCTAATATCTCAACCACTAGACCAAAGGGACATCCCTCTGGCTGGGGGAGATACTAGACTTGATGAGTCTCTAACTCACTGTGCAACACTTGTAAATAAAGAGTTGTAGAGGGGCATGGTGGTGGCACATCTGACGGCTAGAAGATTCCCGGTTTGATTCCCGCCGGGAGCGCTAGGGGCGTGTCATCTCCTCTGCATCATCAGTGCGCCATACCCTAGGTGGGGTTGGCGAAAGGGCCTTTCTGTGTGGAGTTTGCATGTTCTCTCTGTGTCCCTTAGGGTAGGTACCCTCACAAAAAAAAATGCAGTAATCCCCCTGCCTCCCCCTGGACAACCTGGTGATGGGGAAAGGAACTGGAAATTGGAATAGCATGTTCCTTCCCCTGTCGGGTGATAACAACTCAACATGCATTGATGGAAGCTTCAGCTCAGTTCAGGGTTCTCCCCCGGTTGACAGAGGGAGAGCAGAGCCCAGGATTACGTCTTAGGCAATTGGCACTGGGTGAAACATGGTTTTCAAAATCGTGGGATGAAGATTTAGGGGAAAAATATATAAAATGAAATCGCTTGTAAATATTGGTGGCTGCTTATTTCGTTTAGCGGAAAATGTGGCAACACTGCCCTCCCACTGACCGTCCGCTGCATTTATTCTCAGTGAATCACATCTGCTTTCATGTCAGATAATCACCGTAGTAATATCCCAACTAGGGATGGGACGATATGAAAATGATATATCACGATTATTGTGATAAAAGAAATCGCGGTTTACGATATTATCACGATAATCAAAATCCATTATCCTGGGGTGGAACATTTGCCAAAAAAATAGCAGATATACAAGCTCACAACGTATTGCGTTGTGAGCTTGTAGATCGGCTATGTTTTGGCAAAGACATTTGATAGAGAGTGAAAAAGAGACTATCAAGTACGTATATTTGAAGTTCCTTTTACCAATTATAGAGGGTTTAAGTGGTTCCGGATAAGCAGCTCGGCAAATAAAAGGTGAATTGATCCCGGTGCATGACGGAGGACGATATCACGATAAATTAAATCTCCACGATATGATTATCGTGTGTGTTTTTTATCGCGACAAACGATAATATCGCGTATCGTCCCATCCCTAATCCCAACTTCTAATTGAAGCGTGACTCAGTCAGTATCAGTGTCTGCCATCATTGAGAGAGAGAGAGAGAGAGAGAGAGAGAGAGAGAGAGAGAGAGAGAGAGAGAGAGAACCCAGGCTTATATTGGCGATCGGAAGAAAAATAAGCCTGGGAAGTGGGCAAGCCCCCCTATAACTGTGCTGGTTCATGACATTTTAAAGGACAACTTTGTTTTTTTACAACAAGGGTTCATATTTTAGATTGTAATAGGAGAAAAGAAAAAGTGAGTGCCTGGGGGCATGCGTACAAGTGGCTAAATATGTCTTTTTAGACACAATAAGCCAGCAGTTTCTTCATTGCTATTTGCAGTAACACTTCTAGCCCCCATAAGTCACATCCAACCATGAAAGGTTGCGTTGTATCTTGGGAATGGGCTTATTCTGTGTGAAATGACATATTTAGCCACTTGTACGCATGCCCCAACCACTGAAATAAGAATCTCTAAAACAATAGAAAGAAGTAAATGAAATCATTTTAACACTCATCTTTTATATTATGTAATTACAATCTAAAATATGAACCCTTCTTGTAAAACACTAAAGTTGTCCTTTAATTGTATAAATAAATGTAGCCGTTCAGATATCTTATTTTACATCAGTATTGTTCATGTGAACTGGTTTGTTTAGGCTCATCCATTATAATTATAAAATCGCTATGATTTATCGCTTGTTTTCCACCGCGGATCACTTCCTCATTTACTCAAAGCGGACAGCAGCAGGAGTCATGTCAACCTTCACGTCATTTCGAGACGCCGGAGGACCCGGCGAGATCCGCCGGGCAGCATAGAATGTGCCGCTTTAGGTTGGACTACTCCCAGGGTTAAACAGGCTGGGAGAGATGCCATGTTTACCTTATCGATCCATTCCCCCCTCCCTGTCCTTTCTCTGCGTCTGCGAGTCGGAATGGAAGGAAGGAATCTGTGTTTCCCACGGCCGCACCGTGTGGTCGATTTCCTCCCCCCGGCCTTTTAACTGATGTATCTGTGACAGTGAGTGCAGGCATGTACTGTATACAAACTACATACACACGCACGCACGCACGCACGCACGCACACACACACACACACACACACACACACACACACACACACACACACACACACACACACACACACACACACACACACACACACACACACACACACACACACACACACACCCAACCAGCAGTGTCTTGTGAGCAAACAGATACAGTATGTGCTGTTGGCTAGAGTGGAATCGGTTGTCACTCAGAACATTAAACAGTCCTTATTATGATTGACTAAAGCCTGATTACTCTGTCATGTTGCACCCTGGTGTGTGTGCGCGTGTGCGCGTGTGTGTGTGTGTGTGTGTTACAGTATATTTGAAAAACCAGTAAGATTGCACTTGTTTTAGTTCACCTTATGGGCAGTCCCTGGAAGAAGCCCATGTCTCAGTGGTAGAGCATTTGACTGCACTGGTCCCACGTCTCATTGTGCCTCCATTGTTCCCATTAGTCCCACGCTGGTGAACGCTAACCTGGTTAATGCTACTATGCCTAAACCTAACCCTAACCTCAGTAAAACTATGCCTAAACCTAACCCTAATCCTAACCCTAACCTCAGTAAAACTATGCCTAAACCTAATCCTAACCCTAACCTCAGTCAAATTATTCCTAGTTCCCAGAAGGAGGCACCGCCTGCTCCACCTTGTGCCCAAAAACGAGCGCTCCTGTTCTCAATCTAACTGAATCTCATTTCACAAACGAAGTACTGCCCGGCATTGTATAATTACCCGGAATCTCCGTATTCTTTAATAAGAAGCCTTGTTATCCGATATTTTTCTGTTTTTGCACCAAAAGAAAATGCGCACCAACGCCATCTTTTGAACACTGAGATGTGGGCGTGGCCTTGCAAAAATGGGTCCGGAAATACATGGGAAAACAGAAAAATATTGGATAAAAAGGCTTCTTATTAAATAAAACGGAGGTGTGAACATTTTTACCTCAAATCTTTGCTTTTGCAGGGTCCACGGTCAAATACATATAATTCTAGAGGGTCCTTGACATTAAAAAGTTTGAGCACCACTGATCTAGAAAGTAAACATATGTTTTTCAGAAAACCGTTTGGATTTTTTTTAGGTATTTTTCAGGTCCTGATGGTTTAATCTGCTTACTTCTGATCTCACCCTTTCACAAGTCGCTCTGGATAAGAGCGTCAGCTAAATGCCCGCTCGCTAAATCGTAATGTGTATAAATTATCAGTGTCTCTCCTTATACCCAGTGTTCTCCGTCCTCCTCTGCAGTTGACATTTTGAAATATTACAGACGGTTGCACCGGTTGACCCAGAATGAGTGTCTTGCAGACCTCGGAGCACTGCTGCGAAGCCTTTACATTTACATGCACTGTAGTAAATCAGTAATGTGGTTATTTCCCATTTTCAGTCGGTAATCTGATTTCAGAAAATGGTGAGGGAAGTCAAAACCTGCTTCCCTTTTGTTCAGATGAATGGATGAATTTGTTCTGATGGAAGAAACTTGTACACATGGCCATGTATGTTTCTTAAATGTAGCTACAGTAATTCATAAGCCTCTCTTTCAGTCTCTTTGTCGGTACAATATTTTAGGCCTGTGACGATTCACTTTCCTCCCGATTCGATTTGATTTCGATTCTTAGGGTGACGATTCGATTATATCACGATTATTGCATTTTCCTGCGATTTGCGATTCGAATCACGATTATTGCGATTTTTCCCCAAAAATTACAGCTTTTTTATATTGAAACATTTTACAACATTAAAAGTTGAATCATATACTTCAAATCAATGCAGCCAAATAAAGTCAGTCAATCTTTCTGACATTTATTTCAGCCAAAGTGCCAGTGGTACAACATTACAACAACATGTTCCTGGTCAAGATGCCAGAAAACACAGAACACAACAGTCATAAAAGATAATAAAAAAATCGCTGTGCTGCACGCCTACAGCACTGTGCTAGCTTTAGCCATGACATGACATCCTCATGACCTAAAACTGTTCCTTTAGGACCTGTACTTACTCTGACTGAAAGTGGTTATTTCACCTTCAGGTTAATTTCGCCTTAAAAAAAAAAGAAAAAAGAAATCGATTCTGAACTTTGAAAATCGATTAATTTAATCGCCGGCATTAACATCACGATAATAAATATATATATTTTTTTTTTTTTGCTTTTGCACAGGCCTACAATATTTTCAACTGCAAACTGAGACGCTCCTATCCGGTGTGACCTTTCTAATGCCAGATCACAATAACCAAACAGAGTACACATGAATTCTAGTCGACAACAAGGTAAATAGTCACATAAGTACATGTGCAGCGAGGAGAATGTAGTGAATGTGAACAGAATATGACGAAAGAATACTTTAGCAACTGTGATATACAGTAGTAATAATATGTACATAGTGAAAGGTGTAATGTGCTAAGTTTAGTATGTACAATATGCACAGGTTTGAATCAAAAAGAAAATCATTTAAAAAACGGTGTGTGCTCTGCTGTGAGCCTGTGTAGACGACCTAGTGACTTATCGGCTTAGTCCTGATTTAGAACCAGAGTAATACTCCTCCTGACATGGAAAAGACAAATCGTTTCTTTTTCCTTTTTTTTAGGAAAGAATAGTCTGGGCTTTTTCCCTCACTTCTAGTCCTCACTTACTATAGCTGTATTTTATTTTATTTTATTTCAATAAAGTAATTGTCTTGACTTTTACAATGCTCTCTCCTCGGCCATGAAGTCTGCTTTTCATTGCTTTACAAAAGACATTATTCAACCCTTCCTGTTGTACTGTTCCCCCATGATCTTTTACCTGTTGACCAACTCCAACAGAAACAACTGTAGCTAGCATCACATAGTGTACTACCGCCATGAAGGACAGAGCTTATCACAACGTCCAGAACTCCAAATAACAAATTACGCTGTTCTCACATCACCCTCAGCCATCTCTTCACATCAGTACTTCCATCTGGACACAGATACAGGACCTCAAAAGCAGGACAAAAATGACCTTTACTGTTGCGTGTAGGGCTGTCACGATTATGACATGTTACATGATGATTTATTGTCACTCAAATAATTGTGATTAACAATTTAATTGTGTGTCATTTACCATTACATTTCCGTTTGGCTTTTAGGCTTTGAAGTTGCACATGGCAGATATGACACATAACCTAAATATACAAAGAAATTACTGACATATTTGACATTATACTTGAAAAAGAACCTTAATAGTGGAAATAGCCGATCTACAAGCTCACAACGCGTCACTTGTAGATCTGCTACTTCCACTATTTTTGAAAATGTTTGAAAATATGAAAATTGTTCAACATGAAAAGTGAAAAAATAAATAATTGCGATTATGTCAAATAATGGCGACTAGACGATTATGTAATAATTGTGACAGCCCTAGCTGCGTACCAGGACATAACGAATATCATCTTGAACCTGGTACTGCTCATTTCAGCACAAGTTCTGTCCACTCTGCATCATTTAGAGCTAGGCGACTTCAAATCAATGTCACGTTTATTTAAAAAATAATAATCCTTGAATTCTGATTTATGAACGATTATACATAATGTATTTTTGTGTGAAAATAACTGATTTCTCGTTTTCTTGATGCTGCTGTTTATATGTACTGTATGTCTGTGTTGAGCTCCCTCTGGGATCTCGTGTAGCCAGACAACTATTCCACAATCTCTGAATGCTACATAGAGTCTGGAACAACACCTCCTGAAATCTGAGTAACGGAAGCTGGCATTTTCATTCACGAGAATATATGATATGATATTTCCAAGCAGCAAGCTATATACGTATCCTTTGATTATTTTGATTTAGATAGATAGATAGATAGATACCTTTATTATCCCAAGGGGGGAATTTAGTTGTCCAGTAGTAGCACAGCAGTATACAGTTATTTACAAAGTTACAGAGACGTAAGAAAGATAGATAAGAGGGAAAAAAACAAAACAAAGACAAGAGCAGTACAGTACCAATAAGGAGAAGGTGCATCAATAGAGGGGGCGAATAATATATAAGTATATATACATAAAGTGTCTTGCAAAAGAGACCATAGCAGTCAATGCTAGTTAGTGCAAACAAGTATCTCACTGTCATTGCTAAACAAAGCAAAAATACTCAGAAACTACCAACACTAACAACCTAATAGTGCAGTGTCATATATATATATATGTCATAGTATATTAGAGAAACAGCACATTCGAGACGCGGAGCACTCGTGGTGCGGCACGGGGCGGAGCAAGCGGTCGCCACAACAACGTACTCCAGGCGGTGCGCCGCTCTATTGTCCACGACACTGCGAGCGGCTACCGAAGCCCCCCTGTATCCACGAAGCCCAAACGAGTTACGAGGCCCCCCTGGGTCCACGAAGCCCCAAGCGGCGCGAAGGCCAGCGGACCTTGGTCCTGCTCTTCGCCCCCGAGCGCCGCAGGCGCGAGTGGCCGCGAAGAGCGGGCCAGGGCCGCGCGGCCGGCGGAGCGCCGCGCGAGTTACGAAGCCGTGGTGAATGCAATCGTTATATTTATGCCCAGGCCGTAAGGCCTGGGCAAGCGCACGTTAAACGCCCTGTCCAAGTGACTACAATGGAGCTAATGGCTAGGCTAGGCTAGGCTAGGCTAGTAAATAAAGAGTAAACACTTCCGGTCTGCGGCGAGTTCAAAGCGTGACGTAACTCTCTTATATACACTCTGGTGAATGGCAGAGCAGTGGCTGACGTCGCCATCTGGTGGTGATTAGTGTGTGGTGAACGTCAAAACGAGTGCTCCTTGACAACTTTTACTGGTTTCTTGAACATACTGTAACATATATATATATACATTTGTGCGACTGTATAGACCAGGGATGTCACTCAAATACACAGTGGGCCAGAATAAAGAAATTGGTACAAGTCGAGGGCCGGACTGGTTCAATGTTTATTGAACAGCAAAAAAGTAATTTTCCTTCAAAAATCGAATACGTCCCTTAACACTTATGTTGCAATGATTTTTTCTCTTCAATGTCTCGCGTTGCCATGGTTACCATAGACTTCCATGTAATTGTGCAAGTGTGTAAAAAGTGCACGCCCATGCCTAGATGATGCACCACGTGTGTAGATGCTGTTCACAGCTTTCAAACAAAAAAATCCGCTTGGAAATCCGTTCAGGCATTCATGATTTATCAGCCATTATGTTTTCTTCAGATGTAAACAAACATGGCTGCCATGTTTGAAAGAATGGGTTGGTATGGGGTTTAAACATGCAATTTCGCGATCGCCATCATGCCTAATACATTTCTGGAGGTCCAAAAAAAAAATTTGAAAAAAAAAAATTTGGATTTCTTTTTTTTTTTTTTTTTTTTTCAAAAACGGCCCAAACTCGGGAAACTCGGGGTTGGCACAGCGCTAGTACCAATACAAACTCGGGAAACTCGGGGTTGGCACCATATGTGTTAATAGCAAGATAAATAAAAAAATTCAACTCTATGCATTAAAAACTGAACATAGTCAAAGGAGAAAGTAAATCAAAATCCGTTGCATTAATTTCTATACCCTTTACATCCATGGACATGTACTCTGCCTCCCACCTGCACAGGACTTGAAAACCCCTGTTTTCATCTTTCATTTAGCCATTTTTCGGGAAAGGGGTAGCTTAAAGTTGACCACTGGCGCTTCCGCTGCTGATGAATATGAAGACGCAGGCGTCCGCTCACAGGCCCTCGATACTTGCCAATGCACTAGCAGTGCATTGTGGGACTTGTAGTATTATGGTGGTGCGTGCAGTATACCAGCGGGCCAGTTCTAATGGTAATTAAATATCATCCCGCGGGCCAAAGAGAATTCCTTCGCAGGCCTGATTTGGTACCCGGGCCTTTAGTTTGACATATGGTATAGACAAAACGAAATCGGGGAGGAAGCTTCACATCCACGTTATATTTAATTTTACTCATGATCAGAGCTGCCATGCTCCAGACTGTATGACTTGTGGAAATTGTGGAAGACAACGTAAATGCTCAGATCATTTCCTCCATGGTCAGCTTCATGGTCCTCCTACAGTAGCTGCTGCTCTGCATTAGCAGCGTACAAACAGCAGCACGCCCACGCATTCTGCCAACACCCAGCAACTACACCCTGACAGAACAGCCCAAGCCCAAAATAGATGATCTACAAACTTAAAGTGCTTCGCCACGAGACGTGTTGTGAGCCTGTAGATAGGCTGTTATATTCGGAGAACGACACCGTTGTACAACAGAGTTTAAGTTAAACAATACTTTAAACACTATCTACACAGGGCTGACTGAAGCATGACTTGCGGTCTCCAAAGCAATGTCATGCCCTTTGTTTCAATGAATTTTCACTCCCTCAAGACTTTAGTGGTACAATTTAGCTCCCACCCCTGAATGATTAAGACAGTCGGCAAAACGTTGAGAATAATTTGTGTGAGCTGCGTTCATTTCACTGTGAAGGTTTGGATTAGTGTCCAGTGTCACAATGATTGATGGATTCCACAATTAGTGCTAAGCTGGTTGCTAGCTAGTGCGGCAGGCATGCTGCTGTTCTACTGTATTGCAGAGTCACAGAGTGTTTTCCATCCACAGAACATTGCAGTGTCCCATTGATACAGCTGTAGTTTGCAAAACATCCTACCATAGTGGGCCTAATGTAAAGAAATCAAACCTCGGTTCAAAATGAAGCGGTGAATCTGAATATAAAATTGTCTAGAGCTACAGAATTCAGAATTCTGAATGAATGAATGATTTTATCTGGAGGGCCGGATTGTCATGTGAAGCTTGACCAATCCTCATTTTTAGGGACATTTTTAATCATCCAATCATCAGACCGGGACCGACACTACACACATATTCTGGACGTACCGGACAGATAAAACCTGTTCATTCTGGACTGAAATGACCATATATGGACATGGGGGACACACATGGGACACACATTTACGGACAGATAAAACCTGTTCATTCTAGACTGAAATGACTATATGGACATGGGGGACACACATTTACGGACAGATAAAACCTGTTCCTTCTGGACTGAAATGACCATATATGGACATGGGGGACACACAAAGCCACTCCTTGGAAGCGACTTCCACCGCTTCAAAAACAACTTACAACTAGGGATGGGATGATAATCGGTATCATTCATCGTGATGAAAACACAGTCAATAATCGTATCGTGGAGATTTGTATTTATCGTGAAATTATCGTGCTTATCCGGTACCATTTAAACCAGGGGTGGGCAATTATTTTTTCCATGGGGCCACATGAACAACAGAACATATTGTGGAGGGCCGGGCCAAAAGGCAGTGCTCCCCACATGATGTGCTCCCCGCAAACTAAGCACACGGCTTTACCTCCGACTTCAGTAAATAAATAGCCTACTTAACTGTCCAATTTTTGTTGAAGCATTCGCACCCAGCATTCGGCATTTAGCATTTAGCCATTTTTGATGGGTAAGGTAAGGCAGGTCATCTTGACTTGTGACCAGTCTGACCAACTGCTTGTTATTGAGACAACATCCAATGATCACGCACACGTGCTGATGTTCGCATTGCGTCCATATGTACGTGAATAAAAAACTTCAAAATAAAAGCAATACAGCTTTAGTCCATGCATGAGGTAAAATTAGAAAATGTAATTTGCCATTAACCCTACAAGGGCCTGTCAGAGTGAACCAAAGACCAATATGGCCCCCAGGCCGCACAATGCCCAGGTCTGATTTAAACCCTCTATAATTGGTAAAACAGACCTGGAAATGTGCTGCCCCAGCATAATGGATGTTGGGGATATTTTGATTGTCGCGATAATAATCGTAAATCTCTATTTCTTTGCTCACAATCGTGACATGAAATGCTCATATCGTCCCATCCCTTGCTCCTACCTGCTGTCCATCAAAACAAGTCCATCCCAGCTGGACAGAATTATATGGGTCTGGGGTATTTTGTTTGTTTATTTGTTTGAAGAATTTATTAGAAGTTTGCAATAGAAAAAAGTTTCATGACAGTACAAATCACTGGTACAAGGTCAACTAAAAGGAGATCCTAGAAAGCCGAGGCTTATTTACATAGGAACCACACTTTAAGTATCTCATATAAGTTATAACATTGAAAGACAGACGGATAGAACATAGTACTTTATCTAGGATAATATCAGTTTCAAAAGCATAACATCAAATACAAAGGCAGAAACAAAAAGAAAAAAAGGGTGCGAGGGGGGGGGGAGCACGGGGGCTTAGTCTATTTACAAGTCACGGATAGCAGCTGTCTGAAGGTGACTTTTCATACCAGTTTTGAAGGAGGCTAGGGATTTGCTCTCCTTTAAAGGCTCGTGGAAGGGCGTTCCACATGTTGATGGTATAGCAGGAGAACGAGTTAGAGCCTTGTTTAGTGTTAAATCTACGTTGATGATGATTAGTGGAGGTACAGGCGAGTGTGCAGGGAAGCGTCATGTTGTAGCCCGTTGTCTACGTTAGTGCGGTGGTACTCTGAGCTAACACGGACATTCTATACCCCCGGCAAATCTCACCGGGTCCTCCGGCATCTGGAATGGACGCGGAGAGGGACATGACTCCTGCTGCTGTCCGCTTTGTGTAAATGAGGAAGTGATCCGCGGTGGAAAACAAGTGATAAATCATAGCGATTGTATAATTATAATGGATAAGCCTAAACAAACCAGTTCACATAAACAATACTGATGTAAAGAAAGGTAAGATATCTGAACGGCTACATATATTTTATATACAATTAAAATGTCGTGAACCACGGGGGCTAGCCCATGCTTACCTTCTTGAAATGCCTGGATCCAGAATTGGTGGTAATAAATACTTGTTGTTTGTGTTTTATCACTGTTTCACTTATAAGCCAGTGATCACGGAAGTTCGATCGGTGAATATTAACAACTCAAGCTGCAATAAAAAGCCTTGTGAATGAACTGGTTTTCAGGTGTCTTATCATATCTATCTCTCTCTCTCTTTCTCTCTCTCTCTCTCTCTCTCTCTCTCGCTCTCTCCAAACACCCTGGAAGTAGGAGAGGGAGAGCGAGGAAAAAACTGAAAAGAAAAAAAAGAGTCTAAGATATTTACATTTATACAAAATAGCATGAAAAACTAGCAGGTATAGCCAGTGTACATACAGTACAATTTACAATTGCACAGTAATGTGCAAAAAGAAAAAAAAAGGCACACAAGGAGGTTCCCCTATGATTGATTACAAGTAGGGGTGTAACGATACATTTTAACAGTGATACGATACGCATCACGATACATGGTTAACAATACAATACATGGGCGGTATTGGTTAATTCATGGCAATACGATACGATTCGATTCAATGATTTAAAATCGATATAGTAACTATTTAGCAAAGAAATAAAATATGTGTAAAATGTGCAAAACAAATCTATTATTATGGAAGTAAATGTTGTGATTATCTAGCAAATAATATGTACATTATATTTCAACACATGGACAAACTCACCTTGACATGAACATTGAGATTACACACATTTATCGATAGTCCAAGAGTAGCTATATGGAATGGAAAGGTAATTAGACCCCTCTTTTTCATTTTCCCTCTTAAAATTGCCAAATACAAGGCGCAAACACATAGTTTCCATGAAATCAATGATTTGCATTGCAAAACAGTACGATATTTTGAACGGTACGATATTTTGCTTTTGCAAACGATATAGTAGATCATTGCAAATACAAATTTGATTTTTCGATTCAGTTACTATATCGTTACACCCCTAATTACAAGACAAAGAATGCCCCAACATTTTGTTCAGTGTTTTAACAGTGGATCCGCAGTGCTGCCAGATAGATGCATGCACTGTAGTATTTTGGACCGTCTTGAGTGGACCCTGCGCCAGGGGAAGGAGGCAAGAGATACCCCTCTCCTCTCATCGTTCTCCTCCGTCCTAACGACATAACATTGTAATACCCTCCTCCACCTCCCTGGGTACCAGCCTGCTCCTCATCTCCCCTTTCACTCCCTCCTCCTGCCCCCCCTCCCTCCCTAGGGGTGGGGTGTGGGCCAGAGAGCTTTGATTGACAGGCTCTTTACTTCGTCTATTAGAGATGCAGAATCTGACTGTACTGTGTGTGTGTGTGTGTGTGTGTGTGTGTGTGTGTGTGTGTGTGCGTGTGCGTGTGTAAGACCTGGCTCAGGAAAAAAAAAGACCCAGCGAATAGCTGAATTGCAGCTCACGCACTCACACATGCCACGCACGCGCGTGCATGTTTTTTTTCTCTAATGCAGGGGTTTTCAAAGTGGGTGACAGGGCACCCAGGGGTGCCGCGAGATAATTTGATAATTGGCTATTTGGAATTCATCAATATGACTACAGCAATATCACTTCACTATGTTTAGTAAAACAGACCTGATTTGCACTCTACTTGACGAGTTCTTTTTCCATCTATGACAACTCTCTTCACCAAAAAATAGCAGATCTACAAGCTCACAACGTGACACGTTGTGAGCTTATAGATCGGCTATTTTTGGTGAACCTTCCTCCCAGAATAGGCATGCTGGGGTTCGAGTGGTTAAACGTCAAGTATAACGTTATTTTCAGTCAGTTCTGGAAACAGAGACTTCTCCAACATGATGTAAGATTCTAAATATTAAGTGTAATTCAGGGGTGCCGTGGATGAAAATGTTATTTACAGGGGTGCCCTGAGTCAAAAAAGTTTGAAAACCCCTTGCTCTAATGATCACTTTTGTAATGTCTTTGTAGCGGCCAAGGAAACGGGTGCAGGGGCCATCGATGAGGAGGACTTCATCAAGGGCTTCACTGATGTCCCTGTTGTACAGGTAACGCACGCACACACACACACGCACGCACGCACGCACGCACGCACACACTCACACACTCACACACTCACACACTCACATACAAAGACACAAAGACAATCAGACGACTAGCCTTTTTCAGAACCATGCAGTTAAAAAAAACATAGTAATCAATAACCAGATTATGGATATGAATCTGAGAGCTTTATGGCCTTTTATGGCCTCATCGTCTTTTCCTTTCTTTTCCTTTTTCCCCCCGTCTTCAATGATCTGTCTGTCTGTCTGTCTGTCTGTCTGTCTGTCTGTCTGTCTGTCTGTCTGTCTGTCTGTCTGTCTGTCTGTCTGTCTGTCTGTCTGTCTGTCTGTCTGTGTGTGTGTGTGTGTGTGTGTGTGTGTGTGTGTCTGTGTGCAGATCTACTCTTCCAGAGACTTGGAGGACAACCTGAACAAGATCCGTGAGATCTGTTCTGACGACAAGCATGACTGGGACCAGAGAGCCACCGCTGTGAGTAGATCACTGTTTAACATGATTGACACCAAACAGTGGATCAGGACTGACCCACTGTTGGCCACAGACAAGTCCGTATAGTCCGGGCCATGTACTGGAGTAGAGAGAGTCATAACTGCTCACCAGTCACTACGGCTGTCACGACTCTGACATATTACATGACGATTAATTAAGAGAAAATGAGGTGGAGTCTGAAAATGACACATTGCTTTCAGTTGCTCTGCAGTCCTATGTTGCTTAGCCTGGAGATTGGCTATCTCTACCTGAGGTTTAAACTTTTTTTCTTTTTTAGATTCATGTTTTAGATTTTAATTAGTGAAAAGAAAAGTTTTTTAGTGTTAAACTGTTTTCAGTTAGTGCTTTCTATCGTTTTAGCCATTTTGATCTCAGTGGACATGTGGCTAAATGTATTTCTTATTTTAATTTTTAATTTTTGTTGTATTGTTTTAGACACCATAAGCCGGCGATTTTGTAGTAACTCTGAGGACCCCCCCCCCAAGGGTCCCTGACCCCCTGTTGAAGACCTCTGATTTACAGTAACACTACTAGCCCCCATAAGTCACATCTGCCTGTGAAAGATCGCGGCGTATCTTGAGAATGGGTAGCAGAAGAAATTGCTAAAATGGCTAAAACAATAGAAAGCAGTTATTTTTTTTTTCTTATTCCAATCTAAAACATGAACTTAAATGACAACAACGTTGTCATTTAAGTGGTTAAAGGACAACTGTTTTTTTTTTTGTAATTAGGGAAGAGAAAAGGAAGGTGAGTGTTAAAATGTGTTAATTTGCTTCGTTCTATTGTTTTATCGCGTTTACCATGCTAAAATGTGGGGCATGCATACGCATGGGGGCAGGCGTACAAGTGGCAAAATACGTCTTTTTAGACACAATAAGCCAGCAGTTTCTTTATTGCTATTTACAGTAACACTTCTAGCACTTCTAAGTCACATCCAACCATGAAAGGTTGCGTTGTATCTTGGGAATGGGCTTATTCTGTGTAAAATGACATATTTAGCCACTTGTACGCATGCCCCCAACCACTGAAATAAAAATCTCTAAAACAATAGAAAGAAGTAAATGAAATAATTTTAACACTCATCTTTTATGTTCTTTAATTACAATCTAAAATATGAACCTTTGTTGTAAAAAAAAACAAAAGTTGTCCTCTAAAGTAACTTTCTTCTGAGGTTGTATTTGCTGTCACATGTCATCTGATGCCTGTCTCTCACCCTGTCCAGCTGAAGAAGGTGCGCTCCCTGGTGGTGGCGGGGGCCACGGAGTACGACAGCTTCTACCAGCACCTCCGCCTGCTGGACGGAGCCTTCAAGATGTCCGCCAAAGACCTGAGGTCTCAGGTGGTGCGAGAGGCATGCATGACTGTGGCGTGAGTATAATATACATATATATATATATATATATACACCGTATTTTCCGGACTATAAGGCGCACTTAAAAGCCTTTAATTTTCTCAAAAAACTACAGTGCGCCTTATAGTCCAGTGCGCCTTATATATGGATCATTCATTGACATTGACATTCCCTTTAGCACAGCTCCATCTGTTGGATGCATAACGCAACGGTAGCGTCTATTATGTGCGCCTTATAGTCAGGTGCGCCTTATATATGAAAACAGTTTGAAAATAGACCATTCATTGACAGTGCGCCTTATAGTCAGGTGCGCGTTATAGTCCAGAAAATACTGTATACAACCCATTTAGGCCTAGAATTATTGAATGCTTTAACCAGTGAAAAATAGCAGATATACAAGCTCACAGCGCGGCTCCGATTGCCGCGCTGCAAGCTTGTAGATCTGCTATTTTTGAAAAAGTCGTGAAAATGTGTGCAAATCTTTGAATGTATGTATTTTCAAAGCGAACGTTTGTAACCCTGGAACTAGATATTTTGAGATGGGGGTCCGTGGCCAAATAAATATCATTTTGGGGCTCCTTCGCATGAAAAGGTTTGAGAACCACTAAAATAGTAGTCTCTCAAGAACAGACTAACTGAGCTCCAGTTAAGTGAAAAGGACCTTTTCGTTGACGATGGCTGGCCAGATTGCTGACATAGAAACACAGGTTTTTTCAAAAAGTCTTGGAAGGATTCAAGACACTTATAGAATCGGGTCAAAATTCAAATTTTCACGATACTTCAAAAATAGCATATCTAACAGCAAGCATAAAATAATGATACACAATAATGTGTACCCGTTCTAAATGGGATAACTAGAAATACTGTTCCTACGAAACAGTGTGGGCTCGCATGGAACACCATCATGTACAAGGGCATTAACGAAAAAGTCGACAAGTCGACTCAGTCGAACTTCATTACACAAGTCGACCCCCACCAGAAGTCAAAAGTCGAAATTTTTACAATTTCTGCCACATATTTGACAATTTGCACAATGTTTAATTTGTCATTTTAGAGGTATTAAAAAGTCCTTAAATTGTCACTTTAGAAACGTGCAGATACCCTCTATATACTTAAACCGTATGTTGGTTTGTTTACAGTTGAGTGAGAAAACAATGTTGCACATTAAGTTAATCATCTGGGGACCCCCCAATTATTTTGTGATGACGTCATCAAACGATAAAGTCGACTTCAACTCAACTTTTTTACTGAGTCGAGTCGACTTGCAAAAATCACAAGTCGTTAATGCCCTATCATGTATAGGCATAAAGATCTACCCAACGGGCACTCCAACATTACTGCTGAGACTCCTACATTCAATCCCTCTGATACTGAGGGATTGAATGGGTCTCTCTTCCTCTCTCTGCAGACTCATTTCCCATTGGAAATGCATCGGGTGCTTAACGTTAAATATTTCAAAAACTACAAAAGATTTCATGTGGGTGTTATTTATATCAGGAGGATGGACGGACGGAATACATAGACGAATAGGGCCCATGCAGCACTGTTTGCTTTGATTTGTATGCTTTGAACTTTTTTACGCTTTGAAAAGCACTGTTGTAAACGTGTGTGTGTTTGTGTGTGTGTGTGTGTGTGTGTGTTTGTGTTTGTGTGTGTGCGAGCGTGCATGCAGCCACCTGTCCTCAGTGCTAGGGAACAGGTTTGACCATGGAGCGGAATCCATCGTCCCCGTCCTGTTCAACCTCATCCCCAACTGTGCCAAGGTCATGGCCACCTCTGGAGTGTCAGCCATACGCATCATTATCAAGGTGAGGAGCATAACAGTTGTCGGGTGGAAACCTCGTATCTCCAAGTTTGAAATTGGCATGTTCTTTCGCAAAGTAAAGCCCTGCTTCATCGTACAAGGCCGTCGCACAAAAGTAGTGAAAACAGCAGATCTACAAGCACACAACGCCTCGCGTTGTGTGCTTGGATGGAAAATGGAAAAAAGGAGACAGGGGGCACGGTGGCGCAGTGGTTAGCGCTTCGCCTCACAGCTTCTCGCCGGGGGAAGCTGTAGGTGCTAGGGGCGTGTTCCTCCCTCCGCGTCATCAGCTCCCACACCCTAGGTGGGGTTGGCGATAGGGCCTTTCTGTGTGGAGTTTGCATGTTCTCCCGTGTCTCCTAGGGTTGATACCCTCACAAAAACATGCAGTAGTCCTGGTTTCTATACTACCTCCCCCTAGCCAGCCAGGTGCTCCCCAATTCCCCTGGCGCGTCAGGGGGAGAGCGGAAACCAGGACTACAGGTTAGGTAGTTGGCACTGGGTGAGAAAATGGGTTGTAAAAAACGTGGGATAAAAATATTAAAAGGAAAACAGGAGACAGCAGTTCCCTGAGTAAACAAAGGTCCGCCACAAACTCGATTACACATTTATTGAGTACCCGGTATCAATAAGCTTTATCGAGCATAGTCGGCCCATGACATCATATTTAAACAATCAAGACAAGAGGCAATCAAGAAATTATGATATTATGTAATATAAAGCCATTTAAGACTTTTTTGCACACTGATGAATGATTGTTTTAATGATATTTAATGTTAATATTTGTTACTTTTGTCAATTGTCATCTTCATAGATGGTGGTCAGCGACAGACTTGCGGTCACAACAACTAGTTCTGTTCAGAATTGCCACAAAATATTAGAAAACACCCGATAGCGCGGTCGAAAAAGTCCGGCTCAATAAGCAGGATCGATAAGGTGCTCATTATCAATAGAAAGAAAATAACATGAATTCAAGTTTCCGTGGGGTGAGTAATCGATTGAGACAGGTTGAGAACCACTGGGTTAAAATACCTTTGTCTGTTGTCTCTCTTCCATTCCTTACCAACTCCCCCTCCCTCTCTCCCCTCTCCAGCACACTCACGTTCCCAGGTTGATTCCTCTGATCACCAGCAACTGTACGTGCAAGTCGGTGGCGGTCAGAAGGTGAGCGTGCTTGCCCCAGGAAATGTGCCAATCTCAACAGGAAAAAAATGTATATTTTAAGTATAAAGTAATCAAATATGTCAGTAATTTCTTTGTATATTTAAGTTATGTGTCATAATTGCCATGTGCAACTTCAAAGCCTAAAAGCCAAACAAATGTAATTATCAACAACAAAAACACAATCAAATCGTTAATTACAAATATTTGAGTGACAATTAATCGTCATGTAAAATCGTCATAATCGTGACAGCCCTAGTCCAGTGTATTATGAAATTATAATGCTGCTTTCACACTGGTAGCTACACAAGATACACAACACATTTGTAGCTTTGTGTCTTTATAGCTGAAGTTGAAAACCAACCAGCGCAACTGTTTTTGTAGCGTTTGTAGCAGCTACACACGTTGGCTGTATGTTCATGTTGCTGCATGGCTTCCATTGAACATAAAGGGTACTCGGTGAACTCAGCATAAGGGTAGGAGGTGCAGTTACGTGATGATGATGATGATGATGTTGATGATGATGATGATGATGCTATGTGGTCTCCAGGCGCTGTTATGACTTCCTGGATCTCCTCTTACAAGAGTGGCAGACTCACTCCTTGGAGAAGTGAGTCTCATGTTCACCTTCTCCCCCATATGTTATATCTTATTTTATATTCTATTTTTTTATATTTATATATATATATATATATATATATATATATATATATATATATATATATATATATATGAATTTTAATTGACTGTTGTTTTTATATCTATGAATGTTTTTTATTTTTACTGTCTGTGACACTGTAAAGCACATTGTAAAGCACTGTTTTCGAAAAGCACTTTATAAATAAAGTGTATTATTATTATTTTTCTTTATATTACTGTGGAAAACTTGTATCTGTGCGTCTCCCACCCTCAGACACACAGCCGTTCTGGTCGAAAGCATCAAGAAGGGACTTCAAGATGCAGATTCTGAGGCCAGAGTAGAGGCCCGCAAGTAAGAGAGAGCGACGCACGCACCCCCCCCCCCCCCCCCCCCCCCACACACACACACACACACACACACACACACACACACACACACACATGAAGTGACATTATTTGAAAGAGAAGGAGGGTAACCTACTGTATATCATGTTGTCTCTGTCGACATTGGAAACCTCATGTCCAAAGCGGTTCAAAACATTGAGATCTGCTACTTTCATTACTGAAAGTAGCAGATCTACAAGCTCGAAATGTGTCGCTTACCATTGCGTTTCCAGCTTGCAGATCGGCTACTTTTGATGCTTTCGCGTGACGCTGTAGTGTGATCAAGCAGGGCGTTACTTTTCAAAAAAGAAAAACGCTCAAATTAAAAGTTAAACTATTAGTAAGGGGATTTTATAAGATTTGACCAATCTGCGAAGTAAATCGTTACCAAGAAATTTCTCCACCAATGTGTTTCTAAAGGTGTGTAATAATATGTTTGGTTAGTGATGGTTTAGTGATGAATCATCACTTTTCACCGTTTTGTAGGGGCCATTTGTAGCCCACGGAATGTTTTTTTGTGCAAAACAAATGCTTGTAATGGATTCAGCATCATGAAAAACCCCTAGTTTGACCCCTCACATGCTACTTAAAGCATAGTTATTTTTTGTATTGTTTTCCTGTATAGTAAAGTTAATGGGACACAAACACAAATCATTTGTTTTATGAGGTTTCCCCCGGGAGTTGAATTTCAACCTTTTAGTACATATTATTACACACCTTTAGAAACACATTGGTGAAGAAATTTCTTGGTAACGATTTACTTCGCAGATTTTCTTATGTTCCCCTTACTATATGGAGATAAGAGGCTTCTGCCGACAGCAACAATATCATGGACCTCATTGTAGGGCTGTCACAATTATTACATAATCGTCATAATCGTTTCCATGAAAAATGTTCATGTATTTTATAAAAAAGTAAAAATAGTGGAAATAGCAGATCTACAAGCTCACAACGCGTCACAAATTTGCAACGCCTTGTGAGCTTGTAGATTGGCTATTTCAATATAAAGTTGTCAAATATGTCTTTCATTTCTTTGTATATTTATATTAGGTTATGTGTCATATGTGCCATGTGCAACTTCAAAGCCTAAAAGCCAAACAGAAATATAATTGTCAACAACAAAAACACAATGAAATCGTTAATCGCAATTATTTGAGTGACAATTAATCGTCATGTAAAATGTCATAATCGTGACAGTCCTACTGTAGTAACTCTGGGTAACATGTCCTTGGTTCGAACTCCCTTTGGTCCGACCACCTAAACCTAACCTTAGCCCTAACCTCAGTAAAACTATGCCTAAACCTAACCCTAACCTCAATAAAACTAACGCTGGGGAGTAGCTAACCTGCCGACGCTGGTGAGTAGGTAACCTGCCGACGGTGTTTGGACCAACGGGACTTCGAACCATGGGGCAGTTCCCGTAACCAGTGGTGTCAGTTCAGAAAAAGCTAACGTATGGCAACATGACTGGTATCATGACTGGTGTTTGCGCGCGTGCAAGACACCAGTCATGTTGCCATACCTTAGCAACAGGCATGATACATTTATTTTAAGAAGTACATTTTATTTGCCCCCCCCCCCCCCGTTTCTACGGCTTCTTGGGCTGGATATGGCAGCCTGGAACAGTTGTTCAAGTGCAGCTAAACTTGGCATGTTAGTAAACGTGCCACAATTGACAATAATGCATTGCACCTGTGCAGCTGACCTGCGGAAACCTGGGAATATAGGCTACCATTCTGTCAAGATGGGGACAATACAAGTGTGGAGAATATAATTATAATACCTTCTTAAAGTGACCATTTTGTTAAACTTTGCATTTGTAGTTATTTTACTGTAATTTAACAACATAATAACCAGCACCGATAGACAACGAGACATTCATGGATTTATATTTAAAAGTAACTTTTATTTTCCCCCCTGGAACCAGGGTATGGCAGCTGCATACCCCTGCCATACCCAATTGACGCCCCTGCCCGTAACTTTGTTTATATGTGTGTGTGTGTGTGTTTTGCAGGGCCTACTGGGGCTTAAGGAACCACTTCCCCGGAGCAGCAGACAGCCTCTACAACTCTCTGGAACCGTCCTACCAGAGGACCCTGCAGTCGTGTCTGAAGAGCAGCGGCAGCGTGGCCTCCCTGCCCCAGAGCGACCGCTCCTCCTCCTCCTCCCAGGAGAGCCTCAAGTAGGAAGCCCACTATACTGATGTTTACTAGGGCATTCACGAATAGTGATTTTTAGTATTAGAATTATTCGACCTCAAAGTATTCGAATAGTCGAATATTCCACAGGACTGGCCAAACTGTCAAATATTAAGTAAGCAAGAGGCGAACATTGTGAAAATAGCCGATCTACATGCTCACAACGCCTCGCGTTGCGAGGCGTTGTGAGCATGTAGATCTGCTATTTTCACAATATTTATCTGCGGAACCGAGTCACATTAAATGTAATACCTACAATTCTAAGTGCTTGTCAGGGTGGGGGTCCCCAGTTAAAATATGTTTTTTTGGCGGGTCACGGCATAAAAAGTTTTAAGGACCATTGACAACTCGTTCTTATGACTTCCTATCGAGCCAAGCTTTATAAACTATATATCTTTAAAGAAAAGAAAAAAAAGAAATGAATATTCGACTTCGGTGAACAGCGTCGAATAGTGACTTTGATATTCGAATATTTGGTGAATGCCCTAATGTTTACTACAGCACTGGTTCTCAACCTGTGGGTCGGGACCCCCAGCTAAATTATCTTCTCACTCAACAGTAAACAAACCGACATAAAGTTTAAGTGTATAGAGGGTACATGCACATTTCTAAAGTGACAATTTAAGGACGTTGTAATACCTCTAAAATGACAAATTAAACATTGGTCAAATTGTCAAATATTAAAGGCAGAAATATACAAAATGTAATGCTTCAACTCTTAGTGCTCGTAGGTTAGTGCTCGTAGGTTGGGGGTTCCCCAGTTAAGGGTTAATTAGGGTCTATTGCTAGAATGTTGATGGGCTGATTGACCGTGCAAATGAGTTGCTCATAGACATCAAACCAAAGTCCCAACCAATGTTGTTTTTGACAGCAAATTTTGATTTAGTTTTAGTCATAGTATTTTGAATAAAATGTCATTTAATTTTAGTCATAATTTAAATTTAAACGTTTTAGTTGTAGTCTAATTTTAGACGACTAAATATCATATGTTTTTAGGCGACTAAATCTACAGTTGAGTTAGTCAACTGAATTGTATTTTGGCAGGCCTTGATGGCATCATAATGACTGATTTTACACTGGGTTGCGTGCTGAAAATAGCCGATCTACAGCTTGTAGATCTGCTATTTTCAGCACGCAACACCTGAGAGCAACCAAACATAAAATGACACTCTTCTCCACTAGTCCATCCCTAACGTTTTAGTCTAGTTTTTATTGTGTTGACACAATTGTCAATATAGTTAGTGTAGTGGACAAACATTTTTCGTCATTGTATTAGTCGACAAAATCAACACTGGTCCCAACTAGGTCACATCCAGACCATACTAGACATGGTACCAAATGGTAACTGTAGCTTATTGCCGAGGCTGAATTGATTAGTGATCCGCGTGATATGGAATGACATGATCAGTGTTATGTTGTGGCTCTGCTCTCCTTCACTGACCTACTGCCTCTGTCCCGCCCCCAACAGTCGACCCCTGTCTTCTAAATGGGCCGCCCCGGGGAGAGGTGAGTCACACACTGTAAACGCACACACACACACACACACACACACGCACACGCACACGCACACACACACACACACACACACACACGTGTGTGTACTGTGATTAATGTTTTCATATTGAATTCGTACGCACTAATGAGAAAGACCGATTTTATCAAATGCTATTTAAAACAGGCAAATATACAGGGCACCTAAGACATCTCCATGGCAACCAGGAAGAAAACATTACACAAAGCTGACATTTCTCGCCCAAAAAGACTAACATTAGCGTAATAAATTGCTTTTTCCTAATGAACTTGCAACAGGTATACCATAGACTACTAATAGTTAATTCATAACCGTGTTGGACTACTTTTATATACCAGTTTATATTTTCGCTATTGCCTGTCGTTCACTGACACTGTAGTCTCTGGAACGCGGGCGTTTCATACTGCCATTAACATAAAATAAGTGGTAACATTATTTTTCTGCTTTCAATTCTAAAAGTAGTGATTAGATTATGAAAGGAAGGTGATTAGGTGATGAAAACTAGCAAAACTATAGCAGTCATTCACTTTGATCAACGCGATGCATCTCCCGTCCAATGTAATTGTGATGTGGATGTCAAACAAACGTTAATCACGTCGTATTTAATTATACTTTATCTGTTACAGATGATTGTCCAAATAAACCGTACGTTATTTAAACTGTGAGCCATTTATAGACAATATGCAGTGTTGCCCTGGGCATCGTTGTAGGCTGTTAGGTCTGCATTAACATATGAACTGAACGAGTATGCATGCATCAAGTTATCAATGATTTAACTCCATGATAGGGACTTAGGTGTGAAGTCATTAAAATATCGTACCCTAAACAAATCACAAAAGCAACACAAAGTACCTTCATTGATGAGCTGCTTCTTCCTGTCATCTGATCAGTGTCCACACAGTGGATTAATTCGAGTTGCATTTTAATATCAAATGAAACTAACAGAACAAAAAACAATGTGCTGAACCAATGCAAGTCTTTGAGAAAATTACAGTTAGTATCTTCACCAATAATGAGCACATTTCTAGAGACACGGTAACACATTCATTGTACTAAATGACAAGAAAGCATAGATTCAGAAGGATATGGTAGTATATGCCAGTGAAATACCAAGTTACCTCAGTAATTTCTTCAAAGTTAAAGATATTACATAACAGCAGCAAACTGTGGCTGACCCAGCAACGACGTAACACACATATTTTCTGCATTTTGAGTGGATTTCACACCAGCCTGAACTTAACACAGCATGTGTCAAAGAGCAGCACAATGATACATAGCATGCACAGAAAAAAAGACACCAAAAAGTGTGATAAATCTTTATTTTCCAGAATCGTTTTAAAATGGGCACATCATTATATGTTCAATCATGAATGTAGACCCATCTTATAAGACTGCTGTCTGCATTATGACACAATCCATGTCACAATAATTTCCCAGATCTTGTGGTTTGTGTCCCAGGCTCCTGCAGCTCTGCAACCCACGTCAAGTAGTCTGTAACACATATCATCACATAACAATGAAGCATTTTTTATAACGCTTTTCTAAGTACTCAAAGCGCTCTTCGATGGATCATTCATTCATGTATATCCAATTAAGTTTGTATAATTTAATCCCTTTAACAGTCACTACATTATAAATACTGTACTACCATGCCAGGACAAGAAGAAGGAATGGCATCCGAGCCTGAATCTAACTGTACCAGCACATCAACTTGAAGATCGAGATAAAACAATTAACCATATAATAAACCTTTAATATTTGACTGTGCAGTAAATCCTATAGCACTGAACAGGGTCGTAGTATTATATAGTATGTAGATGGAGCACTATGACAAGACGAACGTAATCTAAACACATTAACAGCTGTCTTAAGGTTAGATCTTTTCAAGAGAAAATGAACAAATCACAAACCGTTGCTAGCACCAACTTTGGCAACGTGACTGCAGAGATATGAACAGAAATGATACGCGATGAGACAATGTGTAGCATTGCAACGATCGTGAGCCATTATAGCTATATTAAAGATCGGGACATATTGATTGGCCACTGCTTAATATATCTTAACCATTTGCAGCTGTAAATATTCACGCTAAATGTGCATCTTTAAAACAGCCTGCTGCCATCAATCTTGTCTCTTGTCTATGATCGCCACGAACGTTATAATGATCCATGTTAATGTGTCGTCAACACGGCTCATTCTATAGTCTGCGTTCATTGTAAATGTTCATGAGTATATCAAACAATTGAGCATCATCACGAAACAAATATTACCTTCACAGGAGTTGTCGTTGTGTTAGCTGTGATCAGAGTTTGTTTACCACTTCGTCCACGACGGGTACTTCCTGCTTCTTCCATCAAGGAACGTGATTGGCCGAAACGGCTGAGCCGTATAAGGAACACACGCTTTCATTGGGTTATACTTCGGTTGCCAGGTATCGTGTTGCCAGATATTTAATAAGTAGTGAAATTATATATTAAGTTTTCTTATTGTGAAGTTCGCGTTCAGTTGGGAAACATGTGCTACTGTGTTCACAACAAATTTATCTACACAATAATACAAAAATTAGCCAGTTTTATGATGGGGATCAACCAAAACCTTAACTAAAGCAGATAGATTTTTATTTCAGTGACCTATAACAGACGAAATGGCCTGTATAGGTCATCGGACCAGGTCTTCAATATCTATGAAGATATTTTGTGAGTTTTTTATAAACTCACAAAATGTCAAATACAAACAGTTCCTACGCTCAAACAAACACACGCACGCACGCACGCACACACACACACACACACACACACACACACACACACACACACACACACACACACACACACACACACACACAGAGCCGTTCCTTCCATTACAATCATTACATGACGCCTGTTCCACCGGTTTCCATTCTCCCAACATACGTTTGTGTTCGTACCACACACATACATACACACTCACACACGCGCGCGTGCGTGCGTGCGTGCGTGCGTGTGTGTTTGTCCGCAGCATATTTGTAGTGGTCGTACGTACAGTGTGTGCGTCCGTGCACGGCTGTCGGTGTGGTTTTGTGGTGTTGCATGTATTGGTGTGTAGGGCTGTCACGATGATGAGATTTTACATGACGATTAATTGTCACTCAAATAATTTGTGATGAACGATTTAATTGTTTTTGTCTTTGACAATTACATTTCTGTTTGGCTTTTAGGCTTTGACGTTCCACATGGTAGATATGACACATAACCTAAATATACAAAGAAATTACTGACATATTTGACAACTTTAAACTTAAAAAAGAACATTGATAGTGGAAATAGCCGATCTACAAGCTCACAACGTGTCGCGACGCGTATATAAACTATATATATATATAAAATATATATGAACATTTCTCAACATGGAAACGATTATGACTATTATGAGAAATAACCGCAATTATGTCAAATAATTGCGATTAGAC
>NC_137819.1:490000-512500 GCF_963921795.1 Nannobrachium achirus | reverse complement strand
TCTGTCAAGATGGGGAGAATAAAAGAGTGGAGAATATAATTATAATACCTT
Organism: Nannobrachium achirus; assembly: GCF_963921795.1. NCBI lineage: Eukaryota > Metazoa > Chordata > Actinopteri > Myctophiformes > Myctophidae > Nannobrachium > Nannobrachium achirus. The sequence continues at coordinate 512,449 of NC_137819.1, read as the reverse complement.
GTTAAAGTGACCATTTTGTTAAACTTTGCATTTGTAGTTATTTTTACTGTAATTTAACAACATAATAACCAGAACAGATAGACAAAGAGACATGCATGGATTTATATTTAAAAGTAACTTTTATTCCCCCCCCCCCCCCCCCCCCCCCCCCCCGGACCCAGGGTATGGCAGCTGCATACCCCTGACATACCCAATTGACGCCCCTGTTTCGATTATCGCGATAATATCGTAAACCGTGATTTATTCGTTGACAATAATGGTGATATGAATTGTTCACATGGTCCCATCCCTAGTGTAGGTTCATCCGCATGTGGCCCCATGCAGACGTGGGTCCAGACGTTGTGTTGTTAGTAACACAGACACTCTGCTCCTTTCTCCTACCTTCTCTCCTCTCCTCCACATCTTGTCTCTTTCCTCCTATCTTCGTTCTTTTCCCCTCTTTCTCTCTGTTTTCTTTTCCTCTCGCCCTTTCTTTTCCTCTCGCCCTCTCTCTCTCTCTCTCTCTCTCTCTCTCTCTCTCTCTCTCTCTCTCTCTCTCTCTCTCTGCCACTAAAGACGATGCTACTGATAAAACGGATGGTAAGGTCTTCCCGCCCCCTCCCCACACTTCTGTCTTTCTTTCTCTCTGTCCTTCTGTCTTTTCTTTTCCTTTCTTTCTTTGTGTCGCTTTTCGCCATCTCTCTCTGTTTTCCCAACAACCCACAGTAACATCACGTCAGAGCTGATTCATGTACTCCGTCTTACAGCAGTGTTGCTGTGTTTGGCAAGAGGAGACGACTGCGGCACGATGGAGTATAAATGATGCATTAACCCATTCAAAATGGGTACACATTATTGTGTATCATTATTGAATGCTTTAACTATTGACAAATGTGCCGCGCTGCGATCTTGTAGATCTGCTATTTTTGAAACATTTTGAAAATTAGAATTTTGACCCGATTCTATAAGTGTCTTTTGAATCCTTCTAAGGTTTTTTGAAAAACCTATGTCAGCAATCTGGCCAGCCATCGTCAAAGAAAAGGTTATTTTCACTAAACTGGAGCTCAGTTAGTCTGTTCTTGAGAGACTACTATGTCGGTTCTCAAACCTTTTCATGGTAAGGACATCCAAACTGATATTTATTTGGCCACGGACCACCATCTCAAAATATCTAGTTCCAGGGACCCCCCCCCCAGAAGCAAAATTTGAGTTACAAAGATTTGCACACATCTTCACAACTTTAAAAAAAATAGCAGATCTACAAGCTTGCAGTGTGGCACTGGGTGCCACGGTGTGATCTTGTATATCTGCTATTTTTCAATAGCTAAAGCATTCAATAATTCTAGGCCTAAATGGGTTCACAGATCATAGCGCCCCCTGCTGTCTGTCGGTCTTTGTATGACACATGTATCCCAACCTTTGTTCACATCACAACCTCATTCATTCATTCATTCATTCATTCATTCACTAATGTAATCGTTCAGCTCAGGTGTGGGTCACTCATCTCTAATATCACCAGTCATGAATAACAGTTAATCCGATGGAGGAAAGGGAGATGACACGCCAACCAAGCAGGTGGCAACGTAGTTATTTCCCCCCTTTTTTTTTTTGAGGGACATTATCCTTTTAGTGTTTTTGATTGGCAGCTAATTAGAAAGTGTGTGTGTGTGTGTGTGTGTGTGTGTGTGTGTGTGTGTGTGTGTGTGTGTGTGTGTGTGTGTGTGTGTGTGTGTGTGTGTGTGTGTGTGTGTGTGTGTGTGTGTGTGTGTGTGTGTGTGTGTGTGTGTGTTCGCGCACGCTAAGATTAGTGAGAGTAAGTGTTAATTTGGAACTTACAACCTGTTGTTCTTTGTCTGTAGGGACCAGATCAGACAATGGTAAGATTATGCTTAGAGGTGTGTATGTGTTTGGGGTGCTTCAATATGCATCTTACACCAATTATCACTTTTGTAATCAAAACATTGGTCAAGATATGAAATATAGCTGCAAGCTTATTATTGGGAGATCATGATGATGTGCGTGCAAATAAAATGTATATGTATTTATATACTGTATACACGTTTATTTATTTGCGTATATAAACTCAGCACAAAACGAAAGGAAACTTGACTTTGGTCCATTTGATCTCCCCTTTAATAATACCAAATTGTATTGTGTTTTATATCCAGTGTTGGGCAGTAACGAATTACTAATAATATATTACTGTAATATTATTACTTTTTCCAGTAACGAGTAGTGTAAGTTATTACTCTAAAAAAAATGGTAATATATAACGCTTTACTCCGCAAAAAAAAGCCTTGTTACTCCGTTACTAGCCATTTTAGCCGATTGCAGAAAAAGAACAGATCTACAAGATATCAACATACATCTACAGAGATGCGATGTAGCTTGTAGATCAGTCATTTGCGCAGCGCGCACAGTTATGACGTTGCTTATGTCATGAGACCAGTGCATGGACCAGTGTCAGCGCTGCGTTGCCTGTCACAGTCACAGAGAGAGCATACAACGTGCAATGCGCTTACATGGATGGGACGTTTACAATCTACAAGCACTCCTCTCGGCCGCGGAGGGGTCCGCCGCGGGGTCCGCCGCGGAGGGGTCTGCCGCGGGGGTCCGCCGCGGAGCTCAGCGGGACCACCGTGGACCACTGCGGACTGAGTTGCTGCGGTTAGCCAGTTAGCGTAGCCTCCACTGTCTGTCATGTCAGGGCCGGCGGCAGCCCACAATGGCTGAGGGTGCTATGCTTTAAGTGAAGGATACCCAACTCAAATCGGCCAGGTGAAAACAAAAGGCTAAATTTGCATACCAATGGGAGTGTGTGCCAAACCGGTTGTGGCCAGCCAATGCTGATCTACTGTATTATAATGTAAATTTCGGGAATTGGGTTAGGGTTAGGGCTAGGTGGGGGTGCTCCCTGGCCAAAATGAGGGTGCAAAGCAGGCCTCAGCACCCTCAGGGAGTTGAAAGCCTACTTTCCTTAGTGGGAACACCCAGAGCCACTGCACCTCACGTCTAAAATAGCCTACACTTTTTAGGCAGAAAAGAAAATATGTAGCCTATTATTTAAGGATAATATAGGCAGGGGTCTTCAACAGAGCTGAGAGTTTTAAATGTAATAAAAAATAAGCAATGTTTTGTTGGGTTATAGTCTTAATTATTAATTGATTCGCTTGTAGGCCTATACCAAAATCCATTAAAAAAAGTAAACTGTTACCAGGTCATATATTGATGTGTGATTAAAATGTGATTAATTGAGATTAATTAATTACAAAGCCTGCAATTATAATTTCTTTAATCGCATCCCAGAGACTCTTATTGTTCCAATACATTGGATTCAGTTCTAAAAGGAGCTGGCTAAACAGATTTTGCAGGGGGAAAAAAAGTAATATAACTTAATATATTACATATTACTCTTGATTCCAAGTAATAAGCAATATAATATTATTACTTTTTCCAAGGAGTAATAAGTAATAAGTAACGATTACTCTCCTAAGTAATATTGCCCAACACTGTTTATACCATTTTCATTGTTGATTCATCCATCACCTTTACAACGAGGTACAGCTTATAAGCATCGGGCATTTGAGGCATGAGCTACACAGCCTAATGTGTGGTTAGTGCCGACCAAAATGTTGCCAAAATGGCTTGCAATACTCTTCTGCTGGCATTTACTCTCGTTTTGGGCTTCCCTGACACTGAGCTTAACATTAACAAAGTGTAAAAATGGCCAATATGTGTTGTTTTTTCTTTACCTTATTACTGTGGGAGAGTGCAATTATTCAATGCTCCAAGCAACAAAGGTGAACACCACAAGAACAGTATTGCAGGCCTGCCAGGCCATTTTGACCATTTTTGGAGGGGCGCTACCCACATGTTTGTCTGTGTTGCTCATTCCACGAAAACCAGATCCTTACAAGCTGTACCTCGTTGTAAAGGCGACAAATCAACGATAACAATGATATCAAACACAATACCATTTGGCATAATTAAAGGGGGGATTAAATGGACCGAATGTTGGCAAATTTTGGGTCGGCACTACCCACATGTTTGGCTATGGTGCTCATTCCACGAATGCCCGATGATTACAAACTGTACCTTGTTGTGAAGGTGACGAATCAGCGATGAAAATGATATAAAACACAATACAAATTGGTATTATTAAAGGGGAGATAAAATGGACCAAAGTCAAGTTTCCTTTATTTTTTTTATATACATGTATTTATATATGTATATTTATACTGCATAAGTGCTTGCAAGTAGAAGTCAGTGCAACTGCACGTAGCCAACAACATGTTGGCTCATCAGCATCAATCTGAAGCGCACAATCCATTGAAGCGCCCCCTAGTGTGCATGGTAGGTGCATCGGGGTGAGAGAGAGAGAGATGACTGGATAACATAGCGGAATATCGTCTCTCGTCGGGTGGAAACCTCATTATGTCCAAAAACATGTCAGGATTCAATTTAAAAAAAATAGCAAAGGTAGCATGTAGATCTGCTACTTTTGATGCTTTTGTGTGACGCCATAGTGAGATCAAGTAGGGCGTTGTGTGACGCCATAGTGAGATCAAGTAGGGCGTTGATTTAGGAGAAAAACACAAAAGGTTACATTGTGGGGATACAAGGTTTCTGCCCGACAGCAACGATAATGCAACTTAACAGTTAAAGTACTGTAGTTGTTCATCCTCCAAAATGTCCTTTTCTATTGATTACTCACCCCATGGATGTTCTTTTGTTTTGGTCGCATTCCTAAGCCAATAATTTGACTGGTTCCGGTAGGAGACACAAAGAGTCTCCTGTTTCTCCTATCGGATACATTAGGAGGAACTTTATTATTATCATCATTAGGGCTGTTATGATTATTACATAATTGTCTAATCGCAATTATTTGACATAATCACAATTATTTTTCATAATCGTTTCCATGTTGAGAAATGTTCATATATATTTTTTTAAAGTAAAAAATAGTGGACATGGCAGACCTACAAGCTCACAACGCGTCGCATTCAAGGTCAAGGTCAAGGTAAACTTTATTGTCCACAAGGGAAATCTTTCTTGGGCTTTCACCCCTACTGCAGCCACACATAAAACATCAATGACAATACTAGAAATACATACAGTAGTACAGAGGGGGGACACAACAATACACAAGTGCACAGAAAGTAGTTGTCAATATCACAATTCTATTTCAAAGCCTCGTTCAACATTTTAGTTGACACAGGGACAAAGGATTTTTTAAACCTGATATAGTGCCATATACTGTAGGTTCACTGTACCTTCTGCCAGAGGGCAGAAGTACAAATTCTCCATGTAAATTGCATTGCGACGCGTTATGCGCTTTTAGATCGGCTATTTCCACTATCAATGTTCTTTTTAAAGTATAAAGTTGTCAAACATGACAGTAATTTCTTTGTATATTTAGGTTGTGTCATATATGCCATGTGCAACTTCAAAGCCCAAACAGAAATGTAATTGTTAACGACAAAAAACACAATTAAATCGTTAATCGCAATTATTTGAGTGACAATCGTCATGTAAAATGTCATAATCTTGACGGCCCTGATCATCATAATTATTGGCTCAGGAATGCAACAAAAACAAAACAATATCCATGAATTCAAGTCTCTGGGGAGTGAGTAATCGATAGAAAAGAGTCATTTTGGGGGTGAACTACTCCTTTAACGGTGGCTTCCAGCAGATAGTTGTGGCTTCCTATAAAAGTGGGCTTCATTCTGTTCATTCTGTTGGCAGTGCGTAGCGGCTGCACTAGGGGACGTAGTAGGGAAGGTAGTGTGTGTATGTGTGTGTTTTCCATGTGTATGTGTATGTGACGGCCTCCCTCTGTGCAGGCCGCATGCGCACCAAACAGACGCTGAGCACCGTCACCCCCAGCAGCAGCCAGGTGGACTCCAGGGGGCGCTCTCGCACCAAGATGGTCTCCCAGTCCCAACGTAAGTACCACGCGCACACGCACGCACCTGCAATTTACACCAGTCTGTTTGTTTACACAAATAATGAGTGTCTTTTTGTGATTCACATTGTGGTCAAATAGACAGTGTTGGGCAAGTTACTCAGGGTTCCTACGGTCATGAAATTCCTGGAAATATTTTGAAATCACAAAACTTGTTTCCATTCCTGGGAAAAGGTTTGGATTTAATCAAAAGTTGGATTTGGATGTACATTTCATGTAGGCTTAACGTGTGAAAAATGCAACAAGGTAAAATGCAGCGCTGAGCTGCGTGAGTGGACTAGTGCGGCCTGATGTGTACAGGAAGTCACGTGCCCGAAAATAGTAGAGCTACTACAAGCTAACAACACGTTGCACTGTGACAAGTTTTTAGCTTGTAGATCTGTTATTTTTGTCGCGTGACACCTTCGCTCGATCTAGGGGCATTGACAGCACAGTGAGCACACTGGCTTTAACACATGGTGACTAACAGGACCAATTTTGAGATTGCAAAGTGCAATAACTCTCCCCCTGAAGGTCTCAGAAATTTCTCCTTCCATGACTTTTCCTAAATACTCAAGACATTTGTTCTCTGTTTTTCCCCCTTTTGAAACGTTTCCTAAGTATGAAATAATACCACTCTGACTGTTAGTTATCGGTCATAAAGACAGGTCTCACCCATTCCTCCCAGAAGCAAGAAGAGAATTTCACACTTTTTGCACTCCCCATTTGAGAGGTCAATTGAAATGCTAATTCACATTTGGAAGACAATAGAACCCCCGCTGGCAGCAGGGGAGGAGGTGTTGCTCTCCTGGGCCAAAAGGGAGAGAATTTACCTGTCAATTTGACTGATAAATGCAGTCCGAGTGGAAGTGATTTTTTTCCCCAGTCACCCGAGTGTTAAGAGCCTCATTATTGCACCGTACGACTGCTATTTCTCAGAGCGGCAACCCTAGGTGCGGCGTCAAGCGGCACCTGTGTGTGTGGCTGTGCGCCGACAACACAGCTACACAGCAGAGCTATGGTAAAAAGGTTTATAAGCCTGGGAATGGGGTAAAATACTTAGGGAAAGTTATGGAAAAGTTAGAAACGTGTGAGAACCACCATCTCCGTCAGCTTATCTGAAGTTTGATTTGATTGGATTTGTTTAATTGCTTAAAGATGCAGTGCAGTGATTGTTTTCCCCCCAAAACATGATGATCAGGTATTATGTTTATACTTGGAGGAAGATTTTTTTTCTCCAAAAAAATAAAAATAAGTATGCCTGATTGCCAGGTGGATGGTGACCCAGCTGAAGTTAGCCACACCCACAGTGTTGGGTGCATGGCAAAGGGGGAGGCACTGAGTTTATGACATCATTAACTCAGTGTTTTTCAGTTGGGCCTTTTGACGCACAGGCTCTCAGCTTTCAGGAAGTAACCAACAATACACAGGGAAGGCACATTTGCACATTATAACCCCAGCCCATGATCTATTAGAGTATATGTTAACTCCATAGACAAAACAGAAAAAGTACAAAACTATGGCACCACCTCTTTAAACAGACACTCGAGGGTTATAAGTCATAGACTTATTTTCACTGTGGTCTCCGTACACTAGGGCATTCACCAAATATTCGAATATCAAAGTCACTATTCAACGTTGTGCACCGAAGTCGAATATTCGCTAATTTTTTTATTTTATTTATATATATATATATTTTTTTTTTTTCTCTTTAAAAAATATATAGTTTATAAAGCTTGGCTAGATAGGAACTGGAAGTCATAAGAATGAGTTGTCAATGCCCCTGGTGGATGAATTTGTTAATGCTCTATACCAGGGGTTTTCAAACCTTTTTAGGCCGTGACCCCCAAAATAAACATATTTGAACTGGGGACCCCCACCCTGACAAGCACTTGGAATTGTAGGTATTACATTTAATGTGACTCGGCTCCGCAGATAAATATTGTGAAAATAGCAGATCTACGCTGTGAGGCGTTGTGAGCATGTAGATCGGCTATTTTCATAATGTTCGCCTCTTGCTTACTAAATATTTGACAGTTTGGCCAGTCCTGTCAAATATTCGACTATTCGAATACTTTGAGGTTGAATAAGTCGAAAATTAAAAATCACTATTTGTGAATGCCCTAACTGGCGGAAGTGCGGAACTGTGGAAGGCACTCTGCTGCCCCCTGCAGTGGGAAAGAGGGAGTCCTGTATCTGATTGGCCTACTGAGCATCCGTCCTTCAGAATTCCGGAAGCTTGCCAGTCCTCTTTTACCAACGGCCAGAGCCGGAGGAGGCATCTGCCTTTATATGTCTATGTTTCAGACTGAAACTTCTAAATAAAATTTCCCCCTTGGGATAATAAAGGTATCTATCTATCTATCTATCTAGAAAAAAACATTTCACCAGGACTTTAATTTGGGCATTGTATCAACACCCAGGTTACACTGTGTGTGTGTGTGTGTGTGTGTGTGTGTGTGTGTGTGTGTGTGTGTGTGTGTGTGTGTGTGAGTGTGAGTGTGTGAGTGAGTGAGTGAGTGAGTGAGAATCTGTTGCCTATTGTCATGGTGACAATAAGCTCCACAAATGTTTTTGTGCCTTCAGGTTCTGACGAATCCGATTGCACGCCAGGTATTTTGTGTTTGTCAGAGTACAGCCGTGTGTGTGTGTCTGTTTCTATGTGTACAACCGTTATCAAGAGTGGTCCACCTGCTATCGCTCTCATGCCAATCAATATGTTATTTATATGTGTGGGTGGATGGAGATGTGTGTATATGGAGGTGGGTGTGTGTGTGTTCCTCTGCATGTTTTGTCACTAAAGTCCAGTCCACACCAATGCAACCCCTTGCAACGAAACAGTTTTAGACATGGATATAAAAAGCTAGATACCTCATTCGCCGCTACAGTTCATTGGAGCGACCTGTAAAAAAAAAGGGGGGGGGGACTACTGGCCAATCACAGGCATAGGCGTAGTTTGATTTGCCCTGGGGGGGAGCTTGTGCAGCAACATGTCAACAACATGTGAACTTATCACACACCACGTTATTGTGCCAAATAAAACACAAGTACAATTATGTGCGGTATGAGCAGTATAGCAGTTTCATTTTACAAATTGTTTTCATTATTAAGTAAAATAGCTACTTTCTTTATTGGTATCACAGTTGCAGCCTACAAGAAATTTGGTACGAGAGATATTTGTTTAAGAATTGCCAATAAGAATAAACCATTTGATAATCTCCGCTATAATTTCTAAATGGCTACAAAACATTTTGTTTGATGCAGGGCAATAATTATTTTAATTTAGTTTTATTTTAAGGGAATATCATTGAATAATAATACTTAAAAATAGATTTTTTTTTTACATTTTAAACCCCTTTTTAATTAGGGCCCGAGCACACACAGTGTGTGAGGACCCTATTGTAATTGCAAAGATTATTATTCTTATTTTCCCGCAAGTAAATCGCGTTTTTGAGGCACCAAACGTACTCCAAAAGTTGCGCAACTTTGCAAGGACATCACAAGTGGCGAAAATTTACGTAATTAAAAATAATCAAAAGGAGGCGTGGCCTAATGGCTCAACAGCGCCCCCTACAAAACTTCGTGCCTCAAGCCCCACCATACGGTTTCACCTACACGTACGAAAATCGGTATGTCCGGACTCACAAAAAAGTCTCTTGGCGCCATGTCCGAAACCAAACAGGAAGTCAGCTATTTTGACTAATTAGTGGCGTTTTGGTGCATTTTTGGCCGTTTTCACGGGTCGCACTTTAACAAACTCCTCCTAGGGGGTTAATCGGATCAACTTCACATTCGCTCGGCATACTCAAGACACCTTAACGATGAAAAGTTGTGCGAATCGTGAGTTTTCGTAAAACGGCGTGCCCGTGGCAAAGCGTCAAACTTCCTTCACCAAACAGGAAGTGCCCTTTGCCAAACAGGAAGTGCCTCTATAAATCATGAACCGTTTGTCGTACAGACTCGTGGCTGGTGTCATATGACTTGATTAAGAGTCCTTAACGATATTTGGCACTTCCCTCGCCAAACAGGAAGTGCCTTTCCCCAAACAGGAAGTGCCTCTATAAATCATGAACCGTTTGTCGTACAGACTTGTGGTTGGCGTCAAATGACTTGATTGAGAGTCCTTAACCATAGTCTCGCGTGGCCAGACTGTTGCCTCCACGATTTGGTCAAATGCTCCCGGCATACAGTCTGGCGCACCGGGGAAGAAACGGCGAGTGCGAGATGAAGCGGAAGTGAAGCCCCCACGTCACTTCTGTGGTGGAATTCAGATCAATCAATAATCATGAGAAAATGAGGAGACAAGACAATTATATTAGGTGGTGGTGTGGTCAAGTTTATTTAACATGATATCATGGACAGAAGTACAATTAACACTCTGGACAGTGGTAAAAGAGTTCTGCTAAGAAGAATGGTCAAACACTAGAATTATACTGTGGCTTCAAGGCCTCTGGAACGAGCTGTACCATAACAAGATAGGCTTTACCAAAACAATAACTACTCAGTCCTAGGTAGACATCTAGACTCTTACAAGCTTTACAGTACAGTATCAATGATGTGTCATTAGGCTAGATATTAATATAATCAATGAACACTTTATCTACTCTATAACGTCACAAATAATCAATCATGATAAACTCTAATCTACTGCACTTCCGTTTCAGTCTCACATCACACATATTTATCATTATATAAATAAAAATCATATAAGCATGTTTAGCTTGCTGCTTAGCAGAAATGACATTTTAAATTATATTTTTTTGAACGTTAATGCCCGTTTTCGATACTCGCCGTTCGGGAGCTGCTGTTCCAGACTCTATATAGCATTCATAGATTGTGGAATAGTTGTCTGGCTACGCGAGACTACCTTAACCATAATTGGGGCCCCTTTCGCCAAACAGGAAGTGCCCCTCACCAAACAGGAAGTGCCTCTTTATCTCATGAACCGTTTGTCGTACAGAGGTGTGGTTGGCGTCAAATGACTTGATTAAGAGTCCTTAACCATAATTGGGGCCCATTTCGCCAAACAGGAAGTGCCCCTCACCAAACAGGAAGTGCCTCTATCTCTTGAACCGTTTGTCGTACAGACGTGTGGTTGGCGTCAAATTACTTGATTAAGAGTCCTTGACCATAATTGGGGCCCATTTCGCCAAACAGGAAGTGCCCCTCACCAAACAGGAAGTGCCTCTTTATCTCAAGAACCGTTTGTCGTACAGACGTGTGGTTGGCGTCAAATGACTTGATTAAGAGTCCTTTACCATAATTGGGACCCATTTCGCCAAACAGGAAGTGTCCCTCACCAAACAGGAAGTGCCTCTTTATCTCAAGAACCGTTTGTCGTACAGACGTGTGGTTGGCGTCAAATGACTTGATTAAGAGTCCTTTACCATAATTGGGGCCCATTTCGCCAAACAGGAAGTGCCCCTCACCAAACAGGAAGTGCCTCTTTATATCAAGAACCGTTTGTCGTACAGACGTTTGGGCAGCGTCATATGACTTCATTAAGAGTCCTTAACCATAATTGGCGCTTCCTTTGCCAAACAGGAAGTGCCTCTTTATCTCATGAACCGTTTGTCATACAGACGTGTGGGTGGTGTTATATGACTTGATTAAGAGTCCTTAAGCTTAATTGGTTTAACTAGCCCCGCCCCTTCTTCCGATTGGCTGCTGCCCCTTGTGATGTGGGTAGAGCTGCGAGGGCCCGGTCATCGCTGCTTGCAGCTTTAATTATAAGTTATTTTCTTAACATCATTAATTTTCAAGCCTAATATGTGTAATCTTTGAGTACAGTTCGGATATTGCAGGTATGTTCAGGTATATTCATAGCAATGCTGTCTTCAGAGAGAGAGAGGCCGATCACTTAACATTCCAATCAACCAACTCAATTGTCGCCAGCGGGTACAGTGCTGGGCCTACCAAACTTCCATGTCTGTCTGTGACGCACGCGGAAGCTTGCCCTGCCGCCCACGATACGCACGCCCCAAAGCCGGCGTCTACCTTTCTATGGCTCTGGTTTCAGACAGCGCTGCAGCGGTGTGGACTGACCAGTTGCAGACCGGTGGCATTTGGGGGATGATGTTTACAAAGTAGAGTTTGGTTGCATTGGTGTGAGACTGTGCCTTCTAGATGCTGTTTGAAGTCAATGTGATGTCACACAACAGCGCTGAGCTACTGTAGCTAATCTACTGCAGTGCTAAAACAATATATGAAAACCTCAAGTACACTACAACTTTAAAAAAAGACGATCTACAAGTGTATTATTATGTTTTTGCATCAAAGTATAAAATTGGGCAAGTGGTTTGAAGAGATTGATTTGCGTCCTATTTTAATTTGGGATATATTTTACGTTCTGCCATCCTGAGCAGGCTTTGCTTCCATCCGTGCCGGCCTTCCTTCCTTCCCATCATGCATCTCTCTCTCTCTCTCTCTCTCTCTCTCCTCCTGCTCCATTTATCCCGCCGCTGGCTCACTGTTGTTCTGTTTATTTTTAAGATGTTTTAAAATCAACGTTATATGCTTTCTTTGGTTCTGACGGGATCCTTTCCCTGCTTTAAATGGATGTCTTTGATCAAAGTTGGTGTTTTTTTTTTTTATAGCCTGGCGTGGCCTGACGTCATACTGCGTTCACTCACTCCTTCCCCAGTATAACGTCTGGCCTTCCGGGTATAGGCAGCGAGTATACTATTATTTTCTGATCGGGGCCAATCAGTGACTGCTGTCCGCTCAACAAACGTAGTCTTTCTGACAACAAGTGAAAAGCTTTCCCTGATTGGTCCAGGTGTAGACGGTGACGTAGATGCATGCTGCATAGGGATGCGAATCTCGACCACTGAGGCGATACGATACGCATCACGATACACTACCAGCGATACGATATAATTGCGATACATTGAAATCTTGCCGATACGATACATCACGATTCACCCCTGACCCCGATACGATGTGATATGTTTCACGATACTTTGCGATACACCCCTGGTCCTTACGATGCGATACGATTCACGATTCGGTGCGATTCAACACAATGCAAAGGATTTATATTAAAGCCCATGTAAATTCACCCCCCCCCCAAAAAAAAAATGTTTTACTAAAAATGCAGTACATTTAATTTCCAAACAATTTATTGTTTCACTGTAGTACTAGGCTCTGTCTAACAATCCAACTTATTGAACTCTGGGAGAACACTCCCTGGCTGGTAGAATTGTTTGATTAATACTATATCATTATTATATATCATTACATCCTCAACAGGTGGTCAGGGACCCCTAGGGTCCTCAGAGTTATGTGAGGCGGCCAAATATTAATAGTTTGTTGTTACAGTAACCAATTGAACCCTAGCAAGTAGCAACCCTATAGGGGAACATTAGCCAATACATTAACACTTATTGAGGGTTTAAGAGATAATAATTAATGAATGAATAACATAAATCCATCATATTAATAGAAAAGATAATGTGTGAACAAATAAACACAACATAGTAATGTATTAATGTCACTGATGATATAGTGCTGTCAAACAAGTCTCTGACAAGTTTTAATCTGCAACAGCCTACAGTGGGGGTCCCTGCTTGATCTCTCTCTTCTCAGTTAAGGATCCTTGACCTGTATTATTATTATATTGTATGAATATAATCTAGGATTTTGCCATTTCTAGTCAAAATGTTTTAAAACGTAGATATTTGAGTCACAACGCGACGCGTTGTGAGCTTGTAGGTCTGCTATTTAGGTGCGTGCGCGACACCGTCGAGCTGCCAAGTATAAATCAGGCTCCAGCCTGAGCCTCTCTTTGCAGAGGGAACAGCTGCAGCCTGCAGCTACAGTAACAAGTTGTGAAACAGTGTCAAATACTTTGTTTTAATCGCTAGTTGCACGCCCAGTATCGTTGTTGTAGTTCATACGTGTGTGTAGTTAAAGCGTGGAAGCTTCTGCTTTGTTTAAATCAATTCCGTCGCAGACTCGACAAGAAGAACAAACGGGTGTGGAATGTGGATCATAATATCACGCAGCGTGCTCCAGTCCAGTGACACAACAACGGATCACATCAGCGAACATTGGACAGGGATGTTATAAAGCTAAACGTGGTACTAATCTTGCATGTTTAACCAGTGGGCTCACGACTCACGAGTGCTGTCTGTCTGCATTCTGTCGGGTCGGGTGTTCACTGCGCTCAGCTGAGCAGCTCAGTGCTGCTGTAAAAGACGCATGTCTGTAGAGTCGCTACAAGTGCTTTTTGGGGGAGGGCTGATGGGGTATTCAATGCGCCTCGGAAACACAGGATAGAATGAAATACTATTATGCAAAAACCGATCCAACCGTGGAGTGTACCGATCCAGACACTCACGATACGATACAATCACGATTCCAGACGTCAATTGTACCGATCCACCCTGAATGAACCGATTCACTCGTGTCGTGCACGTTTGTATCGCGATTACGATCCGTATCGGTATATCTCCGCATCCCTAATGCTGCAGCATTTTCAAAACAACAATGGCTGTTCTCGCGATGCAACAAGTGTAACAGTTAACGCTCTAACGATAAAACAAGCAATAAGTGCAGTTATCTCAGAGTTGGAATCAATTACAACACTTAAAAAGGAACACAGGGGATGCGCTAGCGGAGTTCATCGGCCGAAAAGATGTGTTTGTTTGCCGTTCTTCCGACTGGCTGAGAGATGTTTTGCTACGCTGATTGGTTAGAGGAGTCTGTCTGTCAAGGCAAGTACTCCCGCCCACTTTTCAAGCTGCCAATAGGCCGAAGGCCAGACGTTATACTGGGGAAGGAATGAGTGAGTGAACGCAGTATGACGTCAGGCCCCGCCAGCCTAGCTTTTTTATAGTGGATGGAACGTCTCGGATCCCATCACGTCACGCTCTGTGTTCTAACCACCCACCCACCCGTTAACCCCTCCTCCCCCCACCCCACCCACCTCCATGCTGCTTTGTGGCACTCTAACTCCCATAATGCACCTGGTTTAACCTGCTGTTCCTCCTCCTCCTTCCACCTTCCCGGGCCTCCTCCTTCTGCTTGCCCCTCCTTCCTCCTCCTCCTCCTCCTTCCTCAACCAATCAGGATCTCAGTCCACTAACGTCGGTGGTAAGCTGATTAACAATACTTATTTTTTTACCCTAAAACACGCTTGTCCCCATTTCTAATTATCTTGTATTCATTTTACTGAGGATAAGAATAAGGTGAGGTTATTCATAGTTTAGCTGAGGTTACGGTTAGAGCTAAGGGTTAGGTTTAGTCATAGTTTTACCGAGGTTAAGGTTAGGTTTAGACCTAGTTTTACTGAGGTTAAAGGAGTAGTTCACCCCCAAAATGACTATTAGTCGAATTCCTAAGACAAAGATGTGATTATAGCAGGGCTCGAGACTAACGGCATCCCTACGTCCCAGGGACTTAAATATATGTGTTCGGGACGCAAATGAATCTCCCCTGGGGCGCATTCGGGACGTAGAGGATTTTTTTGAGCCAACGGCGCATATCAATGTCACTGCTCAAACCATGGTGTGCAAACTCGCAGCATGAGACTCACAGAAAATGAATAGGCTATGATGTAAACAGAATGTTTAAGAAGTTACCACAGGCAGTGCTGATCATCCTTTTCAGGTACTTAGTTGCTAAAATGCTGCGCAATTTGAAGAGATTAACTAGCAGAATGAGGCAGAGAACAGACTGTCTGGGTTACAACTAGTGGAAAATAGCCGATCTACAAGCTGTGGCTGAGAGATAAATCTTAGCATCCCCGCCCCCTGCTTCGCCTCATAAAGAGTAACGTTATATGATTTGGATTGTGATTATTAATGAAAATGTAAAACGGAACACTGTCAATGCACCAAGCACAGACACATAGCCTACGTTTAGTGAGCAGCACGAGCAGTTGTTTGGATATTGAAGTAGGACACATTGTAATTAAATCAACGGTTTGTTTAACTTTTGTCATCTCTATAAACCTATAGCCTATATTCCCAATTACAAGACGTTATGTGAATATGTTCGTCTAATCGTCTAATCAACTTCATCACAACCAGCCGTGAGCCGTGCAAGCTGGCATTCATTTTACAAAGTTCCCGTGCCGTGTGGCAGCTTATTTTCTCCAGTCCAGTAGTGTCTCTAAAACTCTCAAAAACAACCGGTCCACTCATAATAAATAACTCCATTTCGGCAGCAGTTCATCTGAATCGCTTGCTGTGAAGCACAGAGCAGACTGCACGCGTCTGCACTCTCCACTCGATGAAGCGTGGATGGCACTGGTTATACTTCTTTCAGTACGACGGTGTTGTGCGGTGCGGTGAGCATATAGACGATCTAAATAATTATTTTTTTGGGACGGATTACATTCATTTGGGGACGGTTCAATTTGTATTTTGGGACGGTCCCGGGACGTAGGTGAAAAAAGTTAGTCTGGAGCCCTGGATTATAGTAAATTTGCCCCCATTGATTCTGGATTCTAGTTTTACTGAGGTTATCGTTAGGCATAGTTTTACTGAGGTTAAGCTTAGGTTTAAGCCTAGTTTTACTGAGGTTAGGGTTAGGCATAGTTTTACTGAGGTTAAGCTTAGGTTTAAGCCTAGTTTTACTGAGGTTAAGCTTAGGAATAAGGTTCATAACCTGGAGCCAGCATTCTTGTATTCCACACAATGTCCTCCCTCACCTGCACCCCCTCACTTTTAAGGTTCCTTCCTCCTCCCACTCTGGCTTAGGCATGCTGGGATTTGTAGGCACAGAATGTTTATACGTGGCTGCATAGCTATAAACACTAGCCTGGCTCCAGCCAATAGACCCGCCCACTCTCTGAGTGAACTGCATCTCTTGGTCTGGATGTGTCATATGACGCGTCTCTTGATACGGTATCTTGGCCTACCGACCAATGAAATCAATGCAATACGGAGGAGGGGTGCGTCTAACTTTTGAAAATCAACAAACAGTGGAGGGAGGGGTGGCTCACCAGCGTTCTTAACTCATTCTGGGCGATCCCCGTAGAAACCGTAGATTTCCCGCTGTACCGCGGTGCCATGCCCGTCGAACCCAGAAGTTTAATTAGCTTTAATCATTATGAAAGGATTAAAAGTATTATTGCAGATTTTCGCTGATTCTGGCTCTTTAGGCCCGCCCCCCTAACTGTATCCGGTCATTTCCGGTCTGGACCGGATCTAGCTTTCCGTATCCGGTCTGAGCCTGGGCCATAGTCCCGCCTCCGTTGGTTTACAGTGTAACAGAAGAGAAAGCTACTCGGCGATGGAACACTCGTTTTTCAATCGGATTTTCGCGTTTGGAAACTTTGATCCAGTCTCTACACGCCTGGATTATGATCCCCGCACATATCGTGTGTTTTGTGCGCGAACGTGTCCACTTGTTACCATAGCGCACAGTTGGCTTTTTTCAATGTTTTTTCATGTAAACACTGGCGGATAAGCAGGGATACAGCGTGGCAACGGATATGTCTATTTCAATGGTTTTTTTTTTATTCGAAAGCTTGTCACCGAGTCTACAGTCTACTAGATGAGTCGCGCACAGATTGTGCACGATGCGCGCGCGTGCCCACGTTAAAAGGTAAGGACAATTTGGCAGCTGTTTACTACAGCTATGTTTAAAATGGCAGCAAAATTGTTAATTGCTTCCTTTGATCTTCAGAAGAGCTGCAACTACAAGCTCGTTAGTGATTCTAATCAATGAAACATCAAAGACAATGACCTGTTTGGTGCATGTCATAGAGGGGAGGGGGAGGAGGGAATGTTTTGTGTGCAAAAGTCAAACACAACCCCTCCCACCAGATCTCTTGTGATTGGGAATTTCAAATTTCAAATCCCCTCCCCTTTTCAATCAAATAGAATGGGGACAAGTTCAGACTCAAGCCCCAGCGTAGAGTCTGAAATCAGGCTATATAAACACCACTGCTTTTTTTTTTTTTTTTTTTCATTTAATTCATCGTGAAATCGTCCTCCGTCATGCACTGGGATCAATTCACCTTTTATTTGCCGAGCTGCATACCCGGTACCACTTAAACCCTCTATTGGTAAAACGTACTTATAATATACATACTTGATACAGTCTTTTTTTCTTCACTCTCAACCAAATGTTCCGCCCCAGGATAATGGATGTTGGGGATATTTCGATTAGCGTGATAATAATTTGGTCACAGTAATGGTGATATGAAATGTTCATATGGTCCCATCCCAAGGGCTGAGGGATAAGGGGCTTTTCGTTGACAGGAGGAGGAGGGTGCATGGCAGGAATGCACGGAATCATAATTGTTATGGCGATCATATCTGGGTACCATTATAGGCCGATAGAAGCATGGAAATAGTTACCTCATATAGATGTTTAGAACGCATTTGGAAAAGTTTCAATTTCAGTGTTTTTTTTGGGGGGGGGAATTCTTACCTCATGTCTCTTCAAAATGTGTCTATCGAGTGTTGCTGTAAAGGTGTGTGTGTGTGTGTGTGTGTGTGTGTGTTCAGCACTGTGTATGTATGGAGTACGCAGACCATGTCCCTCCCCACTCCTTTCACATACTTTAAAGGTAGGGTGAGTGGTATCTATTCTTTGGTTAAAAACGAAACGTTTCTATTCAGAGCACTAATATTCTGATGGTAATCAGTGCACTGAACTGTTTGTTCAATAATGGGAGTCTCTTTAGATTTTCCAGTAGTGGTGTGCCGATACAATTTTTTCCAATTTGAAACGATATTCAATATTTTTGGGTCAATATCGCCGATATATATATATAGCCAAAAAATACTTTAAAATTAAAATATTAGTTTAAAAACATCACATAGGATCGATATGCATTCCAACCTATTGATTTTCGGCTGTATATTATTTTTAATATAAAATATTTTATGAAATAAAAGTTAATTCAAACACAGCAGAAGTCTATTTCTATTGCGCCATCTGCGGGTGCTGAGAAATGCACTCTCTTGCATGATCAAATTAATGATTCATACTTATTTTATTCAATAGCCTAATTTTAATAAAGCTGTATGGTTTATATGGTATCAATACTTTCTTAAAAGAATCTATACAATATTATTTTCAGGTTACCGATCAATATATCGATATAAATATCGATACGGACATCACTATTTTACAGCCAATCGGGAGAGAGAGTACCCATTTATCAGCTACGAATGTATAGTGTTCCAGTTAAGATTTTGTCTGCTTATTTCTGTGTGTGATCACTTTCTACTTCCTGTGTGAGTTCTCTCCTCTGATTGGTTCAAATTGTTATCCCAGCCCCAACATGCATTTGCTGTTCACTAAAGAGCTGGAGAGACGGGGAGACTCCCTGTTACTGAACAAACAATGATTACCGTCACGATATAGAGCTATTTAACAGTTATTATATTAACAAAAGAATATCACTTGCCCTGCATTTAACCTGCAGCCTTGTGGAGCAGCGATAGTGTTTTCACATGCTTTGTGTCATTATAAAGCTACAGTAGATCCAGGCTTTGCATTTGGAGACAGAAGGTCTTGGTGGGTGGACTACAACGCCTTGATAAAAATAAAAATAACTCAGCCCCCAAGAATCCTCTCTCCAGCTGTGTTAAACTTTGTTCATGTTTGCTGTGGTGTTGTTTTTGTTTTGAATGCGTTTCCACCATTGACCATAGTGTGTTGAAGACGGTACTTAACTCGCATACTTCCACAGCAAAATCCTGAGTTGAATGCTTTTGTTTTAATCACTTGTGAAGGACCCCCAAAATGATATGTATTTGGCCAACTGACCCCATCTCAAAATATTTAGCTCCAGGGACCACCCAGAAGCAAAATTTGAGTTACAGACTTACAGACACGTTAAAAATACATATATTCAAAGATTTGCACACATTTTCACGACTTTTTCAAAAATAGCAGATCTACAAGCTTGCAGCGCAGCACTCGGTGCCGCGCTGTGAGCTTGTAGATCTGCTATTTTTCACTGGTTAAAGCATTCAATAGTTCTAGGCCTAAATGGGTTAAGTCTAGAGCAGTGGTTCTCAAAGTCAGGTCCTTTTTCACTGGGGTTGAACCGGTCCGGTTCCCCTCTAATTTCGAACCAGTTTAGGGCATTTCCACTGAAAATAAATTGCTTCAGAACCCCTAAAAGTTTATTCAGAACGGAACCAAACAAATATGTGGTTTTTTGTGTGTTATTTTGCCCTGAACTGGGAACCGAAGTGGGCGTGTCACTATGCCCCACGGTCATGAAATTCAGTACTGGAAAAGTTTTGGAATTGATCAAGGGTCCTGGAAGGTCCTGGAAAAATATTGATTTTGTTAATACCTCTGAAATGACATATTAACACTTTCCAAGCCACGGGGAGCCCCTTAATATTAAAACCGTACTATATCGGACTTCCTAGGGGGGGGGTCTCAGCCGCTCGTCTTTTCCCGTACTTTCCCGTATTTACCGAAATAAATGATTTTCATCCGAAAATCGGCGATCGTCTAACCTTCCCTAGTCACCACTCGTGCATCGATAGCTCATGGCTGGTCTGACATGAAGCAGAAGTGATGTCATGGCCCTTTCCTTCTCCAAGGCACCTTCCCCCATTCGGTTACTGTCTGTACACGAGTGCTTCTACTGCAGCCGTGCTGGGGGCTATGCTAGCGAAACTTTTCAGTTCTACTCTTGAGTCACACGTGGATTATTTGAGGGGACATTTACGTGAACGGATCGCGCACGCGAAACGCACGGGGACATGATGCGTCAGCCGAATCTCCCACTCTAAGCCAATGCAGATTGAGTTTTTCACTGGGAACTGGGGTGAGTATACAACAGGGGATCGCGGTATGGTAATGGGGGATGAAGACCACGTGATATAGCGCTGGATGTCTGGTAAAATGAATGCGGTTCAGATCATAATATAATAGAAATTTCACGGCTAATCTACCAAGAACCATTCTATTTCGGACGGCAAAGAGTTAAACATTGGCCAAATTGTCTCATATTAGAGGCAGAAATTGTGAAAATAGCAGATCTACATGCTCACAACGCCTCACAAAGCAAGGCGTTGTGAGCATGTAGATCGGCTATTTTCACAATAAAACCGTGTTATACAACATTTCTCTACTCTTAGTGCTCGTCAGGGTGCCGGGGTCCCTGGTTGAAATATGATTATTTGCGCATAGGAGTAAGCGACTCGTTGTTGAGCTGAATTATTGTTATATAGTCCTGGAAATCGGGTTAAATATTCTGGAAAAGTCTTGGAAAAGTTTTGGAAATTAATTGATTAAGATGTGTGGGAACCCTGTACAGGTTGGAAGATGCAGATGTGATATATAAACAAAAGCAAGCAAAAAAGAAAAGGAAAATCTTCATTGTCGATTGAATTTCCCCCGTGAAATGGACAGTTCTGACCGATCATAATGTAACACATTGCCGAACCCGGGGCAATTGGGGACACCTACTCGTCAGGCAGGTGCCTGAAACTGGAGCTTAAAACTGGTGGAAACGCTGGCCAGTTCATGGCCAGTTCTGTGAAAGTTAATCATCTGGGACCCCCCAAAATAATTTGGCGACCCCTCCTGGGGGTCCCGACCCACATGTTGCGAACCACTGTTCTAAATTGACCCTTAAAAGTCTAACTATTCTATTTGTATGCTGTCAGAGTTATGCATGCAGGGCTCGTTGAAATGTAAACCTTTGAGAACCACTGGTGTAAGCAGTTAATAATGTGCACAGAGTAAGACTCTGATTGGTTCTTTCCCTCTGCTCTCCATTGGTCCGTCGTGCAGCGGGCAGCAGGAGCGGCTCGCCCGGCCGCCTGCTGACCAGCACGGCTCTCAGCACCCTGCAGGCCCCGGGGACCCCCCGGGGGGTCCTGTCCGGAGCCGGGGGGTCCACGCACCGCCGCAGCCGCATCCCCCGCAGCCAGGGCTGCTCCCGAGACTCCTCCCCCACGCGGCTGTCTGTCGGTGAGAGCGCACGCACACACACACACACACACACACACACACACACACACACACAGACACGACACATGAGCGTATAGGGCTGTCACAATTATTACATGATCGTCTAATCGCGATTATTTGACATAATCACGATTATTTTTATACTCGTCATAGTCGTTTCCATGTTGAAAAATTTTCATATATTTAAAAAAAAGTCAAATAGTGGAAATAGCTGATCTACAAGCTCACAACGCGTTGCATCGTGCCGCGTTGT
This sequence comes from Nannobrachium achirus, assembly GCF_963921795.1. Taxonomy (NCBI): domain Eukaryota; kingdom Metazoa; phylum Chordata; class Actinopteri; order Myctophiformes; family Myctophidae; genus Nannobrachium; species Nannobrachium achirus. The sequence goes on along the minus strand of NC_137819.1, from coordinate 490,364 downwards.
GAGCTTGTAGATCGGCTATTTCCACTATCAATGTTCTTTTTTAAGTATAAAGTTGTAAAATATGTCAGTCATTTCTATATTTAGGTTATGTGTCATATCTGCCATGTGCAACTTCAAAGCCTAAAAGCCAAAAGAGAGATGTAATTGTCAATGACAAAAACTCAATTAAATCGTTAATCGCAGTAATTTGAGCGACATGTATGTATGTAAAATGTCATAATCGTGACAGCCCTACGAGCGTATGTACACACGCACATGCACAAACGCAAGCAAACACGCAAGTTCGGAATCCTAACAGTGAAGCCTTACTTTAACACTCACTCTGGTGTCGTTGCAACTTTTAACAGGCTTCACCTTTGCATGA
>NC_137819.1:230000-485000 GCF_963921795.1 Nannobrachium achirus | reverse complement strand
AGAGTTGAGGCATTACATTCTGTATAACACGGTTCTATTGTCAAAATATCAGATCTACGGTACATGCTCACAACGCCTTGTGTTGCGAGGCATTGATCGTCTATTTTCACAATTTCTGCCTCTAATATTTGACAATATGGCCAATGTTTAATTTGTCATTTTAGAGGTATTAAAAAGTCCTTAAATTGTCACTTTAGAAAAGTGCAGATACCCTCTATACACTTAAACGTCATGTTGGTTTGTGTACTGTTGAGTGAGAAAACAATGTTGCACATTAAAGCCTCTATCAGAGTCCAGGGTGAAGAGCTATCCACCGCAAATTTTAGGTGTAAAGCTATCCACCTAAAGTGAGAAAATAAGTGGAGGCCATCATAGTCAATCACGGTGAAGTCCTATTCACCGTGACTGCCTGGTCTAGATTGACCAATCAGTGAACGGGGTGAAGAGCCTATCTGTCTGAAAGTAAAAAGAGAGAGATGTCGGGACTCGTGGTGGAAAGCGCTTCACTACGTTGTAGTTTTATGACTCAAAAAGACTACACCGCGGTGGATAGCTCTTCACCGCGGTACCGACTCTGATAGGGCCTTAAGCCAATCACCAGGGACCCCCCTGGGGGTCCCAAACCGCAGGTTGAGAACCACTGTTCTAAAGCAGGGGTGACGACACATGATTATCGGTCTGGTCAGGCTGCTTCGTTCGTTTTTTGTTTTTTTGTTTTTTGCGTCTTCAAGTTTCCAGGTTAACGCTATTGCGACCGAAGACCGCAGTTTACTATGAAAAACGTCACAGCTTGTCCACGTCCGTGTAGACGTGTATACAGTCTATGGGCAAACCCATAGACTGTAAAAATGGGTCATCATGATGCCATCATGCTCTGATGTCTCGCAACGCGAGGCGTTGTGAGCATGTAGATCGGCTATTTTCAAAATAGAACCGTGTTATACAAAATGTAATTCCTCAACTGTTAGTGCTCGTCAGGGTGGGGGGGTCCCCAGTTAAAATATGCTTATTTTGTGGGTCACAGCCTGAAAAGGTTGAGAACCACTGGTTTAGTTTGTAACTCTCTTCTGTTTTTGTTTTTTTTCCAATCCTGTGCCTTTATCTCCTGGCTCCTGGTGTCCCGATGTTCCTCTCTGTCTAAAAAAATGTCTCATATTCTGTGTGTGTCTCTTCCGTACTCTACTCTGTCTTACTGTTGTTGCTGTCCTGTCTCCTGTGCTCCCTCACTGCTTTTCTCCCTCCCCTCCCTCCCTCCCCTCCTCCCTGCGTGGCGTCGGGGTGTGTTTTGGGTCTGGGGTTCTGGGTCGGTCCAGCCCGGGGCAGCCGCATCCCCCGGCCCAGCATGAGCCAGGGCTGCAGCCGCGAGGCCAGCCGGGAGAGCAGCCGCGACACCAGCCCCGTACGCTCCTTCACCCCGCTCGGTGAGTACTATAGTAGTCCTGCTGAACCTCCCTCCCTCCACCACCCATCCTCCTCCACCACCACCACCACCACCTCCACCCACCCAGAGCACAGGCAGACAGCCAGGGGGTGTCGCACCAAAATTCTGGGCCCTGGGTACAAGGATTCACTGAGGGCCCTCCCATGAGCTTTAACTATTTTGTGCTTTAGCTATTGAAAAATAGCAGATATACAAGCTTGCAGTGCGGCACCGAGTGCCACGCTGCGAGCTTGTAGATCTGCTATTTTTGAAAAGTGGTGAAAATGTGTGCAAGTCTTTGAATATTTCAAATCCTTTTTTTGAAAAACCTATGTTTCTATGTCAGTGGTGCTCAAACTTTTTCATGTCAAGGATCCCCAAAATCATATGTATTTGGCCACGGACCCCATCTCAAAATATTTAGTTCCAGGTACTCCCCAGAAGCAAAATTTGAGTTACAAATGTTCGCTTAAAAAATACATACATTCAAAGATTTGCACACATTTTCACGACTTTTCAAAAATAACAGATCTTCAAGCTCGCAGCTCGCAGCTCGGTGCCACGCTGTGAGCTTGTGTATCTGCTATTTTTCAATAGCTAAAGTATAAAATAAGTAAGGCCCCTCCACCTTGGGCCCTAGTCCCACTCCCCCCCCCCCACCCTCCACCCTTGTGACGCCCCTGCAGACAGCAGGCAGGGAGAAGGGACCCCGACACCCCCCTTTGACGACCGCTCTGTAAAGGTAGCTCTCCACCAACCAGACCATACTGCAGATTGGGAGAGTGTTTTCTGCTGGTGTTTCAGTCCGAGTGTATCAAAGGGTGCGTTCGGAAATGCACACCGGTTCTGGTTAGGGTTAGTTTTAGGCATAGTTTTACTGAGGTTAGGGTTGGGTTTAGGCATAGTTTTACTGAGGTTGGGGTTAGGTTTAGGCACTCACTACACTGTGCACACACTCGGTGCGCATGGAACGCACCCTTTGATACACTCGGACTGAAACACCAGCAGAAAACACTCTCCCACTATAGATTACTACAAGACTGGCAGTCGAATGAAGCTGGGAGATCAGTCGGTTAGAAGGTGTGAAAAATGGTTGTCGATTGCACTTGAGAGCAGACGGCTACTACGGTGCAAAAAATTGCCTATGGCTTTTTCCACGTTTCCCTACAACTTGCCACCCTGATGCGACAGCTTTTTGGCAACGCTTTCCATCGCTTACCGCCGCTGTTGTCGTTGTGGTGAAGAGCTACCTTTTAGGGAGGAGAAGCAAACGGAGGGGAAGATGCAGAAGACTCATCTCTGCAGTGTTTTGATTTCCATCATTTTTCTCCGGAAATCTTATTTTCACAATGCGATATTTCAACATAGCGATGTGTTATGGCATTCTAGACGCACAGACACACACGCATGAACATTCACACAAACAACTCCTGCATGGTGGCATCAAGTGTTTCTCTTTTTTTGCACGGGTGAGGTCGTTTTCCTCTCCACACTCACACTCGGCGTGTTCTAACAGCGAGCGCCTTGCGTGTAGGGCTGTCACGATTATGACATTTTACATGACGATTAATTATCACTCAAATAATTGCGATTAACGATTTAATTGTGTTTTCGTCGTTGACAATTACATTTCTGTTTGGCTTTTAGGCTTTGAAGTTTCACTTGGCAGATATGACACATAACCTAAATATACAAAGAAATTACCGACATATTTGACAACTTTATACTTAAAAAAGAACATTGATAGTGGAAATAGCAGATCTACAAGCTCACAACGCGTTGCAATGCGACGCGTTGTGAGCTTGTAGATCGCCTATTTCCACTATTTTTGACTTTTTTTTTAAATATATGAAATTTTCTTTAACATGGAAACGATTATGACGATCATGAAAACTAATTGCGATTATGTCAAATAATTGCGATTAGACGATTATCTAATAATTGTGACAGCCCTAGTTCTAACAGCGAGTGCCTTGCGTGTGTTCTTCTGTCCTCCTTGGTGTGTGTGTGTGACTGGGACTCTGTGTGTGTGTTTATGTGACGGGGACTGTGTGTGTGTTTGTGACTGGGAATGTGTGCGTTGTGGGTTGCAGCGTCAAGGAGCTACTCTCGCTCCACAGGAGCTCTCCATGGCAGCCCTGACGTTTTCGGGGCCGCAGGTGAAGGCTGAGTACCTCTAAAAGTCGCACGTCCGTCCGTCCGTCACCCAACCACCCAATACAACCATCCCCCAACCGTTTTAACGCCTTTGTTCTCTCCATCGAGCTTTACATTTTCTTTTCTAGGTTCACAGCATCTTTATTTTCATTTTGTATTCATTTGTTTGCTTTGTTTTAATCCGTCCGCTTCCTCCATCTCTTTTCCTTGAAGCTCTCTTCCATTCTTCTGCTCCCAGACGGGACCAACGTTTTCCGTCGGTTTCCCAGAAAGCTTGGGGATGGAATCGCATGTTTCTGTTCTGTTCAGTTGCCATAGCAACCATCCCATACCTGAATATTGTTTTTTTGGGGTTGAATTTGTTTTATTGAGGTGTTTATTGTATTCCTCCTCCCATCGATTGTTTCCTTTTTTATTATTTGGCTCCACCCCCATCCAGCGGCGGAGACCCTCAGCACCACCATCCTACCACGAACCATGCTTACTTTATACATTTATACTTATTTATTAGAATGCTTGAAAGGGCTGTCACGATTATGACATTTTACACAACCATTAATTGTCCCTCAAATAATTGCGATTAACGATTTAATTGTGTTTTTGTCGTTGACAATTACATTTCTGTTTGGCTTTTAGGCTTTGAAGTTGCACCTGGCAATTATGACACATAACTTAAATGTACAATGAATTTACCGACATATTTGACAACTTTATACTTAGAAAAGAACATTGATAGTGGAAATAGCCGATCTACAAGCTCACAACGTGTTGCATCGCGACGCGTTGTGAGCTTGTAGATCTGCTGTTTCCACTACTTTTTGAAAGTAGTGAAACTACAGTATATTAACATTTCTCAACATGGAAACGATTATGACGATTATGCAAAAATAATTGCGATTACCTCAAATAATTATTATTAGACGATTATGTAATAATTGTGACAACCCTAATCCTTGAATCATGCTTATTATAGATGTGCCATTTCAAAACGTCACATGTCCTGCCATTGGCAAGACAGTAGATGTCCAGTGGATATGCAGAACACTGCTATTTTTATGACCTTCTCTGACTTTGAAGTTTAAATCTACCTATGAGGGTGGATTCAGCTTTTCAATGGGAATGGAGTGGTTTCTTGACATTTGCGGGTTTCTGCAAAAATACACTCCATTCTTCATTAACTCATATGCTGCCAAACCAGAGGAACCCGAGAATTTCGCGATGTACCACCCTGCCACGCCCGAGGAACCCGAGAATTTTTGAAAAAAAAAAAAAAATCAAAAATTCAAAAAATCCCAAAACATTTAGTAGGCATGATAGCGATCGCGAAATTGCATGTTTAACCCCCATAGCAACCCCATCTTTCAAACATGGCAGCCATCTTTGTTTACATTTTAGGAAAACATAATGGCTGCTATCTCATGAATGCCTGAACGGATTTCCATTCGGATTTTTTTGTTTGAAAGCTGTGAGCAATGTGGACACACGTGGTGCATTATCTAGGCATGGGTGTGCATGATCCGTGCACTATGAATTACATGGAAGTCTATGGAGACAGTTTGGCATAATTAGAGTACGAAGGTATTGTTAAATGGCAGCAGATGAGTTAAAGTGATCCCTGACTAATACGACAAATATGCCTTAATACATTATAATTGTCCTCTATAACTACAATGTAAAATTAAAAACACCTTCAATATTTTATTTCTTCAAGAAATAGCTAATCTTTCACTCAACAGGAGAAATGCCTGTCGCAAGTTGATGATGTCATAAATGTCATGTGTGATCTAACCCTATGAAATTTATAGAATGCATGTGCAAAAAACACATTTGAAATATTGAGTTGATGCTCATATTAACCATATGAAGTATTAAGTTTGTTTTTATTTGCACATGCATGCCATAAATTCCATAGGGATAGATCACAAATGACATTTATGACATCATCAACTTGCGACGGGCATTTCCCCTGTTGAGTGAAAGATTAGCTATTTCTAGAAGAAATAAAATAATTAATGTGTTTTTAATTTTACATTGTTGTTATAGAGGACAATTATAATGTATTAAGGCATATTTATCAAATTAGTCAGGGATCACTTTAAAATTAGAAAGGAAAAACAGGGAAAGAAACCTGTGTAATTTTATTTTCAGGAAAATAGCAGCAAATACTGAAGAGTTGAAACGGCACATGTATATATTTATACGTTATACTGTATATATTTATATTTATTCTATTTATTTTAATCCATGCAACCATGATCGCCTTCCTTGTCATGTAACCAGTGGTGCAAAAAGTATTAAAGTAAAAGTATAACTACCATAATGTAAACACCAGAATATACTTTCTTATAGTACATTTTCTAAAATGTTCAAAATATCTACAATATCACAATGCAAGGCATTGTGTGCTGCCAGCAGAGTATTATTATTATTATTATTATTATTGTTTTGTCGCACTCCTAAGCCAGTAATTTGATGACCAGCACTGGTTTCCTATGGAGACACAAAGATCCTGCTTTGTTCCCTATGGAGACACAAAGATCCTGCTTTGTTCCCTATGGAGACACAAAGATCCTGCTTTGTTCCTTATGGACACACAAAGATTCCCCTCAAAGTATTAGCTTAGGAATCCAACAAAAAACTATCCATGAATTCAAGTCTCCATGTGCTGAGTAATTAATAGAAACAAAGTCATGTTGGGAGTGATCTACTCCTTTAACTCTCTCTCTCTCTCTCTCTCTCTCTCTCTCTCTCTCTCTCTCTCTCTCCCCTCCCCTACAGGATCAGGGTTAATTGGTATGAACCAGTCCAGTCGTCTGTCCTCGTCAGTGAGTGCCATGCGGGTACTCAACACGGGTTCAGACGTGGAGGAGGCCCTCGCAGACGCCCTGGTACACACACACACACACACACACACACACACACACACACACACACACACACACACACACACACGCATATTAGACACATGTATTTCTGAGATGTTTCCCTACTACATGTATGTATGCATGTATCCTTGCTAGGCATGTAACGATTCATTCAACTCACAACATGATTTGAATCACGATACCAGGTTCACTGTACGGATTATCTTTCTGACAAGTGTTATTTTTATTTCTCTTACACAAATCTACTATTTTCTTTCTCTGTTAATTTTCTTCTCTAATCTCTCTTATTCTTATTTTTTCAATAAAGTAGAAAATGACTGAAAACTATGTTTTTTTATCAATTCTCTTACAAAGATCCTGTGTTTTTTCTTTAACAGAGCCCTTTACTGTTTGCTTCACGATTAAAATTGCGAATTAATCACAATTTAAATTGCCACAGATTTGAATAGATCCATCGTATATCGTTACATGCCTAATCCTTACCGTATGTATGTGTTTTTCCGCTGTCTTTCTAACCCACGGTTCTCACTTCTTGTTTAAAAAACGCTGTCAGCTGTTGGGAGAACTGCGGACCAAGGTCAGCTTCTACTCCTAACCTGTGTGTGTGTGTAGTTGTGTTTCATCATGCATGCAACGATGTTGTCGTTTATAGACTAGTTAACAGTCGGCTCCCAATGTGGAACTCCCAGTTTTAAATCATTGATGTTTAGTATCCAATGATATGCACCCTTAGAGCAGTGGTTCTCAACCTTTTCAGGCCGTGACCCCCAAAATAATCATATTTTAGCTGGTGACCCCTCCACCCAGACGAGCACTAAGAGTTGAGGCATGACATATTTTGCATAACACGGTTCTATTGTGAAAATAGCCGATCTACATGCTCACAACGCCTCGCAACGGGGAAACTCTGGAAACTCGGGCCATGGTAATATGGGGGTATTGAAATAACACGGGAAACTCGTGGCAAAGCAGTGAATGAGTTAAAAAAGAAATTGTAGATCGGCTATTTTTGATGAATTTCCCCCACTAGAATAGGGGTCATGGGGTTTAAGTGACTACGGTAGGTTATTTTCAATGTATACTAAATGGAAACGGATATTCTCTGAAATTGTCCTTTTTGACAAACTGGATCTTAGGGGGAAGTATTGACATACTGTATTGACGTGCCATGACATGAATGTAAGGTGCTGGTATCAATGTAATTCAGGGGTGCTGTGGATGAAAAGGTTATTTACAGGGGTGACCTGAGAACCACTGCTTTAGAGGTCTGTAAGGACTGGGTGTCCTAGAAATGAAAACCTGTGACAACCACTGATCATCGACTACACATCTCTCATGCTGTGAGAGGGTTTCTTGAATTAGCTTTGAAACATGATTCATATTTTATAATATAGGCACACTTAAGATCCGTACACACCGGGGGCGAATAGCGAATTAGCGTATAATTCACAAAAAAAAAAAAAAAAAAAAACGTATAAAGTCAATGGAAGCTTCCACACCAAACACGAATTTCGAAAAAGCAAAAAGGCGTCTGTTTTTTATTCGCCCTTGTGTCGAATTTAGCGAACATTCGCTGATGAACTCCTCTCTCTCTCTCTGTGATGAGATTTTTTTCTTCTTCTTTTTCTTATTTAACTCATACAGTGCCGCCGGCCACAAGGGGCGCTAGAGTGCCAGAAATTTCTCTATAGACCTTCGCTCTAGCTTCCGTCGACACTGTCCCAAGTGCCTTGGAATTTCACTGCAGCCAATGCTATGGGTGACTAGAGGAGGAAGCTAGCTGACGTAGCCAAAATGCTAACCCATTTAGAAGCCCGATCTAAAGCTATTTCAGTCGCAAAAAACTTTCTCTTTGGGTCTGGGAACACAATCCGGAGAAAATCCTGTCTAAAGATGTGATTTATTATTGGAGTGGCCGGCGCGATGCGGCCGTTAGCGCGACTACGGCCCGTGTATGGCCGAGTGTTGGCCCGCACCATGGATGGACGTTTAGACCGGGGCTTCGTTGAGGCCTCCGATTAAATAATTCATTTTATTAAATATCCCGGACTAGTTCGGGATAGGCACCCTGGAATACGTCGCGCCGCCGACAGTATAGATTGAGGTTTTTTTGCGGGGCTCTAAACTTTATTTTAAACCATTTTCAATGGAATAAATCGTCGGACCATCTAGCGTCTCTCGTTGGCTAGCGCTGGACGAGCAAGGACCACCCACGTTGCTCCAAGCAGCTCGGGGTAAGTAAAATAGCAAATAAAATATTGGATTGGATTGAAATAAAGCCGAACTTGTTCGGGATAGGCACTTATAGGGTTAATAGGCTAACAATCACGGCCAGGTCATCATCACATGAGGATGTAGTTTCCATTGTTTTATTTGTTTCCACATCTCCGTTCTCCTCTCTCCTCTCTCTCCTTTCTTCTCCTTTCTCCTGTGGAGCCACAGGCAGATATCACCCCCTCGTTTTAGCCGAATTATGCGAATATACGCATACGCATATTTGTGTCACTTTTTGGTGTGTATGGAAAAAGGCGAATTGTGAATACTTAGCCTTTTTGGTTCGCTTATTCGCGACGCTTGGCTAATTCGCTGGTGTGTACGGACCTTTACTCTATATACTAAAGACATATGTCTCTCCTTGAACACATAGTATTGTTCCCCTCACAGCACAACATTGTTATGAGGAGTGTCTTCTGAATTCGGATGGTATTTTAACCCATTTAGGCCTAGAATTATTGACTGCTTTAACTATTGAAAAATAGCAGATATACAAGCTCGCAGCGCGGCACTTGCACCGAGTGCCGCGCTGCGAGCTTGTAGAACTGCTATTTTTAGTCGTGAAAATGTGTGAAAATCTTTGAATATTTGCCTTTTTTAAGCGAACGTTTGTAACCCAAATTCTGGGGGGTCCCTGGAACTAAATATTTTGAGACGGGGGTCCTTGGCCAAATACATATCATTTGGGGGTCCTTCACATAAAAAAGTTTGAGAACCACAGACATAGAAACATGGGTTTTTCAAAAAAAAAAAAAACCTTAGAAGTATTAAAAAGACACTTATGGAATCGGGTCAAAATTGGGTCAAAATTCCAATGTTCACAACTGTTCAAAAATAGCAGATCTACAAGCTCGCAGCGCGGCACTCGGTGCCGCGCTGTGAGCTTGTATATCTGCTATTTGTCAATAGTTAAAGCATAAAATAATAATACACAATGCAGTGTACCCGTTCTGAATGGCTTAACTTAAACCGTCCTGTGCAAGCCAGAGGTCCTTTTAAATTCACCTGCACTGTGCATGGGAGGGAAACATGACCACTGCAGTGGAGCAGGGGTGATGCTCCTGCCCGCTGCCGCCGCCGCATCCTCCGATATGTGTCTTGCTTGAACATGAACACTTGAACATGTTTCATGTATTCGCTCCGCTCCCCCCGCAGAAGAAGCCGGCCAGGCGGCGCTACGAGAACTACAGCATGTACTCGGACGACGACGCCAACAGCGACGCCTCCTCGGCCTGCTCGGAGCGCTCCTACAGCTCCAGGAACGGAGGGGCCATCCCCACCTACATGAGACAGACTGAGGACGTAGCCGAGGTCAGCGACACCACCCAGTGTACACACCACCCACACCAGTGTTAATTTTGTCCGACATTTTTGATTTAGTCTTAGTTTTAGGACTAAATCATACAAGTTAGTCCTAGTCCGGTTTAGTCTTCTGAAATTGTTTTAGTCTAGTCTTAGACTAGTCGACTGAATATTAAAACATTTTGGTCTCGTCTAGTTTTAGTCTTTTAGGCTGAGTCTTTTAGGCTAAATATAACCACATGACTCTGAACAAGTCATGTTTCTACTGTCTGTTACTCTGTCAGTGTAATATCAAAAAGATTCCGAAAAATACAGCGCGATTCTCAAAAAATATAAACAAAACACCATCTTGGCTGTAATGCCTTTGCACCTTAACTTTATAGCTGCCGTTGACATGTCAGCTCGTCAATGAAAGGGTTAATACCATGACGCCGTCACTCTTACTGTAAATACAGTAACACTGTTATGACTTACTGTACGTCTTGGCTGTCCATTCTGCATCGGCGATGTCCGCGATTTGTTTACAACGCACGTTGGGCGTGCACGCCAAGTGAAGCTCCTCCATTAGAAATCCATTGATCTTCCCATTAAGAGACTTCATTTGCTCGAAAAAATACATTTTGATCCCAAGGCTGGCATGTTTACAGCTCAATCTGCTATCGCATGGGGGCCGCCATGACACCCTCTCGTCTACACACTGTCACGTGACTAGATGGGGTAAACGTTGAAGAAAAAGAGTGAAAATAAATCATTTCGGTTCAGTATTGTTGCACCCCTAATCCCTACGTGTATAAGACAGACCGAGGACATAGCCGAGATCAGTGGACCACTACACTAGTCCCAGTGACACCATCCAAACTACACACATGCACCACCCACACCACATTCTGCAAATATACACACACTTAATGTTAAATCCTCAATGTTTGTTTTTCCATGTTTAACTTAAAGTGTACATCCTTTAATTTAATTCATACAGCAGTTGCATCCTCAATTTAAAAAAACAGAGAAAAAAATATATTATGTGTGCAAATGATGCTCAAATAGTACATGTATACACTCACTGGTGCGCACTGGAATTGACTTTGAACATGTTCTTACTGTTGATACCAACTCAGTATAGTTATCAGAAATGGTTATCAGTTCACTTTGGTAACTAATTATGGTACCGTATTAGTATAACAACAACAAGAAGAAGAATAGCTCTGAATGAATGCAGGAAGTCATATCAGAACATAATGGATTCATGTTCAAAAAAGAAAATGATTACACCAATGTCTATGAACAAAACTGAACTGTGTGTGTGTGTGTGTGTGTGTGTGTGTGTGTGTGTGTGTGTGTGTGTGTGTGTGTGTGTGTGTGTGTGTGTGTGTGTGTGTGTGTGTGTGTGTGTGTGTGTGTGTGTGTGTGTGTGCGTGCGCGTGTAGGTGTTGAACCGCTGTGCCAGCGCCAACTGGTCTGAGAGGAAGGAGGGGCTTCTGGGTCTGCAAGCCCTGCTCAAGAACCAGCGCACACTCAGGTCAGCCAATCACAAAGCAGTATTCCCACCCTAGTCACACTCGGGTCAGCCAATCACATTAAAGACTTAGTGAAATGAAAAATATGTTTTCCACACTTAGAGCTTATCCGTGGTAATCATATGGGCATTCCTAACACACAAAAAAAATGAAAATAAACCATTTGTGTATTTTTATCTTAATTATTTCCTGTGAACAAAAACGTGCTGCGTGATGACAGACAAGGTTCTTGAATATAAAGGAACTTTTGATTACATTCACATGTGTGATTCCCATTGCTGTCCATTCCTCCAAACAAAGCTAAATTATAGAGCTACTCAGTTTTAAATGTCATTCAAGATGACGTCCAGACTGTGTATTAGTCATTGTAAACTTAATCAGCACACTAAAATAGGTATCTTAAAACGTTATAGGTTAGAATAACAAGCAACGTGCCCTTTAGGGCGAGGTCGCTTATTTCCCTGAGGCGTCTTACTAGTTATTTGCAAGATTAGATAAGGGCTGCTGGGTGTAGTTCATAATTGCGACCGAAGGTCGCATTTACCCTGAAAAACCTTGTCACTTGAGTTTCCCTCCGCGTCATCAGCGCCCACACCCTAGGTGGGGTTGTCATGATCTGGTGTGGCGGTGGTGAGGACCCAAATGCAGAACTCAAAGTAAAGGCAGGAAACCACGGAGGACAGGTTAACGAAGACTTTACTTAACTTAAATCATAAACACAAGCACACACAGGAAACAAACACTACAGTACAACACACCCAACTGAGGAACTGACAGAAATACAATGATCCAGCACAGAGAGCAGGTACAGGGAGGATTAAATAGTCTCTGAATCAGGAACAGCTCACAGCTGTGAAGCAGGGAGGAGTTCAGATTGTCAATCAGGTACTCACAGGAGGGGAGGGGGCGAGCAAAGTGTGGTAGAAACATGGGACAGGCCAGGGCCAGACCCAGACCCAGACTGTGACAGGGGTTGGCGATAGGGCCTTTCTGTGTGGAGTTTGCATGTTCTCCCCGTACCTCCTAGGGTTGATACCCTCTTAAAAACATGAACAAACTTCCCCCCGGAATGACAACAACTAGAATCGTCAGAGAAACGCTGTGGTTGGCCACAGGGTGAGGTCGCATGTCACCCTGAGGTCTCAAGTCACCCTCAGGTGTCTTACTAGTAATATGTACTTTAGTTTAGTATTGTTTAAGTTTATCTGCATCGCGAGTCTGTGGGCTGAGCCGAGGCCACGCCCAACGCGGAAGTGATTCTCTAAACCATGACGGAGGCGCCGACGACTTTGAGCCACCTCCGAGCGAGTGGTAGAGAACGAGTCGCCGCGTCGAGCCTTGCGATAGTCACATGAGCCGGCTCAGCGCCGTTACCGAGTTATGGTCCGTTATGGACAGAATAGTACATGTTATTGTGGGGACTGCTTCTGCGACCGTCTGTAGCTCAAAGGGACTTCCAGGGTTCCCACGGTCATGAAATTCCTGGAAATATTTTGAAATTAGAAAAATATTTTTCCAGTACTGGAAAAGTTGTGGAATTGATCAAGGGTCCTGGAAGGTCTTGGAAAAAATAGCTATGCACTGTCTTTAGTTATTGATTGTGTTAATACCTCTGAAATGTCAAATTAAACATTGGCCAAATTGTCAAATATTAGAGGCAGAAATTGTGAAAATAGCCTATCTACATGCTCACAACGCCTCGCAACGCTATTTTCTTTTTATTTTATTGGAGCTGTGTGGAACACAAGCTCCCTATACGTGGCCGTGTGTGTGGGTATGTCTGTGTGTCTGTCTGTCTGTCTGTCTGTCTGTCTGTAGCCTACAGTACCTTTTGTGACCACACGAGGGCGCTGTTTTTCAGGCCAGGCCAGACACCCACATACACACACACACACACACACACACACACACACACAGCTCCACTTCGAACAGAGGTTCGATTTTTTTTTTATAGATCGGCTATTTTCACAATAGAAACGTGTTATACAACTCAACTCTTAGTGCTCGTCAGGGTGGGGGGGGGGGGCCCAGTTAAAATATGATTATTTCGGGGGTCACAGCCTGAAAAGGTTGAGAACCACTGGCATACACTACCTGTCTTTGGGCATTGCGCATAGGAGTAAGCGACCTGTTATTGAGCTGAATTATTGTTACATAGTCCTGGAAATTGGGTTAAATATTCTGGAAAAGTTTTGGAAATGAATTGGTAAAAATGTGTGGGAACCCTGGACTTCTCCCAATCACAGCGCGTCCTTGCACAAGCTCCTCCCCCTACTCTCCTCAGCTCCGGGGGGAATTGGGTATATGCATATACGCCATTTTGTTCTACTTCTGGGTGTCTTTCAACTTCCTTTACAGGTGTTACTGATGATACTAATTAAGGCTCTGTTTGATTTATTGTACAGTGGTTCAAATTTCAAAACAGTGGTTAAATTTCAGGGACCCCCATAAACTATGTACAAATGGAATCAACAAATGGAAGCAAATGGATCCTTGCAGGTCCATTTGCTTCCATTTGTACACTCTCAGAGTTACACACCTGTATGGGGACATTTGGAACCCACTCAAGCAGGGGTAGACATTAAGGGAAATTTACTACTGGCCCTCAGGGCCAGTGGATTTTGATGATCACTGGCCCTGACACGCGTGTGCACGCAAAACTTGCGTCCTCGTTCATCCTCGATACCAGCGTCTTTTTTTTTTGGTTATGAATTGAGTACATAGGACCCCAATGCCAAACAAGCCATTGAGCTTTCTGTGGTTTAAATCCTTTCAATAGAAGTTGTATCAGTGAACTGTACTGTCCTGTCCCTTTTGCCATTCAAAATATCATCCCCCATAAATATAGGCCTACTCCTAACACCAGCTGTAGCCTGTTTAACTGGTGAGGGCCCCAGCCCAGATTGACAGCTGTCTGTCTGCCTTCCCAGGATCTCCTAATTTGGGGTTAATTAGCCTAGGATCAAGGCTATCAAAGCTGTATTTTATAGATGATATAAAAATGTAAATAAAATACATCTATGATATTCTTGATCCAAGGCTAAGGTTTTATGCTGGCATAATTGCATCATATTTATAAACTGTGTATACATTCCTGCTCCAGCTAGTCAGTTATACAGAAGATAGGACAGCAATTATAGAAATATTAGACCTTAACTGTGGAATGTTCAATCATGTATGCCTATGTGTTACATTACTTAAGGCCATTTTCTATACATGTTTTTTTTAACATGTAGAAAAATAATTGCCAAATTTGACATCAAAATGCCCACTCTTCCTTAGTGCCCACTGTTGACTGTTGTGTTACATGCTAGCTGTCTGTCCCTCATCCATCCATCTCTGACACTGATCCATTCTCATCTTCTCGTTTGATATACATATTCTCAATAGGCGTAACAACAGTTAAAAGAAACTAATTTGCCGAATGTGTTCCGCGCACACACACACACACACACACACACACACAAACACACACACACACACACACACACACACACACACACACAGGACCACCCCTCTCTCTCGTTTACTAGACACACAGCGACTTGCGACAGCGTCTTCTTTCAGTATAGTAAATGGACCTTTCCCCAACTTCAAGAACATAACTTGTCTATTGTAGGCCTACTTTCTGATTCTGACCCGCGGTGGACATACTGAACAGCAGGGCAACAGAGCTCCGTTGTCAACAATCTATAGAAGCTAACGCTGTTTAGCTGTTAGCAGCATCAACGGAGCCGAACGCATGGATGTGAATGAGCGTGTCAGCGTGGAGCGTAGAGATGGGGCGTTCGCGAACGAATCAAGTCTTTTGAACGGCTCTTTGAAATGAACGATGGGATCCGGTTCGCAGTATAGGGAGCAGTTCCTTATGTAAATGAACGGCTCCTTGAAAGGAACGGATCTTAGAGATCCGGCTCACTTCAAAGAGCCATAAATCCCATCTCTAGTGGAGCCCTTGCTCTGAACTGTGACTGCAGCTGCTGTGCGCAAGCACGCAGAAGGTAACTTTGATCTGGATCACGCATTCACGCAACGCTATATTTTAGCAGTAATTACGAGACGATTTCACCGAAATTATTACAAAACAGTACCACAGGGAATACATGTGAAATTAGATAAACGTTATTACTTGTTGTATTTTCAAGGCATTAAATTCACTGGCCCAAACGGGCAAGTCCCTGGTGAGTTCTGGTGGCCCTGTCACTTTAAAAAGTACATACGGGCCAGCGGGCTGGTTCTAATGTCGACTCCTGCTCAAGGACTCTTTGAGACCCACTGGTGTAGCAGTCCAGTGAGCCAACATTCACAATATCGGCACCCTGACTCTGTTTGACCAGAATGGAACAGACCCTTGATTAGTATCATCAGAAACACCTGTGAAGGAAGTCGAAAGACACCCGGAAGTAGAACAAAATGGCGTATGTGCAATTGTGCATATACCAAGCCCCCAGAACCCTGGGGGCGCCCTGAAACCAAATGGACATGGTGGCCGTTTTGAGGTACTGCAGTTGGGTCTACTCACATGAACGCGCGTCTAGGCTTCTTTGTATTGACACGCGTTCATACCGGAAGTGCTCGTTCATGAAGCGCGTCCATGAACACAAATTATGACGCAAATCACGTCACAGTAGACCCACTACGTCACGGTTTTACTAGCCGGAAGGAGGGGTGAAAACGCCTCATGCGCTGGGTGAGCAACTCTATGCAAGTGGACGGGCGGGGATATCTGGTGTCCTCTCTATTCTTATTATAACTCTATGGCATATACCCTATAGCACCCTCGCGTCCAGTCCAGTCCAGTCCAGTCCAGTCCAGTTCAGTCCATCCTCCATGAAGTGTTGTTTTCTTGTTGTTTGTCTCCTACAGTCGGGTGGAGCTGAAGAGACTGTGTGAGATCTTCACGCGGATGTTTGCCGACCCGCACAGTAAGGTATGGTCTCTGCATGCAGCGCAAGTACCCGCCGCACGCACACAATCACACACACACACACACACACACACACACACACACACACACACACACACACATACACACACACACACACACACACACACACACACACACACACACACACACACACTCGCTCATTCACAAAACATCCCATTATTCACCCTCACTTTGAGTTTGACCTCTGTTTGACCTTTGTTTATCCCTCCACCGATGTACAATGTACCGGATTCTGCCGAATAAAAAAACAAAGACCCCCTGGATAACACACGCACGCACACGCACACACAGACGCACGCACGCACACACACTACCAAGTGCAGTCACTAACATCACACTTAAAAGGATCCCTGGCTAATACGACAAATATGCCTTAATACATTATAATTGTCCTCTATAAATACAATGTAAAATTAAAAACACCTAAATCATTTTATTTCTTCTAGAAATAGCTAATCTTTCACTCAATAGGGGAAATGCCTGTCGCTTTATGATGTCATAAATGTCATGTGTCATTTTTATTTTATTTTATTTGTGCAAAAAAACAAAACACAAACACATTTGAAATAATTATTGATTTAATGCTCATATTAACCATAGGAAGTATTATGTTTGTTTGTATTTGCACATGCATGCCATAAATTCCATAGGGATAGATCACACATGACATTTATGACATCATCAACTTGCGACGGGCATTTCCCCTATTGAGTGAAAGATTAGCTATTTCTAGAAGAAATACAATATTTAAGGTGTTTTTAATTTTATATTGTAGTTATAGAGGACAATTATAATGTATTAAGGCATATTTGTCGTATTAGCCAGAGATCCCTTTAAAAAAGGGGATAAACATATTCACACACATTCTATGCCCACACACACAGACACACACACACAGCATGCACAGCGTGCGACAACAGCAGCCTGGCGTCTTAACGGCATGCAGTGCCTGATTATTTAAAAAAAAAACACAGAAAATATTCTCTTTTTTTTTTGCTTTGTTGCGTGTGACCTCTCACCCCCTCCGACGACGGCTCTGTCACACTCCCTCGTCTGGCCAATCGGTGGCCGCGTTGCTCACTCACTGCGTTCACTGCAACCCCTCCCCCTGAAACACCCCACCCCCAAACTCCTGCCCAAACCACGCCTACTCTGGGGTCAACGACACTGACTCTCTCTCACACACACACACACACACACACACACCCCTACATAGAGTTGAATTGCTATACTTGGTTGCGCGTCGCTCCGTCGTGCACTGAAAATAGAGGGTCTACTTAGTCGCGAGCCTTTAGATCAGCGTGCAATAGGGATGGGGCGATATGAACATTTCATGCCACAATTATTGTGACCAAAGAAATTGCAATTTACCATATTATGGCGTAGGGCATTCACGAATAGTGATTTTTAGTATTTGAATTATTCAACCTCAAAGTATTCGAATATTCGTCAGGACTGGCCAAACTGTCAAATATTAACCCATTTAGGCCTAGAATTATTGACTGCTTTAACCAGTGAAAAATAGCAGATATACAAGCTCACAGCGCGGCACCGAGTGCCGCGCTGCGAGCTTGTAGATCTGCTATTTTTTAAAAAGTCATGAAAATGGGTGCAAATCTTTGAATATATGTATTTTCAAAGCGAACGGTTGTAACTCAAATTTTGCTTCTGGGTGGTCCCTGGGACTAAATATTTTGAGATGGGGGTCCGTGACCAAATAGATATCATTTTGGGGGTCCTTCACATGAAAAGGTTTGAGAACCACTGACATAGTAGTCTCTCAAGAACAGACTAACTGGGCTCCAGTTAAGTGAAAAGGACCTTTTCTGATGGCTGGCCAGATTGCTGACATAGAAACATAGGTTTTCTCCAAAAATCTTAGAAGGATTCAAAAGACACTTATAGAATCGGGTCAAAATTCTAATTTTCACGATTTTTCAAAAATAGCAGATCTACAAGCTCGCAGCGCGGCACTCAGTGCCGCGCTGTGAGCTTGTATATCTGCTATTTTTTTATATTTAAAGCATAAAATATTGCGTCATAATGTGTTCAGGCCTAAATGGGTTAAGTAAGCAAGAGGCGAACATTGTGAAAATAGACGATCTACATGTATGCTCAGCATGTAAATCTGCTATTTTCACAATATTTATCTGCGGAACCGAGTCACATTAAATGTAATACCTACAATTCCAAGTGCTTGTCAGGGTGGGGGTCCCCAGTTCAAATATGTTTATTTTGAGGGTCATGGCCTTAAAAGGTTTGAGAAACCCTGGTATAGATTATTTTAAAGAGAAAAGAAAACAATAAAACTAATAAAAATAAGCAAATATTCGACTTTGGTGAACCATGTTGAATAGTGACTTTGATATTGATATTCGAATATTCTGTGAATGCCCTATTATGGCGATGATCAAAATATCGCCAACATTATCTTGGGGCGGAACATCTACAAGCTCAAAACGCTTTGCGTTGCAATGCGTTTTCAGCTTGTAGATCGTAAAAAAAAAATTGGCAAAGAGATTTGGTAGAGTGAAAAAAGACTGTATCAAGTACGTTATTTCCAGGTCCGTTTTACCAATTATAGAGGGTTTAAGTGGTACTGGATATGCAGCTCAGCAAATAAAAGGTGAATTGATCACAGTGCATGACGGAGGATAATCTCACGATAAATTTAATTCTCCACGATACAATTCTTGTGTTTTTTTATCACGATAAACTATAATAACGATTATCGTCTCATCCCTAGCGCGCAACCAAGTACAAAATCACCCATAAGTCTCTTTGGCTGCAACAAATACCCTCTTCTTCCACTTCCTGACTAACTGGCTGCCACTCCCCCCCTTCAAACCTCCCCTTCAAACCCGACAGTTCTAACTCTGTCAGCCTTTTCTCCGACGTTCTTCATCGTTACTTTGACCTTCAGTGTTCTCCCACCAAACCACCCACCCACACACACACACACACACACACACACACACACATAAACGTTTGACGGTGACGATTTGGTGACTTTCAGCGAGACTCCGGCAGAGCGTACGGAACGGCAGAATCCGGTATAAGCTCAGCCTCCTTCAAGGTACATCTCTCCTCTCCATCTTTCCTCTCCACCTCTCCTCTCCTCTCCTCCTCTCCTCTCCTCCTCTCTCACCAACTCATCCTCCCATCATGTTTGGTTTTGTTGGACTATTTTCCACTGCTGTGTGCACATACTGTAATGACACTTTTTCAGGTTCTGACGATTTGTTTGTCGTTTTCTCCCTTTGATTGCACTCAATTTGTGACTGACGGACATGGCATGCTTCTCTGTCAGAATGTTTTATGCTTCCTAGCATTGTGCATACTTTTCAGACTTTTTTTAGGGCTGCTCAATTAATTGAAAACAATGGTATAATATAATAATGGTACCTTATTTGGGCAGTTGTTAAAGGAGTAGTTCACCCCTAACATGCCTATTTTTCTAGTGATTACTCATGCCATGGAGACTTGAGTTCAATAATATTTGTTTTGTTTTTTGTCGCATTCCTAAGACAATAATTTGATTACAATAATGTACCCAAATGCATTTGGGTCCCCATCCGGCATCAATTTGGGTAAATGTACTCAAATAGTTTTTTTGTCTTAGGAATGCGACAAATACAAACAATTATTATTGATCTCAAGTCTCCATGGTGTGAGTAATCACTAGAAAAATAGTCATTTTGGGGGTGAACTACTCCCCTTTAATGCTAATTTAAAGGGGGATGAACGTTTTAGCCATAATCGTGCAGCCCTTGTGCATTTCATAAAACTGTGGATGAGAAAGAAAGTGTGTGTGTGTGTGTGTGTGTGTGTGTGTGTGTGTGTGTGTGTGTGTGTGTGTGTGTGTGTGTGTGTGTGTGTGTGTGTGTGTGTGTGTGTGTGTGTCTGTCTGTCTGTCTGTCTGTCTGTCTGTCTGTCTGTCTGTCTGTCTGTCTGTCTGTCTGTCTGTCTGTCTGTCTGTCTGTCTGTCTGTCTGTCTGTCTGTCTGTCTGTCTGTCTGTCTGTCTGTCTGTCTGTCTGTCTGTCTGTCTGTCTGTCTGTCTGTCTGTCTGTCTGTCTGTCTGTCTGTCTGTCTGTCTGTCTGTCTGTCTGTCTGTCTGTCTGTCTGTCTGTCTGTCTGTCTGTCTGTCTGTCTGTCTGTCTGTCTGTCTGTCTGTCTGTCTGTCTGTCTGTCTGTCTGTCTGTCTGTCTGTCTGTCTGTCTGTCTGTCTGTCTGTCTGTCTGTCTGTCTGTCTGTCTGTCTGTCTGTCTGTCTGTCTGTCTGTCTGTCTGTCTGTCTGTCTGTCTGTCTGTCTGTCTGTCTGTCTGTCTGTCTGTCTGTCTGTCTGTCTGTCTGTCTGTCTGTCTGTCTGTCTGTCTGTCTGTCTGTCTGTGCGTGCATCTGTGTGTCTGTATGCATCCACTCAAACTACAGGCAAGCGTGCGTGTGTGTGTGCGCGCGTGCGTGCGTGCTTTTGTCTGTATGCATCCTCTCGAACTATGGGCCTGTGTGTGTGCGCATCTGTGCTTCTGTCTGTATGCCTCCGCTCCAAACTATGCGCACGTTTGTGTGTGTGTGCGTGTGTGTGTGTGTGTGTGTGAAAACGCTAACTCTCATGTCTCTCTCTCCTCTCATCATGCCTCGCTCGCTCTGCGGTTCTCTCTGTAGAGAGTAAGTTTTCAACGAATGTATTACATCATGAGTAACAAAGTGTTCTGTGATTGGCTGTGGATCTGTCACATTAATCCCACTGGGCGACTAATTACAGTTTCCGCTGCAACAGCAACATGATAACAGTAACACTCACTCACTAACCTGCCCGGGTGATGACGTCATCACGTGGTGTCACTGGTTGTCTGGGATACGGGTCAGAGTCTACTAGGGATGGGATGATAAGCGATATTATTGTTTAAAGTGATAATCGTATCGTGGAGATTTCATTTATCGTGAAATCGTCCTCCGTCATGCACTGGGATCAATTCATCTTTTATTAGCTGAGCTGAATATCCAGTTAGTAAAACTTACTTATACAGTAATATACGTTCTTTATATATATATATATATATATATATACATTTTTTTCACTTTCTAACAAAACTCTTTGCCAAAAAAGAGCTGATCTACAAGCTCACAATGTATCCACTTTGCGACGCGTTGTGAGCTTGTAGATCTGCTATTTCTTTTGCAAATGTTCCGCCCCAGGATAAAGGATGTTGAGGATATTTTGATTATCGTGATATCGTGATATCGTAAATCGCGATTTCTTTGGTCACAATAATCGTGATGTGACATTTTACTATCGTCCCATCCCTAGAGTCAACGTGTCCTGATTGGCGACTCTGGCTTCTGCAGTGTGTTTGCATGCACACTAATCATGTTGATCATCATTACCCTGATTAAACTACATCATGAAATGATCAAACACCCACCAATGAACTCATTGAAACACAGATCTCTGCTCAATCCTTTTCAATTTCTGTAAAGAAACAAGATTACTAATAACCAGACCATGGTAAAACAAGGTTGTTAGAATAGTTGCATTAATAACGTGACACATAAAGGGAAACCTTTTTGATGTTTCAACCTGCGTCCCATTGTGTTGATGGGAGATGAATAAGCGTAACGACCAAAGTGCCGTTTTCTTGATGCCAACATTTTTGCTGAAAAATACAGTACATACTGTAGCACAGAATAGGGATGGGACGATACGCGATATTATCGTTTATCGTGATTAAAAAACACTCACGATAATTGTATCGTGGAGATTTAATTTATCGTGATATCGTCCTCCGTCATGCGTCCTCCGTCATGCATATCCGGTACCATTTAAACCCTCTAATTGGTAAAAGGTACTTATAGTATACTTGATACAGTCTTTTTTTCACTCTCTATCAAATGACTTTGCCCAAAAAATAGCCGATCTACAAGCTCACAACGTGTCACGTTGCGACGCGTTGTGAGCTTGTAGATCTGCAATTTTTTTTGCAAATGACCCTCCCCAGGATAATAATTTTGATTATCGTGATAATATCGTAAATCGTGATTTCTTTTGTCACAATAATCGTGATATGACATTTTCATATCGTCCCATCCCCTACGTACAGATGACTTTTTTGTTGACACACTATATTATTGATGGCACATCACATCAGCACAGTGATGTTTAGTTTGAAAATCATCTGAGTTTTCCTCTAAACTCCTAACCTGATCATCCCCAGTAAATTGGGGCTTAATGGGTGTGCATGTGGACACAGGCGTTGCAGTGTGTATTGCTGTCGGCTAACACGTGGTTGGTGTTATCTTGGTTTACTAATGACTTTGGATTTTTGACTGGATCATTTATTTGCTGTTTGGAGCATGAAGGAATCAATGCCTGCACAGAAAGATAGTATAACCACACGACTACGACTAATACTGCTGTCGCCTAACTCCTCCTCAACAGCATTATGCAGAATGCATGTAGCAGTGTTGTTTAAAGGGGGTGTAGATTATATTAAGCGTTAAAAAATGTGTGTTCCATACATACTTTATTCAGTATGTTATACAGTGTTTGTTCAGTAGGCTTTCCCAATTCTTTAGTAAACAGAAAATACATTTCCAGGACGGGATACTAGTTTTAACCAATGACAACAAATTTGGACTGGAACACAATTGTAGCTGATGAATTAGCTTTGTGTGGTCCTCTCAACTGATTGGATAAAATTGGTATATATTGGTATATGTTTTTTTTACTTTAACTTACTAAACTATTACTTACACCTCCTTTAATTCATACTTACAGGATTCCCATGGTCAGGAAATATTTTGAAATAAGAAACGATAGTTTTGGAATTCATCAAGTGTCCTGGAAAGTCATGGAAAATATTTAGCTATGCATAGTTTTTGGCTATTGATTTTGTTAAAAACATTTTCTAAAACATATAACATTACACAAAATATGTAACATGAGTAGTTTTGCGTCGAACAAGCTTTGTGATTGCATTGCATTTGTGATGAATTGGTAAAAATGTGTGGGAACCCTGTACTTAGTTGTGAGGTTGTGTCGTGCCCGGACAAATAGCAGATCTGTGAGTTTTGAGATACCTGCTATTTCTCTGCGTGCAGCACCGCTGTGCAACTAAGAATGAATCGGCCTTTATTCAGTGTGCGTGTGTAGCGTTGTGTGTATGTGTGTGTGTGTGTGTGTGTGTGTGTGTGTGTGTGTGTAACCGCTGCTCTGTGTGCCCAGGTGTTCAGCATGTTCCTGGAGACGTTGGTTGACTTTGTGCTGGTGCACAAGGAGGACCTCCAGGACTGGCTGTTTGTTCTGCTCACTCAGCTGTTGAAGAAGATGGGAGCTGACCTCCTGGGCTCTGTGCAGGCCAAGGTCCAGAGAGCACTGGACGTCACGAGGTCAGTCACACACACTCTATTTTAACACATTTGATCTCTAGTAGTAGTTTAGTGACAGGTATTTTAGGTGTTTTTACCTGTTTTTGGAGGACGATCGTGCACGTGCACGGTGCTGTGCGTTTTCTCCGTTTGCTTGCGGTCATGACTATACCCTTTGTGTGTGTCAGCATGCAGTGGTTACGTTTCCTTGTTAAAAGTACACCAAAGGTAAGTACACAAAACAAACCGGTTGTTTGTTACACACGGAGTGACACGGACTGTGTGTAAATTCCTCCTGTTTTCACCTCCCGGAGTCAAGCCATCCGTGGCTAACCCTTCCTCATCACACGCCAAAAGTGGCCGATCTACAAGCTCACATCAGCTCGCATCCGCATCTCCGCGCCGCGTTGTGAGCTTGCAGATCGGCCACCTTCCAGAGGACACTGAAACTTGCAGGATGAGTGTGCAGCGATCGAGTCACAGCAGTCAGACGTGCAGTGCTCATGACTCGTTCGGTCTGAAAAAAATCAGCCTGATCAACTCATGCGACCGTCGCTAATTGGAATGACACCCGCAAATGGAAACATGCTAAATTCGCTTTGTCTTAACCCTTTCCAAGCCACGGGGAGCCCCTTAATGTTAAAACCGTAATATATCGGACATCTGAGCAAGGAGTCTCAGCCGCGCCGTACTTTCCCGGACTTTGAAAAAAGTCCGGGATAAATGATTAATTAAAACTGGAATAAATGATTTTGATCCGAAAATCGGCGATCGTCTAACCTTCCCTAGTCACCGCTCGTCCATTGGTGGCTCGTGGCTGCTCTGACATGAAACAGAAGTGACTCTCATGGCCTTTCCTTCTTCAGCCTTCCTTCCTCCCACCCACTTGTTGTTTAGACGATAGCACTAGCAGAGAAAAAAAAAAAGAAAAAACAACGGTGCGGTCCAAGAAGGAGGGGTGACGGGCTCATGTTTATAAACATAATATTATGTCTCAGATCACAATACAATAATAGAAATTTCACGGCTAATCTACCAACCACCATTCTATTTTGTCTGGCAAACTGTTAATGTGAATTTCTGATAATTCGCTTCCTATTTTTGATTAAGCTTATGGAAACATGGCTACTGTTATGTTTGTTTTCATGCTTTTTGTCCCTACAATACTTTTGCTGAGTTTACAATGTAAAACATCTCTCTCTCTCTCACACAGAGAGTCTTTCCCCAACGACCTGCAGTTCACCATCCTCATGAGGTTCACCGTTGACCAGACACAGACCCCCAACCTTAAGGTAAATGATCCCCTTGTCCACTAAACCAGGGGTCTTCAACAGGGGGTCCTCAGAGTTACTGCATGGGGGTCCGCCAAATCTTTGTGGTAGGATCATTCGTTTAAATTAAAAACGTGAACCCTCGCATCCCTATTCTGAGAGGAACTTTAGCCAAAAATAGCAGCTCTACAAGCGCTCAACGCCTCGCAGCGTGAGGTGTTGAGAGCTTGTAGTTTGGCTATTCTAGGCAAATAAGTTTGGTGCAGAGGTAAAAAAAAGAACAGACCAAGTACAGAGTGAGTTAACTTAAAAACACAAATCCAACATAAACTGATGACAGTGTTGTCAAACAAGTCTATGAATCCATCTATTTGAGGATGTCCCGACCCACAGGTTGAACTTGAGAACCACTGCATTAGAACATCCTACAGGTGGTTCAGGGTGTCTGTTCAGCTGTGGGTGTAACTGGGGTTGACAGTTTGTTCCTTACGTTACATTGGGGGGGGGGGGGGGGGGGGGAGTGGTCGTTTATGCCATTCCCAAGACCAACCACTAGGGGCCAGCAGTGACGAGGACTATACACATGGGGGAGAATGGTATTGGATTGAAAACAAACCTTAACCAGGCTCCAGTTCAGCTGTAGAGTAATATGAGCCAATCTGCAATGGAATTAATGATACTAGTGTCTTTACACCAATAATTGATAATATACACTGTCTGCACACACAGTAAATTGTGTGTGTGTGTGTGTGTGTGTCTGTGTCTGTGTGTGTGTGTGTGTGTGTGCGCGTGTGCACGTGCCTGTGAGCGTGAGTGCGTGTGTGCGTTCCGGAGGGCTGGTGGTTGAGGAGGGAGGGAAAGATGGAGAGTGGTCTGGGGGAAATTGCAGAGACTTTGTAACCAATGGTAACTGTTGAACTGATGACCTCATGCCTGCCTGTGCTGGCTACACCCCCCCCCCACACCACACACACACACACACACACACACACACACACACACACACACACACACACACACACACACACCCGCGCGCGCCTAAGCGTCAGCAGTCCTTTGTGCTGTGGTCCTTACCCTCAATGTACATCTCCCTCCTTTTCTCCTCCTTAACCACACCTTTATCCTCGCTCTCCTAACGATGCACACCTCCCTCTAACGATGCACACCTCCCTGCTTCAGTCCTCCTTAACACTGCTTTCCCCTTCTCCTTAAAGGGCCAGTTCACCTCTGGGACAACCAGATCTTATTTCATTGTTGTTTGGGACACAATCAACACAATCCTGAGTTATTTTATGTGTTCAATCTGTGTTTTGAGATATTTTAGTATTTCAGCATGAATGATGATGCATTTTGCATCATATGAGTCATCATGCTGTATCATATGATGCAAAATGCATCATCATTCATTCTGAAATACTAAAATATCTCAAAACACAGATTGAACATACAAAATAACTCGGGATTGTGTTGATCGTGTCCCAAACAACAATAAAATAAGATCTGGTTGTCCCAGAGGTGAACTGGCCCTTTAGTTACTATGCACACCTCCCTCCTTTTCTTCTTCTTGGCGATATACACAGTTTTTCCTCGTTCTAACGCAGGGGTCTTAGACATTTTCAGGCCAAGGACCCCTTAGCTGAGAGAGAGATGAAGCAGGGACCCCCACTACCTTTTCATAGATTCATCGTTTGGCAGCACAGTCATCAGTGTATTTTGGATTCATGTCAATTTGTGTTTTCAGATATTTAACCACTTGAACCGTCAATACTTAATAAACTTGACCTTTCACTCTGTACTTAGTCTGCTCTTTTCCGAAATAGCCGATTTACAAGCTCACTCGCTTGTAGATCTGCTATTTTTGGCTATAGTTCTCTGAATATGGACGCCAGGGTTCAAGTGGTTAATATAAAAAAAGGAGAAAAAAAAAGTTTCAATCACACAAAGATTTGAAGGACCCCTTGTAGTAATTGAGGACTCCCTATGGGTCCCGGACCCCCTGTTGAAGACCCCTGATACACACTGCCGATGCACACCTCCTTAACGATGCACACCTCTCTCCTTTTCTCCCACCTTAACGATACTGTTTGTCCTCGTTCTAATGAGGCACACCTCCCTCCTTGTTTTCCTCCTTATCGATATATATGTCACAGTTTTTTCTTTTTTTGAGTTTCAGTGAAATTGAGAACAGGTGCGCTCGTCGTGCGGCGCAGAACAAGCGGTCGCTTTGATCCACAACAACGACAACGTAGCGTCGGCAGGAATGATAGCGCCTCACCCCACGGAGGTTAAGGTTAGGGTTAGGCATAGTATTACGGAGGTTAGGGTTAGAGTTAGGCATAGTAAGCTAAACACAGCCGAGCTAGGCTAGTAGATAAACAAAGAAAGAGCGACTACACAAGTGGCTGTTGTCGCCATCTCATGGTGAATACGCAGAATTACACAGGTGCGCTGATAAGAGACTATCAAAGTGAATTGATCCAGGTGGTGTTAGGGGTGTGTGGTGAACTACAAAACGAGTGCTCTTACCCCAATCTCACTGAGTAACCCAAACTGACTGTAACATATACACCTCCTTCCTCGTCCTTCTAACGATGCACCTCCTTCTCTCCCCTAACTAATGATGCACACCTCCCTCTAGGTTTTCCTCCTAACGAACAATTCCCTCCTCCTGCTCCTCCTCTTGACCATGCATTGCACACCTCCCGTCTCACGATGACGCACGCCTCTCACTTCTGTTCTCCTAACCCAGGGGTTTTCAAAGTGGGTGACGGGGCACCCTGGGGTGCCGCGACGGCAGTCCAGGGGTGCCGCGAGATAATTTGATAATATTTGGAATTTGTTTGGAGACTTGAAGAAATATTGAGTATCATTTTAAACTTGAAGTACAATGTTATTTTCAGTCAGTTCTAACCAGAATGGCTTTTATCTCAACATTTTCCTCGCAACTTAATCACTAAAATATCGTCACTGTCGGGCAGAAACCTCGTATCTCCAAGTTTCAAATGTGTACGTCTTTTGGTAAAGCAAAGCTCTGCTTCATCATACAAGACAATCATACAACATACAATCATACAACGCCTCGCATCGCGAGGCGTTGTGTGCTTGTAGATCTGCTGTTTTCACTAGTTTAGTACATTTTATAGATGATAAAAACGGTTTTGGACATACAAGGTTTCCACCTCGACAATGACGATGCTATAAATATAAGGTGCTGTGAAAATTATAATGTAGGGGTGCCTCGGATTAAAAAAAAATATTCATGGGGTGACCTGAGACAAAAAGGTTTGGGAACCCCTGTTCTCCTAACTGAGGGTTGCACACACATCCATCCTCCGTCTCCTCCCTGGTTCTCCTCCTAAATGATACACACCTCCCTCTACGCTCTCCTAACGATGCACACCTCCCTCTCTTTGTCTTATCCTCCCTCTCTCTCCCCCCTCTTTCTCTCTCTTTTTTTGTGCCACGGTGGTGCGTTCTCTCCTCTCCTCTCCTCTGTGTGAAGCCTGGGAGATCGAGCGGGTGTTGCGGGCGCGGGCGAGGCAGGTCAGGGTCCGGGCTAAACTTGTTCCCCCCCAGAGTGCGGCGCCACGCCTGCTCTCTGGACGAGCAGGTCGCAGCCTGGAACCAGTCCTGTCAGGTAGGTCTTTAGAGGCCAGGCGCTCCGGGGGGGAGCAAATTTCGCCTTGCCCGGCAGTTTTTTTTATTTTTTATATACTTTTACTCCTTTTGTTTATGTTTTTCATAAATTATTTTTTTTCTTTTGCAATCAATAGTGGTGGTTGGTTGGTTAGTTAGGGAGGAGGAGAGTTGGAATGAGGAGGAGGAGATACAAAAAAAAAACGATGACATCTGTGGTTTTTTGGAGGTTTTTTGTCTGGTTGTGTTTTGGTGTCGTGCCCGTCGCTCGCTTTTAAGCGTCACCGCCCATTCCTCGCTGTTTGCCATTTGGTTGTGGTTTCGGGGATCATTTGTGTTGCTGACAGTTGGAAACGGCATGTTCATCATGTGCACTCTGAACCCCACCATCGCCCCCGCCCCGCTCTCACGGTCATGTCCATTCTTCCTCCTCACACAGGGAACCAGCGTCACTCCTCAAGAGAACCTTCGGATGGCGCTCATCTCTACCCCATTTTCATGTTGACTGCAGTCCCACCCACCCTCGTCCATGCATTTCCTTCCCATGTGTATATTTTGAATGTGCGGAGGAAGTATCACAGGATCTGAGGTTCTCTAACGGCCTTTTGCAAATATGCGTGTGTTTTGTGTGCGTTCGCGTGCGTGCGCGTGTGTGTGTGTGTGTGTCCCTCAGGTGAAGGTTGCCATCCTGAAGTACATCGAGACGTTGACGCTACAGATGGACGCTCCGGACTTCGTCAACTCCAGTGAGACTCGCCTGGCCGTGTCACGCATCATCACCTGGACCGCAGAGAAGACCTCGGACGTCAGGAAGGTAAGAGTGCACACACAATATTATTCATATCTATATGCATAGGCGATTTTAAGGGGTGTCCCAGGGTGCACTTGCACCCCCTGGCCACCAGGCGGCCATTTTCTTTTTTTTTTTACTTTTTTTTTTAATGTAACTTTATTTTATAATTATTAAATAAAACAGTGATCTTGGTTTGTAAAATGTGCGCAAAAAGAGGAGGGGCAAGTATTTCTGTTGTTAACTTGGCAGACTCGGCAGGCACTATGGGTGGTCTGTGAGATTAACACCATATAGGCATTTTACAGATTGAGAAAGAACACAAAATTAAACTGCAGCAAATAATTGATCAGTATGCAAGTGCCAAAAACCGGAGGCGGCAGTTCATTGTGTAATAAGGATGATTGCTTGATTGCTTGATGATTAACTTGATGTTTGGCTTGTCCTGTGCTGCCTCTGCCTGCAAAATATAAGTAAATAACTTTGCTCATGATGTCTAGAAAAAGAAGCACCTGTTTTGCACTTTTTTTGTTTATATTGTGTTACATTTGGGTAAAAAATAAACTGCAGAAACCCGTTAAAACAACAGGACAAAACCGCTAAAAAACACAATTTTTGCTTAATAGTTAAAGCATACAATAATGGTTAAAGTGGTTAAAATCTAAAGTGACAGATTTGTGTTCAGGCCTAACATTATTATACATCACCTGGACGTCAGGAAGGTGCGGTACCACCTCAGATACACACTAGGGCAGGGTTCCCCATTTGCGGCCCGCGGGCCATTTGCGGCCCGCGGGGGGCTACTGTCTGGCCCACACCAACCCCAGTAATAATGGTGGTATAAGAGCAGCAACAACACTAGTATATCGTCGTTGTCAGGTGGAAATCTCGTCTCGCCAAATTTGTACGTTCTTTCGCAAATCATATAAGGCCGTCGCACAAAAGTAGTGAAAACAGCAGATCTACAAGCACACAACACCTCGCACCGCGAGGCGTTGTGTGCTTGTAGATCGGCTGTTTTCATTAGCTAAAATATTTTTTAAAATGTGAAATTCAAAACGAAGATTTTCACCCTACAACGACGATATCTGAACCGTCGCTGGAGTAACGGGAACGCCACCGTCGCCCCTTGCAATGTTGTGGCCCTCAGCTTGGTACCCTAGAAATAATTCGGCCCTTGGAGAAAACTAATTGGGGAACCCTGCACTATATTCCAAAATTCGAATATCAAAGTCACTATTTGACGTTGTTCACCAAAGTCGGATATTCGCTTATTTTTTTTATTTTTTTTCTTTCTAGTTTTCTCTTCAAAAATATATAGTTTATAAAGCATGGCTAGATAGGAAGTCATAAGAATGAGTTGTCAATGCCCCTGGTGGATGAATTTGTTAATACCAGGGTTTCTTAAACCTTTTTAGGCCGTGACCCCCAAAATAAACATATTTGAACTGGGGACCCCCACCCTGACAAGCACTTGGAAGTGTAGGTATTACATTTAATGTGACTCGGTTCCGCAGCTAAATGTTGTGAAAATAGCAGATCTACATGCGTTGCGAGGCATTGTGAGCATGTAGATCAGCTATTTTCACAATGTTCGCCTCTTGCTTACTTAATATTTATCAGTTTGGGCAGTCCTGTCGAATATTATTCGAATACTTTGAGGTAAAATAATTCGAATACTAAAAATCACCATTTGTGAATGCCCTAATACACACACGTTATCCTTATTGTCGGGGATCTCACTTTTAACTTTTTGTGTTTTCGTAAATTATCAGCCCTGCTTCATCATACCACAGCGTCATGCAAATTGCAAAAGCGTCAAAAGCAGCACGTTTTGAGCTTGGCGATCTGTTATCTTTGCTGTTTTTGGAGAGTTTTGGACAATTATGACATATCATATTATGTTTTATTAGCTAAAACATTGGGCACAGAGGGGCAAAAGAAGGTGGCCAATATAGACCCCCTGGGGGACCCCACTCAACAAAGTACTTTATCATATTAGTCCAGTCATTTTAGGGTTAGACCTAGAACAAATTGCAATAGTAGCAAACTCAACTGATTTTGTATCCTCATTATGTCCTTAGTGAGGGAAAAAAAGTCCCAAGGAATCCCACCGGGGCAAAGTTTTGAAAACGACCTATCTACCTTCAATTAATATACACTACAATATAACGGAAAAAATGACTGAAAAAAAATCTGCTTTAAGTGGGATATGAGGGGTCAAACTAGGTGTTTTTAATTATTCTGAATCCATTGCAAGCATTTGTTTTGCATGAAAAACATTCCTTGGGCTAAAAACGGACCCCAAAAGACTGAAAATTTATGAAAATTGATGAAAATTGACGTTTTGAGTGGCCATTTCTGGCCCAAGGAATGTTTTTCGTGCAAAACAAATGATTGCAATGGATTCAGAATAATTAAAAACCCCTAGTTTGACCCCTCATATCCCACTTAAAGCAGATTTTTTTTCAGTAATTTTTTCCTTTATATTGTAGTGTATAGTAAGTGAAGGTAGATAGGTCGTTTTCAAAACTTTGCCCCGGTGGGATTCCTTGGGACTTTTTTTCCCTCACTAAGGACATATTGAGGATACAAAATCAGTTGAGTTTGCTACTATTGCAATTTGTTCCAGGTTTGGCCTAATTTTGGCCTAAAATGACTGGACTATATGTCTTTTGGCTCTCGAGTTAAAACGTTTGGGAACCATTGTTCTAATGTAATATTTCTACATTGTGTGTTTGTCTGTTGTGTCCGGGTAGCTCATTCGGCGTATGAGTAGCACGTCTTGGGTGCAGCAAGTTGTGCGGCAAGTACTGGCAGCTGGTGTGGTGCTCCTCAGCAATCCATCTCTCACGGGTCTAGCGCAATGGTTCTCAACCTGTGGGTCGGGACCCCCAGGGGGCTTAATGTGCAATGTTGTTTTGTCACTCAAATGTAAACAAACCGACATAAAGTTTAAGTGTATAGATGTTATCTGTACACATTCTTAAGAGCCAATTTTTTAATACCTCTAAAATGACAAATTAAACATTGGCCAAATTGTCTAATATTAGAGGCAGAAATTGTGAATATAGCCGATCTACATGCTCACAACGCCTCGCGACGCGAGACGTTGTGAGCATGTAGATCTGCTATTTTCACAATAGAACCGTGTTATAGAGGTTGTCGGTTATGACATCACCGTAAGATTCGGGGCTCCGCCCACTTTGGCAGCCTCATACATTGCTAGGTCTTGGATGCATCAAGATCAGCCTGTACTAATTCTACTTGTTGAGCAAGCAACCATACTTTTACTTCAATTGCTCTAGGCTTTGATTGCATTTCAATAAAACCATATTTGATCAACATAACGATCACACACATTTTACTGTTTATAGGGAATGTTATATTATTATAAACCGCTCTTTATTTCCAAAGCAATGGATGAATGTGATGGCTGTTCTGATCTGCTTGTGCTCATCTGCGCTGCGATTTTAGCGTGATATCTTTTTATTAGGAGACAATAATGAGCACCAGCAAATGAAAGCAGACATTCCAGTGAATATGGACACGTTTAAATTTAAATTTGTGGATGAAAATTGACCGAGTAATGGCCGAGTCAAATTGCAAGTGGCCTTGGCAGTGGCCCAATAACTGTCACGCTATGTGGTGTAAAGTAATTTACTTAAGTACTGTACTTAAAGGAGTAGTTCACCACTTTTCAACCTGTCTTCATATAATAGGTCCTCACTAATGTTCATGATAAAATATCACAATTTTTTTCTACTTAGTCCAAGTCTCCTAGGAGAGCTGTGGGAAGTTCAGAATCCATCGTCTTGTGACATCATCATTTTCCGAAAAAAAAATTAAGCAATATTTTTTAAATAAATATTTAGATTTTTATTATCGCGAGAACAATGGCTTCCACTTTAAAATTGCAACTTTTCAGGAATAGAAAGCCTGCAGTTTCTATAAGCTGGATTGGCAATCGATGATGTCACAAGACGATGGGTTTCTGACCTGCCCACAGCCCTCCTCTGAGAAAAAAAAAAGAAAAAGTAAAAAAGCTATTTTTGAGTGAGGACCAATTATATGAACATAGGTTGAAAAGTGGTGGAGGGGCACTCTTTAAGTACACTTTTGAGTTATATGTACTTTGCCAATATTTTTACTTCTTCTCCACTACATCTCTGATCCAAATATTGTAGGCCTACTTTTACTCCACTGCATTTATTTCAAAACTTTAGTTAGTAATGCTAGGCCTACTATACTTTGTAGATTTTGATTATTATTACAAAACATCATTAACCACTTCAGCATATATATATATATATTTTGACCATTTGAAAATAGCCGATCTACAAGCTCATGTTAGATCCATGCTATTTTCAAAAGATGTTTTGATAACTTGAAAGGGACATTCTGCACAATGAGTAGGCCTACTTTTACTGTTGGTACTTTAAGTACATTTTGATACCATTACCAATACTTTTATACTTTTACTCATGTAAATTTTGAATAGGCCTACTGGACTTCGACTTGTAATAGAGTACACTTAAATTGACCAATCCATCTTGTCTACAACCAGCGAACTGTCATTGCTGTTCTCCGGTCATCGCTTCCTTTTATCCAAGAGTCTCACAAAGAAAGATAGGCTAGCAACGAACATGGCGGGCGGAAGTGGCCGATTTTCGCAAGGCCACGCCCAGTCCTCAACCTCTATACAAAATGTAATGCCTCAACTCTTAATGTTTGTCAGGGTGGGGGGTCCACAGTTAAAATGTGATTATTTTGGGGGTCGCGGCCTGAAAAGGTTGAGAACCCCTGGTCTAGCGCCTTGTAACGGGGACAGATTGATTGATTGATTGAAGACTTTATTAGAAGATTGCATAGGAAAAGGTACAGTTTCATGACGGTACAGTTCACTGGTACAAGGTCTACTAAAAGGAGATCCATGAAAAGACTAAGCTTATTTCCACTGGAAACCATTGAAGTATCTCATATAACATTGAATGACAGACAAATAGAACACAGTACTATGCAGTAGATATGTAAAGAAAAACAAAAGAAAAGACAGTAAGTCTAAAACAAACAGTATATACAAAGAAGGGGCAGGGGAGGGTAGGGTTGGGCTAGGTTCATTTTTTACCAGTTGCGAACGGCTGCTGCCTGTAAGTGGTTTTTCAGGGCAATTTTAAAGGATGCTAGTGTTCCACACTCCTTTATGGCCTTCGGTAAGGCTTTCGGTAAGGCTTTTCCACACTCCCGCGTGTTACCGGCTGATAGCGACAATGAGCCACTCCTGACCTACCTGTTGTGTGTGTGTGTGTGTGTGTGTGTGTCCCGGCAGGCGGCCCAGTCGGTGCTGATCGCTCTGTTCCAGCTCAACACCCCAGAGTTCACCATGCTGCTGGCAGCGCTGCCCAAGACCTTCCAGGACGGAGCCACCAAGCTGCTGCAGAACCACCTGAGGAACACCGGCAACGCAGCACAGGTCAGACTCAGTCACCCAGGCGTGTTGTTGGCCGGATTATTCATGAAGCGTTCCCGGAAAATAGAAAGATCCCATGATTGGCCGCTAGTTGCGCTGTTTCCCCCCCCCCCCCCCCCCCCCCCGCGAGGTACCAAAAAGAATATTGGACCCCAGTCATTTCCCCCTTTGATTTTCTAACCGTAATAAACATCGTCATAATTACTTTATGGT
Source organism: Nannobrachium achirus (assembly GCF_963921795.1). Lineage (NCBI taxonomy): Eukaryota > Metazoa > Chordata > Actinopteri > Myctophiformes > Myctophidae > Nannobrachium > Nannobrachium achirus. The sequence continues at coordinate 449,748 of NC_137819.1, read as the reverse complement.
TCCTGTCGTAGGGCATTCACGAATAGTGAGATGTTTAGTATTCTAATTATTCGACCTCAAAGTATTCGAATAGTCAAATATTCAACAGGACTGGCCAAACTGTAAGTAAGCAAGAGGCGAACATTGTGAAAATAGCCGATCTTGTGAGCATGTAGATCTTCTATTTTCACAATATATATCTGCGGAACCGAGTCACATTAAATGTAATAGGCCTACCTACAATTCCAAGTGCTTGTCAGGGTGGGGGTCCCCAGTTTATTTTGGGGGTCACAGCCTAAAAAGGTTTGAGAATCATTGACCACTCATTCTTATGACTTCCTATCTAGCCAAGCTTTATAAACTATATTTTTTAAAGAAAGAAAGTGAATATTCGACTTTGCTGAAGAACGTTGAATAGTGACTTTGATATTCGAATATTCGTATATTTGGTGAATGCCCTATCCTGTCGCTAGTAAAAAACTGCCTTTCAATCACTATGATATGCGTTTTGTGCAATATGGTCCCATTTATGTTAAAATTGATGATAAAGTTGCGGGGGGCGTGGACAACTAAACTGATACCAGCCGGCTGTGTTCTTCTTCGTGTGCTTTATTTCGGGAGGCTCAACACCATATTTTCCCATGTATCCTTGCGGTTCCACGTGACCGTTGGCAGCCAATAGCATTCCTTATGATTGGGTACCATTAAAACAATGATGGCGACACCCATACAAGGGACAAAAAAGTGTCATTTTCGCAGCATAGAAAACAATGGCTTCGCACCGTCCATGTTTTTTTTACAGTCTATAGAGTCACAACAACACGCAGGGGTTAAAGTTCTCAGTCGGGGCGATTGATTTCAGCATTGTCTTGCGCCTAATAGCGATAGGTAACCACATTCTCCCTAGTCCCGGAAAAAGACGCACTGTGATTGGCTGGCGTCGCTTTGAATGACAACCCACTGGGGCCGGTGCTGGATTCGGGTTTGAATCCCGATGCTGCGTTCGGGTTTGAATCCCGATTGTGACACTTTATTTCGGACACCGCGGACAACTTTTTTTTTTATGACGATAAAGTATTAGGGGAGGTTAGCGTTAGGTTTGGTTGTCGAAAAGATAACATGTAGAAATAGCGACACGCTCCCGACCAGGGGACTGCTTCTGTGTCCGAGGAATGATGCTCAAAGGGACTTCATCAAATCACACGCTGGCAGGGTGGGGTTTGGGAGAATGGAGTTGCCTATCGCTATAATGCTTGTCTTCCCATTCTACCATATTCACACCACAGCCACATGGGGCGGCAACACGTCTGAACCTGCATTACAAACCATTGTAAGCAATGGAGCGACGGTCCCAAAATATGAGTTCTGTTCAACCAGTTTCTTTTGACCAAGTTGGCGGAGCAAGCACTGCACACTTACAGTTTACAGTTTAGGCATTTAGCAGACGCTTTTAATCTAAAGTGACTTACAATAAGCAGATAATACATCACTATAATAAACAAGATAATATGTCAGAACATCAACAACAATATAACAAATGCATATGAATATCAATCTAAAAAAAAACATATAATCAGTAAAGAAAAAAGGATTCTAAAAAACTAATGCTAACTAGCTTCCTGTATGGTCATTGAGTGTTTCAGTAGTGCTATGGGTTTAGGTGGAGTCTGAAAAGGTGAGTCTTCAGTCCAAAGCAAGTCTTTGCACACAGCAACGTTGCAACCAAACTTACCTTGAATGTCGTGGATGTACCCTTCAATCCAGTTACTGTAGCGCTTCTTTTGAATCCTTTTGGGGATGTTGACTTTGTCATCTGCCCATTTGTCAATTTGATCAAAAAAAATTGGTGGAACAGAACTCTTTTGGAACCGTCGCACCATTCTTTACAATGGTTTGTAATGCAGGCTCAGACGTGTTGCCACCCCATGTGGTGACGCAATCCAAGATGGCCGCCAGGGGCATCAATTGGGTATGGCAGGTGTATGCAGCTGCCATACCCTGGGTCCAGGGCTGAAAATAAAAGTTATGGTACTTTTAAATATAAATCCATGAATCAATCAAACTTTATTTAATGAATGTCTCTTTGTCTATCTGTGCTGGTTATTATGTTGTTAAATTACAGAAAATAACTACAAATGCAAAATTTAACAAAATGGTCACTTCAACAAGGTATTATAATTATATTCTCCACACTTGTATTCTCCCCATCTTGACAAAATAGTATATTCCCAGTTCCCGCAGGTCAGCTGCACAGGTGCAATTCATTATTGTTAATCCACCGTTTGTCAGCCTTCTGATTGGTCCCTGAGACTCCCTGACTGGCCAACCAGAAAAAAATCATTCACTTTTTGCTATCGGGGGTGGAGTTTTTGCAGTGGAGAATGTTGCTTTAGGCTTTCAACACCGTGGGCTCTGCGCGACACAGCCAGCATGCAGTACGGCCCCGCGAGGTGATAGCGATTTCACTCATTATAATGAATAAGCTTCAACAAACTAGTTCACATGGACCTTATCCTTACAACTAATTGACAAGCCAGCTCATGGTGGTGTTTAAGCATGTCATTGATAGACTCTCACACCACTGCTTCTAGAGATTCCTCCTTTCACACATAAATCGCTGCATTTTCCCCCTACATTCCTAGCTGCTTTCCCTGAACGTATTGTACTTGCACGATGTACAATTAAACAAAACATAATTTAATGCTATGACGCGAATTACATCATAGTACGTCCATTATTAACCTTCCGGCCGAAACACAGACTTACAAATAGTTCCACAGTGCAGTGTACTTATGAGTGTAGTGTAGGCCTTGATAGACTCTCACACCACTGCTTCTACAGATTCCTCCTTTCACACATAAATCGCTGCATTTTCCCCCTACATTCCTAGCTGCTTTCCCTGAACGTTGTACTTGCACGATGTACAATTAAACAAAACATAATTTAATGCTATGACGCAAATTACATCATAGTACGTCCATTATTAACCTTCCGGCCGAAACACAGACTTACAAATAGTTCCACGGTGCAGTGTACTTATGAGTGTAGTGTAGGCCTACTGTGTCCCCTGGTGGCAGGGACAGTGTAGTGCAGACATCATCTTTCCCAGTACGGGACAGAATCACGTTTACACTGCATCTAAAGACTCCACCTTTTGCACAAAAATCGCGCAGCAGCTAACAGCGTTAACACAGCACCCGAAACACAGACCAACAAAAGTAACAAGTAAAAGTACTCTACTCCAGCCTTCTTCACAATGACCAAAGCAAAAGTCGCCAATTCAACAAGTAAAAGTACTCCAGCCAATTCGATTCCCATTTTTTGTTCATGATAGATATTGACAATAAGGTATTGAAAAAATTTTCATCTGATTTAAAACCTAAACCCTTATGTTGATCAAATATAGAGCAGTCCTGCCTGAGCGCCCGGAGGGCGCGAAGTCCTAGGAATGGAGCGGCCGCGCAGCCAATTCGATTCCCATTTTTTGTTCATGATAGATATTGACAATAAGGTATTGAAAACATTTTCATCTGATTTAAAACCTAAACCCTTATGTTGATCAAATATAGAGCAGTCCTGCCTGAGCGCCCGGAGGGCGCGAAGTCCTAGGAATGGAGCGGCCGCACAGCGGCCGCAAATTTCTAGTCAATGTAACTAAGAGTTACGATTGGGTACATATATTTTAAATGGGCAGAATTACGAAAGCCAGCCTATTATGTGAGGAGAACTATAGGCTGGCTGTCATTTTCCTACCCAAAATGCACTGCGCTTTCTCTTTCTATTTATCTCCTCTGTCTGATCCAGAGGATTAAACTAATTAAAACATATATTTTCGGGGGAAAACTACTGTTTTGCTATGTAACTACTGTACTTTTTTCTTCCCTTTTTATTAATATCACGTAGATGTGTTTTTTTTGTACTTTATATAGCTGTAATGAGGCTATGAACAATCTTTTTTCCCCATCCACTTCCACTATAAAATAATCTGCAATGGTGATTCTGTCCCACTGGGATTAAACAAATTAAAACATATATTTTCGGGGGAAACCCCCTGTTTTGCAATGTAACTACTGTACCTTTGTCTTCCCTTTTTATTAATATCACCTAGATGTTTTTCCTTTGGTACTTTAAATTGCAATAATGAGGCAATGAAAATACCCTCTCCCCCCATTCACTGCCACTATAAAAACAATCTGCCCAGGGTCATTTGTACCACCATAGTAACAGGGCAGAATGGGGCGGGATTTGCAAATGAGAGAATTGTGGCACATTTACTAACATGCCAAGTTTAGCTGCACTTGAAAAAACGTTCCAGGCTGCCATATCCAGCCCAAGAAACATGACTGGTGTCGTGCAAGACACCAGTCATGTTGCCATACCTTAGCTGTTTCTGAACTGACGCCACTGATGGCCGCCGTGTGAATATGGTCTATGGAAGTACAGAGAAAATAGCCTATACTGTATGTGATCTCTCAATGCGTCTGTGACACGTTGAGAGAGAGCCTGTAGATTCGTCAAATGTTTTGAGCGGTGCTGAGCTAAGCTCCAACGTCTGGCTTTGTCCAAAGCTTGTTGAACGCGGGACGCGAAACTTACATCTGGCCTACATCTTTGCAGAAAGCACCCAAAGTTTGTCGTACGCCCAGGGTTACATAAGATTAATGAAATGAACTCATGATTTGCAACACTCACTTCACACTAGGTGTGATTTAGATATTCTATATATTATAATCTTTGCCTATAATGACATGCCTAAAGCCTAAGTTATGAATTATTCATAGATTTTCATAGTCGATTAAATGGATTTGTTGGTTGTTACAAAAACCTACTGTGGAAGGGAATGATGCTGTATGTAGGCCTGTCACAATTATTACATAATTGTCTAATCGCAATTATTTGACGCAATCGCAATTATTTGACATAATCGCAATTATTTTGTGATAATCGTCATAATCGTTTACATGTTGAAAAATATATGTTCAAACATTTTTTTTTTTTTGGAAATAGCAGTAGATCGGCTATTTCCACCATCAATGTTCTTTTTTAAGTATAAAGTTGTAAAATATGTCAGTAATTTCTTTGTATATTTAGGTTATTTGTCACATCTGCCATGTGCAACTTCAAAGCCTAAAAGCCAAACAGAAATGTAATTGTCAACGACACGCACATAATTAAATTGTTAATCGCAGTTATTTGAGTGACAATTAATCGTCATGTAAAATGTCATAATCGTGCCAGCCCTAGTGTTGTTGTCGTCTTCCTGTGTGTCCAGGCACCCATGGGCAGCCCGCTGACCCGCCACACCCCCCGCTCCCCCGCCAGCTGGAACAGCCCGCTCACCTCCCCCACCAACACCTCCCAGAACACCCCCTCGCCAAGGTAACACACACACACACACACACACACACACACCAGTGTTGATTTCGTCGACTAAAACTATGACGAAAAATGTTTGTCGACTGCGTTTTTTTCACTGACGAAAACTAAATAAAAACGAAATAAAAACTAAGCTGTGATGACTAAAACTAAGACTAAATATATTGAAAATTTTCGTCAACAAAATAAAAACTAAAACGTTATGGAGAGACTAGTGGAGAAGAGAATCATTTTATGTTTAGTTGCTCTCCAGTGTTGCATGCTGAAAATAGCCGATCTACAATCTCACAGAGCTTGCTGCAACGCGTTGTGAGCTTGTAGATCTGCTATTTTCAGCACAGAACCAAGTGTCATTACGATGTCATCAAGGCCTGCCAAAATACATTTTCGTTGACTAGTTCAACTGTAGATTTAATCGCCTAAAATCGTATGATATTCAGTCGACTAAAATTTGATTAAAACTAAAACGTTTCTGGTGACTAAATTATGACCCGTTGGGTCGAACACCGTCGGCAGGTTAGCTAATCACCCGCATCACGGTTACTGAGGTTTGGGTTAGGGTTAGGTTTAGGCATAGTTCTACTGCGGTTAGGGTTAAGGTTAGGCTTTGGTGGTCGGACCAAAGGGAGTTCGACCTAGGGACATGTTACCTCTGACGTCAGTTGTACATAACCTGAGCCACAGAAGTTTTTCTTTATGGAGAATAACACTGGGGCATCTTAAAATCGTCTCGTACAAGAATCGTGGCCCAAAAATAAACAAACTGTCGGCGGCTACTGTCGGTAGCGGTGCTGTGCTGCGAGCTTGTAGATCTGCTATTTTTGAAAAACTCTTCTAAATCCTTCTATGTTTTTTGTTCTTTGTTGTGTTTTCTATGTCAATGGTGCTCAAACCTTTTCATGTGAAGGACCCCCAAAATGATATGTATGTGGCCACGGACCCCCATTTCAAAATATTTAGTCCCGGGGACCCCCCAGAAGCAAATTTTAGTTACAAATGTTCGCTTAAAAATACATAATAGTCAAAGATTTGCTCACATTTTCAAAAATACTTTTCAAAAACACCCCTGTGACACCCCTGCATGTAACTGTGTTGTTTTAACCCATTTAGGCCTAGAATTATTGAATGCTTTAACCAGTGAAAAATAGTAGATAATATACAAGCTCACAGGTGCCGCGCTGCGAGCTTATAGATCTGCTATCTTTGAAAAAGTCGTGAAAATGTGTGCAAATCTTTGAATATATTTCTTTTTCAAAGCGAACTCAAATTTTTCTTCTGGGGAGTCCCTGGAACTAAATATTTTGAGATGGGGGTCCGTGGCCAAATACATATCATTATGGGGATCCTTCACATGAAAAGGTTTGAGAACCACTGACATAGTAGTCTCTCAAGAACAGACTAACTGAGATCCAGTTAAGTGAAAAGGACCTTTTCTTTGACGATGGCTGGCCAGATTGCTGACATAGAAACAGGGTTTTTCAAAAAAATCTTAGAAGGATTCAAAAGACACTTATAGAATCGGGTCAACGTACTAATTTTCACTCTTTTTCAAAAATAGCAGATCTACAAGCTCACAGCGCGGCACTCGGTGCCGCGCTGTGAGCTTGTATATCTGCTATTTTTCAATAGTTAAAGCATAAAATAATGATACACAATACTGTGTACCCGTTCTAAATGTTTTAATGTGTTTTCAGTGCGTTCGACTACGACACGGAGAACATGAACTCTGAGGACATCTACAGTTCTCTGAAAGGAGTCACAGAGGCCATCCAGAACTTCAGCGTCCGCAGCCAAGAGGACATGAACGAACCAATGAGGCGGCGAGAAGGAGAGGAGGTGAGAGGGGTGGGCCGCGCGCACGTGCGTGTGTGGTCAGTGGTGGAAAAAGTACTCACATTCAGATGTCCGGTATATTCCGGTTTTAATATTAAGGGGCTCCCCGTGGCTTGCAAAGTGTTAAAGTACCAAAAGTAAAAGTACTAAATGTTTGAAAATAGCAGTTCTACAAGCTCACAATGCGTCACAATGCGACTGTGGGCTTGTAGATCGGCTATTTTCAAATAGCCAAGGTACTCTATAGCAGACAATTGTACAAGTCCCTCTGATCCGAGTCCAAGTCGAGTCACAAGTCATCTGGTCCAAGTCTCAAGCAAGTCTCAAGTTGTTCTGTTGTGGGCAAGTCAAGTCAAGTCGAGTCACAAGGTTGTCAAGTCAAGTCGAGTCGAGTCACAAGGTTGTCATGTCAAGTCGCGTCGAGTCGAGTCGCGTCGAGTCGAGTCACAAGGTTGTCAAGTCAAGTCAAGTCACAAGGTTGTCAAGTTGAGTAAATGATACCTCTGTGACCATAACTATTAAGTAATTAACATTCAGTAGGAAAAAAACAGTAGCCTAACACTAAGCCTACCCTCTGACCATAATACTCTATCATGGCAGAGGTTCTCAAACTTTTAAATTCCGAGGTCTCTCTCCCCTAGAACCAAATGGATTTGGTTGTACACTGTCAGTACAGACCTGTAAGGGTCAATTTAGACCCATGGCTGGTATATCCTCTGAAAAAAAAAAAAAAAAAAAAATAGACTACAAAACTGCTACAGGCCTATTGCTTTAAAAACAAAAACAAACAAGACACAATAATCTTAACGTGCATGCTTTGTTTTGTACTACTAGTACTGTATTTTAAAGTAATTTCTCATCAGGCACAAATTTAGCTGCCTACTCCACGACACGTGCATCATTTGTTTTGCTGGCATGGGGTCCCATTAATGACCGCAAGTAACCCCAAGTTACACCAAATGTCGTTACCCGTCGTAAACTATAGAATGACTACGCAACCACCACAGGCTGGCAACACATTTCTGGTCGGTCACATTTGTCTGTGTAACATTACGGGCCATGCGAAAAGCTCCCAAGAATAACAGTGGAGTGGAAAACTTGTCGGAGGCTAAATGAAAAGGAATAAAGCTTTTGCGTGGGAGTTATTTAGTGAAGTTCTTAACCCTGCTGACGACTGGATGGGATGTATGTTATGAAAAGTGAGAAAGTGTTGGAAGACGGAGGCTTGCTACCATGATGGATAATTGGATAATTATTTATGCAGTCACAGATCAACGTTCGTGACAGTGGTGAGTGACATTGTTGTCTTATTAATGTTCAAAACACGATCGACCGACAGTATATCACCAACACACACATGCACACGCGCACACACACTTAGTTCTAATGTTATCTTCTTATGTTTGGTTTTACTTGTCTTCATGCGCAGTCTTCAAGTGGCGGATAAAGTTTGATGTCGTTCCCTCTTTGTCTTTGATTTTACCGTTGCATATCTTGCATTGAGTGTTCCTCTGTTTACCATCGGAGTGGAAGTTTTTATATGCAAACTGCACGGAACTGTAGCAGCAGAACTGGCAGTGGCTGCATCAGGCTGGGGTGCAGCAGTAGCCATTCATGCTGTGTGTGTGTGTGTGTGGTGCTTGTGCTCTCGCTTACATGCCTGTCTCCAATCAATCAAATCAATCAATCAATAAAAGTGTGAACCTAGCGTGGCGTTCACGACTGCTTTGGTGAGTGGCGTAGCGGCAAGTCGTCCGAGTCAGCGTGTCTCAAGTCGAGTCGAGTCGGGAGTCATTGTCTTCCAAGTCAAGTCGAGTCTCAAGTTTTTGTCCTTATGTCCGATCAAGTCGCAAGTCGTCAAAAATATGACTCGGGTCCGAGTCAAGTCGAGTCATCATGACTCGAGTCCAATTGTCTGCTCTATAGAACAGTGGTTCTCAACCTTTTCAAGCCGCGACCCCCAAAATAATCATATTTTAACTGGGGACCCCCCCACCCTGACGAGCACTAAGAGTTGAGGCATTACATTTTGTATAACACGGTTCTATTGTGAAAATAGCCGATTTACATGCTCACAACGTCTCGCAACACGAGCCGTTGTGAGCATGTTTTTTTGTGCTTTTTTGTCTTCGCTCATTGTTTTAGTCTTTGTTCAATTTTAGCCTTTTAACTTTTCTCTCGTTTAACTTTTATGCGTTCCAAGTCTTAACCCCAGGGCTCCACTGGCAGCGTTGCGTTGCTCTGCGTCGTGACGGTTTCATTGACGCCGTCACGTTGACGTCCGACCGGCTCCACCGCAGCGGCTGTGACCGTGAGGTATTCATTCTATGGCCAATATTCAATTTCCAAACAACATGAAAATCACTTTCAAACAGGAATAAAACTATTTTTGACCTGAAAGTGAACGTATAGAGCACACTATGTTCACAGCAGAGAGCAGCAATGCACCACTGACCACTTTGTTTTGTCATGATTATAGCCTGTTGTGTTTATACCACATTTTATCAAAGAAGACCACTGTAATTACATAAACAAATATGCGAGGATTTTTGGGACATCTAGTCACCATTATGAATGATGTGAATGGATAGCCAATGGCAGAAAAGCACGTATATATACATTTAAATGCAATGCAATTACATTTAATCATAATTTATACATGACTGGACGTTGTGGACGCCGTCCAAAATTTTAACCGGGGCGATTTTCGTCGGCAGTGGAGCACCCTTCATTGATTAAAACCGAAGCGTTCCCAGCGTTGCCGTTGACTCGACGCTTGCAGTGGAGCCAGGGGGTAATGGGTTAATGAAATTAACTCATCAGAGGCACTGCTCACTTCACACTGGGTGTGATTTATAATTTTTTTCCCTCCAGGGTGGCAGTGGGACAGACGGACGGTCAGACTCTGTGGACGGCGGCCGCATGGCTCTGGACAACAAGACGTCGATGCTCAACACCCCCCTGCTCTCCTCCAGCCCCCGGGGGTCCAGGGACCACTTCTCTGACTCTCCCTTCAAACACAGCATCAAAGACAGCAGTCCGGACCACCCCGAGCAGCTCTCTGATGGTACACTCATACTCATTTATACTCGCACACAACATCCATGTAAAACAGGTGTCTTCAACGTTTTCAGGCCAAGGATCCCTTAGTTGAGAGAGAGATGAAGCAGGGACCCCCACAACCTGTTCATAGATTCCATATAGTTTCATTGTTTGACAGCACAATCATCAGTGTATGTGTTGTCGTAACATGGTGGGCGGCTGTAGCTCAGGAGGTAGAGTGGGTTGTCCAATGATCCATGGGTCGGCGGTTCAAATCCCAGCTTCTCCTGTCTACATGTCGAAGTGTCCTTGGGCAAGACACTGAACCCCAAGTTGCCTCCGGTGAGCTGGTTGGTGCCTTGCATGGTTTCCACCGCCACCGGTGTATGAATGTGTGTGTGAATGGGTGAATGAAATGCACATTGTAAAGCGCTTTGGATAAAAGCGCTATATAAATGCACCATTTACCATTTACCATTTATGGTTACACTCTCATCGTCAGTGGTGTGATATGGATTTTAGAAGTGGTACCCCTCTAAATTCATTACGTCACGTGCACGTCACGTACGCGCGCGTGCACGCGCATGTGTGCACACATGCCTGCCGCGCGGTGCTAGTTGAAATACTGTATTCAACATCACAACATTTTAATGTAGCCTAACTATATTTCTTATTATTTAGTTACATTGTTAATTAGTTTCAATTAATGTGTTTCAATTAATGTATTTCTTTATATCAAATATAAAATAACTTTACACAACATAGACTTTACTTTACAATCATAGACACTTTCGGAACTCTCCCTCCGCTATGCATGCAGCTCTGACAAAACAACACACACCTTCGTTTTTCTTCCACTCTTTTGAAGTAAACTAACAAATGAGATGTTCACAAAAGGAGACGTTTTCGCGAACGGCTGAGCTTCCCCGCGACGCAAACGATTGTGGATCACAAGAGTGGGGAAGCTTATCACGGAGGGGGGGGGGGGGTTCCGAAAGGAGCTAAATGTCCAGGCTTCTAAATGTCTGCAAAGAATGCAAGGCGAACGTGCTGCTGGCCGTGTACAAGTGTAAATGAGGATGTAGGTGAGAACTGCCTACCCGAGTATTGTTATGCAAAGCAGCTAGCCAGGTAGGGGGATTCACTCCTGGGGATTCGTGCTGACCTAACCTCGCCTACCAGGCTTTCTGATAGTGCTGACCACGGCAGCGCGGCGCGCGGGTCGTGTGTGCGTGCATCTGGTGCGTGCGTACGTGCAGCTTGAAAAAAAGAAGTGTGGGCTCGCCGAGCCCAGCCGAGCCCACGGCATCTCACCCCTGCTCATCGTGCGTTGTGAGCTTTGCAAATGGTCAGTTTTCACTTGTCATTGTATCACCCCCCCCCCCCCCCCCCCCCCCCCACGCACAACTTCTGTAGTGTAGGCCTCGGGCTTTAGACAGAGCGGGTTGAGTTCTAACATAGCGTGGTCGGTTCTTAACCCTCGCTGCCTTCTCTCCCCATTGGCTCCCTCCCCGCCTAACAGACAGGGGCCTGGACCAATCGGAGCTGGTGGCGGAGCTGCTGAAGGAGCTGTCCAATCACAACGAGCGGGTGGAGGAGAGGAAGGCGGCGCTGTGCGAGCTGCTCAAGCTGATCCGTGAGAACACCCTGCAGGTCTGGGACGAGCACTTCAAGACCATCCTACTGCTGCTGCTGGAGACCCTGGGAGATAGAGAGGTATACTTTATATTAGAGCAGTGGTCCTCAACCTTTTCAGGCCGTGACCCCCAAAATAATCATATTTTAACTGGGGACCCCCCACCCTGACGAGCACTAAGAGTTGAGGCATTACATTTTGTAGAACACGGTTCTATTGTGAAAATAACAATTTGGACAATGTTTAATTTGTCATTTTAGAGGTATTAAAAAGTCCTTAAATTGTCACTTTAGAAATGTGAATAAAACCCTCTATACACTTCAACTTTGTGTTGGTTTGTTTACTGTTGCGTTAGAAAACAATGTTGCACATTAAGTTGATCATCTGGGGTCCCCCCCGAAATAATTTGCCGACCCACAGGTTGAGAACCACTGTATATTAGAGCTCTCAAATTCTGCCCCAACCCAACTCAACCCCACGTTTTCAGGCCAAAATGTATGCTATTACCTCCAAAATAAAAACGTCAACTGCCCTAAACGATAAAGCAGATGGAAACGCCGGTGGATGTGTTGGATGCAGCTTAAAATTATCTTTACTCGGGTATCTAAAAAGTTGCCGTCTGACCTTCCTACTAGCCCATGTTATGGCTAAAACTCAACTGAAAGTCGGCGATCAAAAAGTGGCCATTTTCAAGGTGTTTTGGCCAGTATCTCCGGTCCAATCTGCTCAGTTCAAAGCTTGTTAGATGCATGACTTTGAGGACATTAAGCGCATAATAACACCTTTTTTTATTTATTTTTTTTGGTTTCCGGGCCTAAAAGTATGGTAATTGTTTGGGCCGGGCGGAGTTTCGGGCAGCCAATTATATTTTATATTTCCAGGCCCGTTGAGAACTCTAACGTATACACACATAGACACACACACACACACTGACAGCTACTTCCCTCTAGGGCTGTCACAATTATTACACCAGTAAGACTCCCTAATCGGGAGATAAGCGACCGTAGGTGGCTTATCTCCACAAATAGGGCAAAAATGTGTTTTTCCAAAATCTTCCTGATCCATGTTGATGACATGAGTGTAGACATGCTGTGTAGTGATATTCGTGATTTTAGGGCAAAAACTGTAGGAGCAGTGTCCAAAAATGTGTTTTAAAAATCGGCCTGAAGGTGGCGCTAGAATAGGGCCATGTGAGAAATGAGGGGTGGGGTCTCCGCGTTGCCTTGGCAGACGAATAGGTACCGGCCCCGGCTCTCCCGGACGCTCCTAGCCCGAGTTACAGCATTTTGTGCGCTGCAGTGGCAGGGGGTCCTCCACTGGGGGCGCCACCACTTTTGCATCCGTTCTGGAGCACCAGGAGTCGGTGGTCCCCGGGAATTCCCCGTGAGCAGCCCCGTTGGGGTGGTCATTTGGTCATTTTTGCACATTTGGTCATTTTTTACATCTGGGGGTCCCCCAGGGACCTGGGGGTCCCTGGGGCTCCGGGGGTCCTTGGAGGTTGTAGTTTGGCAGGCAAGGAGTGTGTGTGTAAAATCTGGCATGTATCGGGTCAACGGGTGCGGAGATATAAGCAGGGAAAAAGTGTGACGTGTGAGCACATTTGGTCATTTTTTACATCTGGGGGTCCCCCAGGGACCTGGGGGTCCCTGGGGCTCCGGGGGTCCTTGGAGGTTGTAGTTTGGCAGTCAAGGAGTGTGTGTGTGCAAAATTTGGCATGGATGGGGGCAACGGTTGTGGAGATATGAGCAGGGCAAAAGTGTGACGGACGGACTGACTCACTCACCCACGGACAGCCGGTGGAGGTTTTGGTAGTAAATGCGACCTACGGTCGCAATAATCGTCTAATCGCAATTATTTGAGGTAATCGCAATTTTTTTGCATAATCGTTTCCATGTGGAGAAATAGTTTAAAACACTTTCAAAAAGTAGTGGAAATAGCAGATCTACAAGCTCACAACGTGTCGATGCGACGCATTGTGAGCTTGTAGATCTGTAGATCTATCAAAGTTCTTTCTTAAGTATAAAGTTGTCAAATATGTCAGTAATGTCTTTGTATATTTAGGTTATGTGTCATAATTGCCATGTGCAACTTCAAAGCCTAAATACCAAACAGAAATGTAATTGTCAACGACAAATACACAAATAAATCGTTAATCGCAATTATTTGAGTGACAATTAATCGTCAAGTAAAATGTCCTAATGGTGAAAGCCACCTCCCTCCTCTCATTGGTCTCCTTGCTGCTCCTCCCCCCAGCATGTGATCCGGACGCTGGCCCTGCGCACGCTGAGAGAGATCCTGAGCAAGCAGCCCTGGAGGTTTAAGAACTACGCAGAGCTCACCATCATGAAGGCCCTGGAGGCACACAAAGACACACACAAAGAGGTACACACACACACACACTCACACACACACACACACACACATACACACACACACACACACACACACACACACACACACACACACAGGTGTGCGTAGCTGGGTGCAGGGGCGTCACAAGGGGGGGGGCTATAGCTATTGAAAAATAGCAGATATACAAGCTCACCGAGTGCTGCGGTGCGAGCTTGTAGATCTGCTATTTTTGAAAAGTCTGAAAATGTGTGCAAATCTTTGATTGATTGATTGATTGATTGATTGATTGAAGACTATTAGAAGTTTGCATAGGAAAAGGTACAGTTTCATGACGGTACAGTTCACTGGTACAAGGTCTACTAAAAGGAGATCCATGAAAAGACTAAGCTTATTTCCACTGGAAACCATTAAAGTATCTCATATAACATTGAATGACAGACAAATAGAACACAGTACTATGCAATAGATTGAACATATGTATTTTTAAGCGAGCATTTGTAACTAAAATTTTGCTTCTGGGGGGTCCCTGGAACTGAATATTTTGAGATGGGGGTCCGTGACCAAATACATATCATTTTGGGGGTCCTACACATGAAAAAGTTTGAGCATCTCTGACACAGAAACATTGCTTTTTCAAAAAACCTCAGAAGAATTCAAAATATTCAGACACATTTTCACAATTAAAAAAAAAATAGCAGATCTACAAGCTTGCAGTTTTTGATAATCCCATGCATAGCTAGATCGTTTTGAATGAAGGCTGCTTCAGAGTTTGTTTACAACAGAGTGAACACACACACACACACACACACACACACACACACACACACACACACACACACACAGTCATGTGTTCCATTATAGCTCTCACAGGAACACAGTGTCAAAGCCTAGTGCATGTCTTTGTGAACAGTGCCCCCTAGTGTCCAAAAAAAGAAAACTCGATATACTCCATGGCCATGAGGGCTTATTAAAAAATCACACTCGTGTTAACTGAGCGGTGGTGTGTGTGTGTGTGTGTGTGTGTGTGTGTGTGTGTGTGTGTGTGTGTGTGTGCCCCCTGTGTGTGTGTGTGTGTGTGTGTGTGTGTGTGCCCCCTGTGTGTGTTTGTGTGTGAATGTGCCTGGCCTATGCCTGGCCTATCCTGAACAACAGCGCCCCTCCCTTAACATGTGTGGTCAGAAAAGGTTACTGCAGGCTACATACCCGGAGACAGACAGACAGACAGACAAACAGACAAACAGACAGACAGACCCACACACACGGCCACGTATAGGAGCGTTGTGACCACCGCTCAAAAACTGTCAATATACACTACCAGTCAAAGGTTTGGACACAGCTTCTCATTCAATGTGTTTCCTTTATTTTCATGTGTATGTCCATGTCAGTGAATGAGTTGGGTTATATAATAATACATACAATGTAGCACATTCCTAGGTACTCAAAGTATATTAACCTGCTTGCTGCCAAGCATTAACATCTTCAATGTCTTCCATTGACAGAATCTTTAGATTCTTACCTTTTAATGTGCACGGGTCATGCACGGATGATGCACCACACGTGTGCACGACATTCACAGCTTTCAAACAAAAGGAAATCGTCTTGGAAATCCGTTCAGGCATTCAAAGGATATAGGTTATAGTGTTTTCTTCAAATGTAAACAAACATGGCTGCCATGGGAGCTGCCATGGGCTGTTCTGGGAGTCAAACATGCATTTCGCGATCGTGATCATGCCGAAACCGTTTGTTTTTGTTCTTGTTTTTTTTTTTTTTTACGGCCAACTTGGGGAAACTCTGGATTGGCACAGCTATACACAAACTCGGGGAACTCGGGGTTGGCACCATATGTGTTAATATGAACATGCATGTGTGCAGGTGGTGCGAGCGGCGGAGGAGACAGCGGCCATGCTGGCTCTGTCCATCAGTCCAGACCAGTGTGTGAAGGTCCTGTGTCCCATCATCCAGTCTGCTGACTACCCCATCAACCTGGCCGCCATCAAGATGCAGACCAAGGTCATAGAGCGCGTTCCCCGCGACGGCCTGGCCGCCATGCTGCCCGAGATAGTTCCAGGACTCATACAGGTTGGTAGGACACACCTACAGATAGTTCCAGGACTCATACAGGTTGGTAGGACACACCTACAGATAGTTCCAGGACTCATACAGGATGGTAGGACACACCTACAGATAGTTCCAGGACTCATACAGGTTGGTCGGTGACCACACATGAAGCTAGGGATGGGATAATATAAAAATGTCATATGACGATTATTGTGACCAAAGAAATTTCAATTTACATTATTATCACGACAATCAAAATCCTTTATCCTGGGGCAGAACATTTGCCAAAAAATAGCAGATCTACAAGCTCACAACGCGTTGCGACGCGTAGTGAGCTTGTTGATCGGCTATTTTTTTTTGCAAAGACATTATAAGTACATTTTACCAATTATAGAGGGTTTAAATGGTACCGGATATGCAGCTCGGCAAATAAACAGTGAATTGATCCCAGTGCATGACGGAGGACGATATCAAAATAAATTAAATCTCCACGATACGATTATCGTGAATGTTTTGTGTCACGATAAACGATAATATCACTTATCGTCCCATCCCTATTAGGTGTGTGGTCTACCTATGTTATTTTTCTAGATTGATATTCATATGCATTTGTTGTATTGTTGATGTACTGACATATTATCTTGCTTATTATATTGATGTAAGTCGCTTTGGATTAAAAGTGTCTGCTAAATGCCTAAACTGTAAATTGTAGGACACACCTAGAGATAGTACAGTAATCATACATTGGGGGGCACAGTGGCACAGTCTGTTGTCACCTCACAGCTAGAAGGTCATGGGTTCGATTCCCGCCGGGGGATGCTGTGGGCGCGTTCTCTCCTCCGTGTCATCAGCGCCCACACCCTAGTCGGGGTTGGAATCTGCTCTTCAAGGAAGGCGGTCGGTTTGACCGCCCGAAATTGTTGCGCAGGTTCTCCAAGATAGCGCCGTCCATGGCAGCTGTGGTGACTACGTGTTGCGTTCTGATTTGAATGCAAAAATGTAGTATGCCAAAGCAAATTCCTATGTGTATTACACAATGGTTAATAAAGAAATCTGAATCTGGAAAAGGGGCCTTTCTGTGTGGAGTGTGCATGTTCTCCCCGTGTCTCCTAGGGTAGATAACCTCACAAAAAATATGCAGTAATCCTGGTCTCTATACTGCCTCCCCCTGGCCAGCTGGGGCGCCTGATGGAGGGGAAAGGAACTGGTTGGAATATGGTTGGTTCCTTCCATGCGCTACATCCAACCGGGGAAGCTTCCCCCTGTCAGGTGATAAATTAGCTGCTTGCTCACTCCTCATGCACTGAAGGAAGCATGAGCTCAGTTCAGGGCCCTCCCCAGGTTGGCCGAGGGAGAGCAGAGCCCAGGATTACAGTTTAGGCAATCGGCACCGGGTGAAAAATGGGTTACAAAATTGTGGGATAAAAACAAAACTAATACAGGTTGGTAGGACACACCTAGAGATAGTTCCAGGACTCATACAGGTTGGTACACTGGCGCCTTATTAATGGAGCCCAATCTACCATTGCCCGTTGCCATGCCATTTTTACCCTGTCCTCCTTGACTCCTGAATTGAACTGTTAGGAAATTACATCTACTCTGTTAACAAGTTGCTGGGATTATATTTAATAGAGTGTGTGTGTGTGTGCGTGTGCGTGTGCGTGTGCGTGTGTGTGTGTGTGTGTGTGTGTGTGTGTGTGCGTGCGTGTGCGTGTGTGTCTCCAGGGCTACGATAACTCAGAGAGCAGCGTGCGGAAGGCCTGTGTGTTTTGCCTGGTGGCCATTTATGCAGTCATAGGAGAGGAGCTGAAACCACACCTCAGCCAACTCTCCAGCAGCAAGGTGACTGACAGCTCCCTCCTTCACACAATACTTGTTTCTCAACCTTCTGTCGGTGGAAACCTCATAATGTCCAAAACTGTTACTTCAGGATTTACTGTATACAGTAAAGCTGGCAATGGCTACATACCGTCCGTTGAAAAGTGCTGGCACGGGTGGAATCGCCGATTCATCATCATCACGCATCCACGTGCACACAATAGTGATCCCTTAACTTTTTCGCCGCCGTTGACAGTCCTCACCGTCATTGAAAGGGTTAATACCATGGCGCCGTTGACGGTGAGGACTGTGAATCTTACTGTATATACAGTAAAGATATTATTACTTACTTAATGTCGCTCCGGTCCCGCTCGCATCGGTAATGTCGGCGATTTGTTTACAACGCACGTTGGGCGTGCACGCGAAGTGAAGCTCCTCAATGTTAAGTCAATGGAGAGGCCCATAAAGAAACTTCATTTAAACAAAATAGCCATTTTGAGACATTTTGCAGCAGATCTAAATGTAAACAAGGCACAAGGCAGGGCGCAGCCATCTTGCCTCTTCTTGTCCCACACTGTCATGTGACTAGATGACGTAATCGTTGCCGTCAAGTGATAATCCAAAAAAACAAAAACAACCCCCTTCCGGCCCTTCAAAATAATAGCGGCGGCCGACGGAGGAAACGACGTGGCGCCGAGGCACCAAGCAACCTTCAGATTAAGAGGCAGTAGATGTGTTAACATGGAAGCCAACGGTCTTTCTCATCTTTAATGTCCATTTTCTCCAGAAAAAACTTTTGATGCCAAGGATGGCATTGGATTCTCGCTAAAATAGCAAAAGTATAAAGGGATCCATCTTCCACCCTGTTTACATTTCGACCACAAGTACTTCCGGGTGAATCTCCGTCAAGGCTTCAAAATAAGAGACTGGCCGCGGACGGAGCAGGCGGCCCGGCAGCTTGGACATTTAACCCTTTCATGTCTGGGCATTAAATGAGTTAACCACTTGAACCCTAACGTCCATATTCTGAGAACTTTAGCCAACAATAGCAGATCTACAAGCTCACAACGCCTCGCGCTGTAAGGCGTTGTGAGCTTATAGATATCTTTGGCAAAGAGCTTTGGTGTAGAGGGGAAAAAGAACATACACAGAGTTTATTAAATATTGACAGTTCAAGTGGTTAAATATTTGAAAACACAAATTGACAAATTGACAAAATACACTGATCATGCTGTCAAACAATGAAACTATAGAATAGTGAAGTGTGACGTAATTTACACATCCTACCTTGTTCGCGGTTTTCTTCCCCCATTCTGATTATCCATAGTCTTTGTCATATCGCGTCATATAAGAACTGTGTTCCAAACATAAACAAATGATCTCAGCGGTTTGACTCATATGGATATGACGAATCAACTGATGGTGAGAAAACGCTAATGTTACTGTCGCCGAATTAGTTACATTTTCGCTAGAAACAGGCTTTATCACTTATGATTGACCGACTATCATAAACCATACAGAGCCACCTCCCCGACAATATCGCAAAGATCGTTTGTTTATTTTTGTACCGCAATGCTTATATGAGACTATTTAAGATGACTCAATGTTGTTCTCCATAGAGAATTACTTCCGTGGAACCGGGGGATGAGCGAGTCACTTCATGACTTCACTGTTCTATCACCCAAATAAGGTTGTGGGGGTCCCTGCTTCATCTCTCTCTCAACTACAGGGTCCTTGGCCTGAAAACGTTGAAGACCCCTGCTCTAAAATAAGCTACTTTTGAGGCTGTAGTATGATCAAAAAGGCATTCATTTGCAAAATCTCAAGAAATATGTTGATGTTCTGCCCGACAGTAGTCTCTCGAGTCAGACTGTCTCCTCCCACCATGTTCACTAGTGATGGGACGATATGAAAATTTCATATCACAATTTATTGTGACCAAAGAAATCGCGATTTACGATATTATCGCGATAATCAAAATATCCCAAACATCCATTATCTTGGGGTTAGCTTGGGAATATTTGCCAAAAAATAGTTGTGACGCATTGCGAGCTTGTAGATTGGCAAAAAAAAAAGACTGTATCAAGTACGTTATTTCCAGGTCCGTTTTCCCAATTCGAGAGGGTTTAAGTGGTACCGGATATGCAGCTCAGCAAATAAAAGGTGAATTGATCCCAGTGCATGACGGAGGACAATATCACGATAAATTAAATTTCCACGATACGATTATCGTGAGTGTTTGCTTACTTACTTACCCTTACTGAAGTACTGTACTTCGGTATAATTTTGAGGTATTTATCATCATTTATCATTCTGGGTTGGGATGGGACGATAAGCGATATTATCGTTTTTCGTGATAAAAAAAACACTCGCGATAATCGTAATGTTTGATTTATTGATCGAAGACTTTATTAGAAGTTTGCATAGGAAAGGGTACAGTTTCATGACGGTACAGTTCACTGGTACAAGGTCTACTAAAAGGAGATCCTAGAAAAGACTAAGCTTATTTCCACAGGAAACCATTTACGTAGCTCATATAACATTGAATGACAGACGAATAGAACACAGTACTATGCAGTAGATATAGTCAGTAAAAAAAAGTGAAAGAACAAAATACAGTAAGTCAATACAAACAGAAAGTATATACAAAGAAGGGGCAGGGTAGGGCTGGGCTCGGCTGGTTTAGGTTTGTTTTTACGAGGTGCGAACGGCTGCTGCCTGGAAGTGGGTTTTCAGGGCGATTTTAAAGGATGCTAGTGATCCACACTCCTTTAAGACCTTCGGTAAGGCATTCCACATTTTTGTGGTATAGCAGAAGAACGAGTTTGACCCTTTCTTTGAGTTGACTCTAGGAGATTTAATGTCCTCCGTCATGCACTGGGATCAATTCACCTTTTATTTGCCGAGCTGCATATCTGGTACCATTTAAAGTTTTAAACCCTCTATAATTGGTAAAAGGTACTTATAATATATGTACTTGATACAGCCTTTTTTTCACTCTCCATGTCTTTGCCAAAAAACAGCCGATCTACAAGCTCACAACGTGTCGCTTTGCAACGTGTTGTGAGTTTGTAGATCTGCTATTTTTTTGGCAAATGTTCCACCCCGGGATAATGGATTTTGATTATCGTCACAATATAGTAAAATCGCGATTTCTTTTGTCACAATAATCGTGATATGAAATTTTCATATCGTCCCATCCCTAATTCTGAGATTGTGCCATAGTTTCTCTCACGACGCAAGAGTAGCCTGACAACATTGATATGAGACATGCTGTCCCTCATTCCTTCTCCTCATGTGTGTTTTTTTTTTGTCCTTTCCACAGCTGAAACTGTTGAATTTATACATCAAACGCGCTCAGTCTGGGTCCAGCGGCGGTGATCCTTCTGATGTCCTATAGGAAGCACCGCCGACAGAACTGCAACCCTCCCCCACACAACAACTACGCAGCCCACACACACACACACATACAAGGAAAAAACACACTTAACACAAGCTAAAGCGCTTTCTCACACACACAGACACACACACACACACACACACACACACAAACACACACTCGCTGCTGATATTGTTCCTCTCTTTTTTTAACTGTTTTTATTTTATGTTCCAAATGAAAATAATAAAATTCAATAAAATTCATTTGTCCATAATGCAGACTTAAACCTAACTTTCTCCAGCAGACTGACCCAAATGACGCGCGCGCGCGCAAACACACACACACACACACACACACACACTCACACACACACACACACACACTCACACTCTGTGTTGGGATGCCCTTCGGCCACTGTGGTCCCTCCATTTCCTCCTTGGTGCGTGATGGGAGCAGCACCACGAGAGAAGAGGAACGTTGTTGTTTCCCTGACTGAACAAACTGTACATGACTGCTCCTGGACCTGCCCCTGTGCGCACACGCCATACACACACACACTCACCCCAATGGAACCAGCCATTGTACACTCTCAGAGTTGCAGACTTTTAAAGGTCCATTTGGAACCCCCCCTATAGGAATGGTTAAAGGGGGAACGTGACCGCTAAGAGGGAATCATTAACCCATTCAGAACGGGTTATGTTATGCTTTAACTATTGAAAAATAGCAGATATACAAGCTCGCGGCACCGAAGCGCGGCACCGAGGGCCACGCTGCGAGCTTGTAGATTTGCTATTTTTGAAAAATCGTGAAAATTAGAATGTTGACCCGATTTTGACCTGTCTTTTGAATCCTTCTAAGGTTTTTTGAAAAACCTATGTTTCTATGTCAGCAATCTGGCTAGCCATTGTCAAAGGAAAGGTCCTTTTCACTTAACTGGAGCTCAGTTAGTCTGTTCTTGAGAGACTACTGTGTCAGTGGTTCTCAAACCTTTTCATGTGATGTGAAGGACCCCCAAAATGATATTTATTTGGCCACGGACCCCCATCTCAAAATATTTAGTTCCAGGGACCACCCAGGAGCAAAATTTGAGTTACAAACGTTTGCTTTGAAAATACACATATTCAAAGATTTGCACACATTTTCACGACTTTTTTCAAAAATAGCAGATCTACAAGCTCGCAGCGCGGCACTCGGTGCCGCGCTGTGAG
The DNA here is from genome assembly GCF_963921795.1 of Nannobrachium achirus. Classification (NCBI taxonomy): domain Eukaryota; kingdom Metazoa; phylum Chordata; class Actinopteri; order Myctophiformes; family Myctophidae; genus Nannobrachium; species Nannobrachium achirus. The sequence continues at coordinate 427,067 of NC_137819.1, read as the reverse complement.
CTTGTATATCTGCTATTTTTCACTGGTTAAAGCATTCAATAATTCTAGGCCCTAAATGGGTTAAAATCATAAAGTGATCCCGACCCTATTCCCCCAGCGCGTAGCAGCAGCTAGGTATTTAAATCAGCCGTAGGTTGTGTGTCACTAGAGTGGATCACTACACGGATCAATGAAGAGATACTCCTCCGTCCTCCTGCACCTCCATGTCTTCATCCCTGTGCCTTCACGCAAAAAGAAGGGGAAAAAAAACACCCCGACATTAGCACCCAGCAACGGCCTCTGAACTTCTCACCCTGCCGGGGTCTCAGTAGAGACCAGTGGGGGTGTGACCACCACTTGGCCAAGCGCCGCCACTACAACAGAGCCACGGGGCAGGTGTGTGTGCATGCATGTGCGTGCTTGTGTGCGCGCGTTCTTCGACCAGGCGGCCAGGACCGTATAGGAGGTCATATTTAAGTGGTGTCACAGCAGGAAGGTCCATATTTGGGGGGCAATGAGGATTTTTTTTTTTTTTTTTTTGCCGCGAAGGCTTTTGAAGTCTTGACACGTTCATATACAGTACATATACTCTCTGTCTGTCGCACTTTCTTTCTATCTCTCTGGACCCCCCCAAGGTACGACCCCCTCCCCCCAGCAGCGAGGCGCTCCCCCCCCCCCCCCCCCTATAGCCCCCCCCCCCCCCCCCCCCCCACTGGACATAGGTGACATTACAGGAGGTGGCGTTACGAAGTGCTTGGCTATAATGCATGAGACACATTTTAAAAAGAAAAGGATTCATTATAATTTCTTTCCGCGGGCCCAGGATGGGGGGGGGGTGTGAATAGGGAAACAGGCGGGTGGGCCTTTTAGCAGCCTCCACATTGAGAGGAGTGCGCTCGCAGATAACGGCCGATCGACGAGCTCACAACGCGTCGCAATGTGAGCTTGTCGATCGGCTGTTTTCTGGCCGAAGCTTAACCCCACGACAACAGAACAAAACAGAAAAGACACTAGTATAGAGCCATGAGGCACTCCGGTCAACCATAATAGGGTTTAAGTGGTTCCAACCAAAAGGAACAATGTCGGCGGTGCTCGCCACTCCCCTCAACCCCCCTCAACCCCCCCAGCTCATCTCAGTTCCATCCAGAACCAGACACGAGGTGTTGCTTAACGACATGGCTTATTATTATTATTGTTATTACCACATGGTGAATAATATGTATCTATATATGACGATATTAAAAATGGTAATTATTCAATTATGGTGTCATTTTAGGAGAGTCCACCCCCTCCTCCGAGGGGTGCACGCGCACCTGTTGCCCATTATTTCTTGGTTTTATTCTTTATTTTTGATGATTTATTTTCTCTCTCCGTTGCGCCGCCTGCCGTTATAGTCTGTCTCTCACACCAAACCCATTTCTCTCTCTTGGTTGAGAGATTTTGTAGAAATGTATTATTTGCAAGAGCGCCGAGAGAAGGGAACGAAAATGTCATGTCACCCTTCTCTCTTTCTTCCTCTCTTCTCTCTCTCTTTCTCGCTTCTCATGTTGTGTCCGTTTTCTCCTCTTGTGAGTAACATTCTAGTTTTCATTGTTGTTTCCTCTGCACATTAAAAAAGCTGTGCTTAAACAATTAAATAAAATGAGAACTTGTACAGACCATGATAAAACGTTGTCTCTTGTCTGTCTTGCTTTAAAAAGCACATTCGGGAAAAGCGGGACAACTCCCGGTTCATTCCCGGCTGGTCCAGGCTGGCCATTAGGAAAAAAATAAAAATAAAATGTCGGCCTTCGCTCCATTTTGGGGGCTGGGCGGCCAACAAAGTAAATCGCCACTGTCGGGCAGAAACCTCGTATCTCCAAGTTTCAAATTTGTAATTTTTTTCGCAAAGCAAAGCCCTACTTCATCATACAAGGCTGTCGCACAAAAGTAGTGAAAACAGCAGTTTTACCGAGGTAAGGGTTAGGTTTAGGCATAGTTTTACTAGGGTTAGGTTAGGTTTAGGCATAGTTTTACTGAGGTTAGGGTTAAGCCAGTTTAGGTTTAGGTGATAGGTACTCCCGTCCGGGATGTTAAACTGGGAGTCGGGGACTACAAGTCTGCGGAGTGGAGCGTCTCGTCCGCGGAGAGGCCGCGTCTAATCCGCGTTACGTCCACTAATTTGCGTTCCGTCCGTGGGCGGACACGTCTGCGGTCGTAGCCGCTCTGAGAGCTCTCCCTTCCTCCATGGAAGGCCAGAATGTGTGACATGGTTGGTTATATGTGTAAGTCACGTGGGTGTCCTCACTCACGTCTACAATTCCAGGTGGTGTAATTGGCCATTTGGCTTTCTCCACAGTTGGGATGAAGACAGAGCTTTTCTTGAAAACCCGCTGAGCCTCGTCAATGTGGGACAGAGGGGGTCGGTTGACCCCTGTTCCTGTCACGGGTGACTGGAGGGACACACCTTGGGCCCGAGGGTTCCTGACCAGTGCAAAGAGGGAAAGCGATGTCCCCTTACAGCAGGGCACACATTTCAATTACATTTTATTAAAGTGTCAAATCACAAGTTGTCTCAAGACACTTGACATGTAGAGCAGGGGTCTTCAACAGGGGGTCCTCAGAGTTACTACAGAGGGTCCTCCAAATCTTTGAGTGATAGAAAAAATAATTCTCCTTTTTTATATTAACCACTTGAACCCTAGCGTCCATATTCTGAGAACTTAGCCAAAAATAGCAGATCTACAAGCGAGGCGTTGTGAGCTTGTAGATTGGCTATTTTCGGCAAAGAGCTTTGATGTAGAGGGGACAAAGAGCAGACAAAGTACAGAGTTAAAAGTCAAGTTTATTATTGACGGTTCAATTGGTTAAATATCTCATGCACAAATTGACATGAATCCAAAATACACTGACGATTGTGCTGTCAAACAATGAAACTATATGGAGGTTTTGGGGGTCCCTGCTTCATCACTCTCAACTAAGGGGTCCTTGGCCTGAAAACGTAGAAGACCGACCATCATCTGCCTTGACTGTGTTGGGGAAAGGGAGCGAAGTAGAGACGGAGAGAGAGACAATTAAGCAAATACAAGTAGTAGCAATAACGATAATTGTAAAAATAATAGTGTAAGATTGTACATAATATAGTATGGTATGTCCCACTGGGAAGAGACTCCGGGGCAGACTGAGGGCCAGATGGGGGGGAATACATCTCCAGACTGGCCTGGGAATTCCTCGGGACCCCCCAGGAGGAAGTTGCTAACGTTACTCAGGAGAGGGACTTTTGGAACTCCGCTAGAGCTGCTGCCCCTGCAACCCGACTCCAGATAAGCTGTTGAATATGAATGGATGGATGGTACAACAATGTTAGATAGCATATGGTAGACTACAAGATTATGGAAGCGAATAGCTGACATAAATAAAATGAAATGGCAAATTCGAAAATTAAATTGAAATACAATAAATGCTTTTTAATCTTCAGGATATGAACGCATTTTTTGAGACAAAAATGAATTTAAAATGCAATAGCATTTACATTTTATCTACAGATGTGCTCATTCTATGACAAAATTAAAATGATAAATAAAAGATCATTTTAATTTTAATTTTCAAAAAATACCCCGCTAATTAGTGGACAATATTAAAATGAAAATGCAATTTTGAAAATGAAAATTAAATGAGGGAAATGCTTTTTAATCTTCAGATGATGAACGCATTTTTTGAGACACAAAGGAATGTATAATTCAATAGCATTGACATTTCATCTCTAGGTGTACTCATTCTATGACTGGTTGAAAAAGAAAAAGCAAACCACATTGCATTTTCATTTTCAAATCCTGCAGGGTAGGACTTGAAAATGAAAATGCAATGTGGTTTGCAGGGTTGCCATGTTCACTAAAAGTGAGCTCTCTGGGCTCCCCATCATTTGTAGGTCTAATTCTATTGCCAGTTTCGCCAGTTCCATCCGCATGATTTGTAGATCTAATTCTGAGTCCCATCACCATGATTTGTAGGTCTAATACCATTGCCAGTCCCATCCTTATGATTTGTAGATCTAATTCTATCAGTCCTATCAATTATGTGTAGGTCTAATTCCATCGCTAGTTCCATCCGCATGATTTGCAGATCTAATTCTATACAGTTCCATCCTCATGATTTGTAGATCTAATTCCATCGCCAGTCCCATCCCCATGATTTGTAGGACTAATTCGATACAGTCCCACCTCCATATTCTTTAGATCTAATTCGATAGTCACATCCCCATGATTTGTAGATCTAATTCCATCACCAGTCCCATAATGTGTAGGTCCAATTCCATCGCCAGTTTCGCCAGTTCCATGCACATGATTTGTAGATCTAATTCTATCAGTCCCATCTCAATTATGTGTAGGTCTAATTCCATCACCAGTTCTATCCGCATGATTTGTATATCTAATTCTATACAGTTCCATCCTCATGATTTGTAGATCTAATTCCATCGCCAGTCCCATCCTTATGATTCGTAGATCTAATTCTATCAGTCCCATCTCAATTATGTTTAGGTCTAATTCCATCGCCAGTTCCATCCCCATGATTTGTAGGTCTAATTTGATACAGTCCCATCTCCATGTTCTTTAGATCTAATTTGATAGTTCATCCCCATGATTTGTAGATATAATTCCATCACCAGTCCCATCCCCATAATGTGTAGGTCCAATTCCATCGCCAGTTTCACCAGTTCCATCCCAATGATTTGTAGATCTAATTCCACCACCAGTTCTATACTTATGATTTGTAGATCTAATTCTATCAGTCCCATCTCAATTATGTGTCGGTCTAATTCCATCGCCAGTTCCATCCGCATGATTTGAAGATCTAATTCTATACAGTTCCATCCTCATGATTTGTAGATCTAATGCCATTACCAGTCCAATCCCCATAATGTGTAGGTCCAATTCTATCGCCAGTTTCATCCGCATGATTTGTAGATCTAATTCTGAGTCCCATCCCCATGATTTGTAGGTCTAATACCATCGCCAGTCCCATCCTTATGATTTGTAAATCTAATTCTATCAGTCCCATCTCAATTATGTTAACTCATTTGCTGCCAAAAACGAGGAACCCGAGAATTTCGCGATGTACCACCCTGCCACGCCCGAGGAACCCGAGAATTTTTGAAAAAAAAAAAAATCAAAAATGTTTTTGACCCCAAAACATTTAGTAGGCATGATAGCGATCGCGAAATTGCATGTTTAACCCCCATAGCAACCCCATCTTTCAAACATGGCAGCCATCTTTGTTTACATTTTAGGAAAACATAATGGCTGCTATCTCATGAATGCCTGAACGGATTTCCATTCGGATTTTTTTGTTTGAAAGCTGTGAGCAATGTGGACACACGTGGTGCATTATCTAGGCATGGGTGTGCATGATCCGTGCACTATGAATTACATGGAAGTCTATGGAGACAGTTTGGCATAATTAGAGTACGAAGGTATTGTTAAATGGCAGCAGATGAGTTTTTAAGGTCTAATTCCATCGCCAGTTCCATCCCCATGATTTGTAGGTCTAATTCGATACAGTCCCATCCACATAATTCATCTGCTTATAATAAATACGACAAATCTCTGTGAGTATGTACAGTATCTCACACAAGTGAGTACACCCCTCTCATTTCTGCAAATATTTATTTATTATATTATTTCTCTTCATGGGACAACATTGAAGAGATGACACTTTGATATAATGTAAAGTAGTCAGTGTACAGAATGGAGACCAGTGTAATGTTCTTGTCCTCTCAACATAACTAGACACACAGCCATTAATGTCTAAAGTGCTGGCAACAAAAGTCAGTACACCCCTAAGTGAAAATGTCCAAATTGGGCCCAAGTGTCAATATGTTGTGTGGCCACCATTACTTTCCAGCACTGCTATAATCCTCTTGGGTTTGGAGTTCACCAGAGTTTCACAGGTTGCCACTGGGATCCTCTTCCATTCCTCCATGACCTCCATCCCAGAGATGGTAGATGTTAGAGACCTGGCGCTTCTCCAGCTTCCATTTGAAGATGCCCCACAGATGCTCAATAAGGTTTAGGTCTTTAGACATGCTTGGCCAGTCCATCACCTTTACCCTCAGCTCCTTTATTAAGCTCATGAACTACTTTGATGTACAGTATCATAATGACATAACTGCGGAGGTTAAAGGAGCACTTTGCCAATTTTCAACCTCATCTCATAAGATCAGTCCTAAAGCACACTATAAAATGGCACTATTTCCATCTACTCACTCAGCTTCTCATTGGTGGACTATGGACTGTTCAGAAATCCCATTAAAATTGAACTGATGGAATCTACAAATGAATGGGGATGGGATTGGTGATGACAGTCATGGGCATGGACTGTCTGAAATTAGATCTATACATCATGGATCTATACAACTGTATGGAAAAAGATCTTCAAACTATAGGGCTGGGGCTGGAATTAGATATAAAACTCATGGGAATAGACAATCATGGAGATGGTACTGGCTATCAAATTAGAACTATGAATCATGGGGATGGGACTGGTGATGGAATTAGACCTACAAATCATAGGGATGGGACCAGTGATGGTATTAAACCTAGAAATCCTGGGGATGGGACTGATAGAATTAGATCTACAAATCATGCGGATGGAACTGGCGATGGAATTAGACCTAAACATAATTGAAATGGGACTGATAGAATTAGATCTACAAATCATGCGGATGGAACTGGCAATGGAACTAGACATACAAATGATAGGGATGGGACTGGTGATGGAATTAGATCTACAAATCATGGGGATAGGACTCATATAATTAGATCTACAAATCATGCGGATGGAACTGGTGATGGAATTAGACCTACAAATGATGGGTATGGGACTGATAGAATTAGATCTACAAATCATGCGGATGGAATCATGTGGATGGAACTAGCTATGGAATTAGACCTACACATAATTGAGATGGGACTGATAGAATTAGATCTACAAATCATTGGGATGGATCTGATATAATTAGATCTACAAATCATGCGGATGGAACTGGCGAAACTGGCGATGGAATTGGACCTACACAGTATGGGACTAGTGATGGAATTAGATCTACAAATCATTGAATTAGATCTAAAGAACATGGAGATGGGACTATATCGAATTAGACCTACAAATCATGGGGATGGAACTGGCTATAGAATTAGACCTTCACATAATTGATTGACTGATAGAATTAGATCTACAAATCATAAGGATGGGACTGGCGATGAAATTAGATCTACAAATCATGAGGATGGAACTGTATAGAATTAGATCTACAAATCATGCGGATGGAACTGGCGATGGAATTAGACCTACACATAATTGAGATAGGACTGATAGAATTAGATCTACAAATCATAAGGATGGGACTGGCGATGGAATTAGACCTACAAATCATGGGGATGGGACTCATAGAATTAGATCTACAAATCATGCGGATGGAACTGGTGATGGAATTAGATCTAAATATCATGGAGATGGGACTGGTAATGGAATTAGCTAAATTTATGGAGAGGAAAGCCCAGAGAGCTCACTTTTAGTGAACATGGCAACCCAGCAAACCCCATTGCATTTTCATTTTCAAGTCCTACTCTGCAGGATTTGAAAATGAAAATGCAATGTGGTTTGCTTTTTCTTTTTCAATCAGTCATAGAATGAGCACACCTAGAGATGAAATGTCAATGCTATTGAATTATACATTCCTTTGTGTCTCAAAATAAAAAGCATTTCCCTCATTTCATTTTCATTTTCAAAATTGCATTTTCATTTTAATATTGTCCACTAATTAGCGGGGTATTTTTTGAAAATTAAAATTATAATGATCTTTTATTTATCATTTTAATTTTGTCATAGAATGAGCACATCTGTAGATAAAATGTAAATGCTATTGCATTTTAAATTCATTTTTGTCTCAAAAAATGCGTTCATTTCCTGAAGATTAAAAAGCATTTATTGTATTTCAATTTAATTTTCGAATTTGCCATTTCATTTTATTTGTGTCAGGCATTCGCTTCCATACAAGATTGAGATAATAGGCCAGGAGTCTATCTCCTGTTTCTGTAGCGTGAAAACAGGCTTGATGTACAAGTACCGTAAACCCCCTGGACATGACGCTAGTATGTCGCAGACTTGCAGGGACTTACCCCAATACCTGTTGATGCTGAGTGCCAAGCAGCAAGGCACTGGGTCCCATTTTTCAGAGTCGTTATGACCCGGCCAGGGAACGAACCCCGACCTCCCAGTCTCAGGGCGACATTCTGACCACAAGGCCAGTAGGCCACTGAGCTGGAACTGTGGAGTGGGAGACCCCGGGGAGTGAGAGTTCCCGGGACTGGAATTAGTGACAGGCCTCACTGGAGCGCCAGTCCGTACAGTGTTCATTGTTCACTGCTGTAACAACCAGAGGGAGGGGGAGGAGAGAGGAGGAGACAACAGAGGGGAAAGGGAAGAGGACTCAGGAAACGGTTCCCTTTCTCTTTTGCCTTTTACTTGGCTCTTATCCGTTTAACGTTGTAGGATGACTGAGTGCCGAGAAAAGCATTCTAACAAACTATAGGCTTTGTCGCAGAGAAAGGTTTTTAATCTACTCTTAAACGTACAGTGTGTCTGCTTCACAGACCAAAAACTGGTAGGAGGTTCCACAGCTGAGGTGCCTGATACTTCCAGTAAGATACTTACAGTAAATGCTCTGCCTCCCTGTTCCAGCCTCAGGTATTTGTTTTGAAACAACAAGCATTGTTGGCATGCGGTGCCATGCTGTGCCAACGCACAGGTCTAGCAGGTTTGTGAGGCTCGATGAGCTCTTCAAGATACAAGATCCATTACATGTTTACGCTTTTGGAGCAGCAGTAACCCAGGGTGTGTACCTTTATTCTTTTTGGATTCTGACCTCAGCCCAGCGGCAACCCATGGTTTTCAGTGAGTGGATGTGCATGCTTTGTTGTTTGTTTCTGTTGAGGTTGACTGTGGAAATCCCAGTCATAATGGTATCAGTGTTCTTTTGATGGTTGCTTTTTCTCTGTTCTGGTTTCTACCTCTGTCTGTTTCCAGTAAGAACTGTTTGTTTAGTTCTCCAATCTAGCGTTGATTTGGTCGACTAAAACTATGACGAAAATTTTTCTTTGACTCCCTTTTGTCACTGATGAAAACGATATAAAAACTATTTGATGACTAAAACTGAGACTAAATATAATTATATTCAATTTCGTCAACAAAAGTTAGACTAAGATGATAGGGAGGGACTAGTGGGGAAGAGAACCAGTAGAACTAAAAGACAAGGCATTTTATGTTTTGTTGTGCTTGGGAGTTGCACTCTGAAAATAGCAAATCTACAATCTCACAACGCGCCGTGCTGCGGCGCATTGTAGAATAGATGGGCTATTATCAGCATGCAACCAAGTGTAGAATATGCCATATGACACCATCAAGGCCCCCCAAAATACATGTTTCGTCGTCAAAATCCACTGTAGATTTAGTCAAATAAAATCTTAGTCGACTAAAACTAAAACATTTCAGATTGACTAAAACCAAACAGTGACCTGTGACCCTATATACACACCCTGTGTTGTCCATCTCATAAGTCAAAAAAGAAAACCAAGTTAAAATGAAACCAAATGGACCCGTAGGGGTACATTTGGTTTCATGTTACGCTCCCAAGAGTTAAATCATTGTTAAACATCTGCATTACTCATTATACAAGAAGTTAGAGATTATGTCAATAGAATGTTGAAGAATTGTTATTTTGATCAACATTTAATTGCCTGTTACTATCCCACATCAATGCAGCATGGAAACAAAATATTCTATGTTTTGGGTCTGAGGGGCTACATCTGTTCAAATGGTGGTCCGTGGCTCAAATGGTGAATAAATTAATGGATCTTCGTTTGAGAAGGTTTAATGAAAACCACTGATCTAAACTCATGTTAGGTCACATCACACCAGAAAAGCAGCTGATTACTGTACATTCACACTGTTTCCGAACCAATGTCCTATCACACCTCATGTTGGAACTCTTACAGGTTTGTCAAACAAAAAAAATATATATATAGATTTGTTATGGCATACAGCTCATGAAAATCAAAAATCCATATCTCAAAATGTTACAACAAGGATAGAAATGCCAATCTTCTGATGTCAGAGTCCAGGGTGAAATTTCTGCAGTCAGTGATGATTGATGCTACGTTGCACCAATGCTTTTTTACACTAGGACATGAATTGTGCACAATATCTATACATTCCCTCTGCTCCAGAATGAAGGGCTGTGGTGCTGTGCTTGTGTTGCTGTTGTGCCTGTCTGAGGCCGGGGCTCAGGGGGAGAGCGGACGGGTAGAAGAGAGAGAGAGCAGTGGTGGAAAAGGTAATCACACAAATTATATTTGGTGGCCACACGCCCACACCCACCAGTTCATTAAGTGTGTCAGGTGGGTGGTGACCCAGATGAAGTTAGCCAGCAACACCCACAGTGTTGGTTGTATGGTAAAAGGGGAGGGGATGATTTTATGATGTCATTAAATCAGTGTTTTTCAGCTTTTTGCGTATCAACAAAAAAGACTGCTTCCCTGGTTCCCCTGACATCAGTGGCATGATGTCAGAGTGACAAAACCATAGACCGTAAAAAAGTGTACACGTCCAGACGGACACGGACAAGCTGTGCCATATCTCACAGTAAACTCAAAAACAGAAACAAGTAAAACTATGGCTCCACCTCTTTAAGTACAGTACTTTAACAATGTACTTAATTACAGGGGCGTCAATTGGGTATGGCAGGGGTATGGAGCTGCCATACCCTGGGTCCAGGGGGGGAAATAAAAGTTACTTTTAAATAAATCCATGAATGTCTCTTTGTCTATCTGCGCTGGTTATTATGTTGTTAAATTACAGTAAAATAACTACGAATGCAAAATGTAACAAAATGGTCACTTTAACTATTCTCCACACTTCTCCCCATCTTGACAAAATGGTATATTCACAGGTTCCGCAAGTCAGCTGCACAGGTGCAATCCATTATTGTTAATTGTGGCACATTCACTAACATGCCAAGTTTAGCTGCACTTGAACAACCGTTGCAGGCTGCCATATCCAGCCCAAGAAACGGTAGAAACCTGTGTAAAAAACAGACAAAATTCTTCTTTTTTTTTTCAGACATTGTGAAAATAGACGATCTAGATCTGCTATTTTCACAATATAATCGTGTTATACAAAATGTAATGCCTCTCATCCATGAGGACTCCCATCTTTGCCATACCTTAGCTTTTGCTGAACTGACGCCACTGCTTAATTACTTTCCACCACTGCCAGGTGCCCTGGTACAGCCTGACATGTGGACTGAGCTGAAGGAGACATGGCGGTGGAGCAGCGAGTGCAGCTGAGGACCATGGAGACCAGGCTGGCAGCCAGCGAGGACCGGGTCAGAGAGCAGAGAGACAAGGTCAATATCACAAATATCTTTTTATTTTCTTTAAGGCTCAAAGGGGTCTTGTTCCTTAAGTTCTCAACGGGCCTGAGGCCCTACCCGGCCTGACTAGTTAGCATACATTTTAGGCCCTACCCTACCCTAAATGTCGGGTCGGGTTCGGGTATGGTCGGGTCCTCATTACTCTATCACAGAGTAATAGTTATAAAAGAAATTCATTGAGCCAGAGGCCCTACCCTGCCCGACTAATTAGAATACATTTTAGGCCCTACCCTACCCTAAATGTCGGGTTGGGTTCGGGTATGGTCAGGTTCAGGCATAATTTGAGAACTCTACTTGTTCCTCATCTCAAATCCTAGGGATACATTGGTGACCAGAGGAGATCGGGCCTTTGCTGTAAAGGCCCCCAAATTGTGGAACAGTTTACTAGAGGAACTCAGGCTAACAACATCACTAACAAGTTTTAAATCCCTTTTACTCGTACTTGTTTTTATTATTGCATTTCTGTTGTTTGAGCACTGTTTGGTTTTGATTGTTCAAACACTTTGTAACATTGTTTAAAAAAAGTGCTATACAAATTAAGTTTTATTACAAGCTCACAACACGTTGCGGTGCGACATGTATAGATCTGCTATTGTCAAACATTTGTACTTTTACTTTTGGTACTTTAAGTACATTTTGATGGCAACACTTTCATACTTTTACTATTTTAAATTCCGGACTTGTAATGGAGTATCTTTACATTGTAGTATTGATACGTTTACTTAAGTAAAGAATCTGAGTACTTTTTCCACCACTGTCTGTATGCATGGTTATTTCTTGTTTCAATTGTGTCTCGTGTTGGTGCAGCATTTTGTGGATCATGTCTAGAAAGGTGCTTTATAACTAAAGTTATTATTATCATCAGGGGTGTCGCAACAAATTCTGGGCCCTGGGTACAAAGATTCACTGCCTTATTTTGTGCTTTAACTATTGAAAAATACAGTAGCAGATATACAAGCTCACAACGCGGCCGAATGCCTTGCTACGAGCTTGTAGATCTGCTATTTTTGAAAAATCGTGTAAATTTGAGCAAGTCTTTGTTTCCATGTCAGTGTTGCTCAAACTTTTTCATGTGAAGGACCCCCAAAATGATATGTATTTGGCCACGGACCCCCATCTCAAAATATTTAGTTCCAGGGACCCCCCAGAAATAAAATTTGAGTTACAAATGTTCGCTTAAAAAATACATATATTCAAAGATTTGCACACATTAACACGATTCCCCCCTCCACCTTGGGCCCTAGTAACTCAGTCTCACTTTCCCCCCCTTGTGACGCCCCTGATTATCATTAGGTGAGTGGTCTGGAAGCCACGGTGACAGAACAGAGAGAGAGGCTGAAGGACCTGCAGGGAGAAGCCAAGGAGCAGAGGAACTTGGTGACAGATCTTCGGGTGGAGCTGGGTGTCACCAGAAATGAGATGGAAGGAATGGCAAAAGAAAATGCAGGTCAGGTGATCCAGATGCTACATGCGTTGTGCAAAGCTATATTCGTACAACAATGCAAAGAATGCTTTAACTACTGAAAAATAGCAGATATACAAGCTGCAAGCTTGCAGATCTGCTATTTTTTTGAAAAATCAGGATTTTTTCTGCAATTCAGGGGGCAAGACCATTTAGGTTGAATAAGCTTTATTGACAAGAATGGGAGCATACATATGACAAGGACAGCGCATACAGATAAGCAGCATACTGAAGCATCCTATAAATGGCATAAGCAGAAAGCATGATATATACAGCATATCTAAACTATAGCGGAACTTTAGAGTGGCCATGGATTCGGCCCTCGGATCGATGTACCGCGGCCACGATAAATGTTTAAGCTATATCGTGGTTGAAGCTCTCCGCGGTCACATGATCCGAGACCCCCAGCAGGGATAAGCCTAATCCTGAGGTGGAGTTGGGGAAGGAGGTGGGGCAGCGTTGAGTTTAGCAACTGACACTAAGCAGGTTAGCTCTCCTAAAGTACTCTGGGTAAGAGGGGCCGGGGTATTAGTCCCCGCCCACCTGGGGCGCGCCGTCAACCCTTAGCTCTTCCCCCCTGAACTGGCTACGTCATCCTTCCTGCGCTAAATTTCAGGGAGCAAGACCATTTAGGTTGAATAAGCTTTATTGACAAGAATGGCAGCATACATATGACAAGGACAGCGCATACAGATAAGCAGCATACTGAAGCATCCTATAAATGGCATAAGCAGAAAGCATGATATATACAGCATATCTAAACTATAGCGGAACTTTAGAGTGGCCATGGATTCGGCCCTCGGATCGATGTACTGCGGCCACGATAAATGTTTAAGCTATATCGTGGTTGAAGCTCTCCGCGGTCACATGATCCGAGACCCCCAAAGGAAGGACCCGAGTCCTCCCCCCCAAAACACGCAACGCTCAGAATCCATGACTACGCTTAACCATCGGTGAAGATGATTTATTTCCGCGGACCTAACAGCCTGAACACTGCTGTGAACAGAAGCGCATATAACTAAACTGACCTCTATAAGCATCCATTTTACTATAAACCCCAGCACCCAGAATACAGCTTTTTTAATTAATCTGACTTATACAGCATGCTATTAATTCTATTTAATTCTCACCCTCCCCAACACACCTTGCTTTTGCAAAAGAGAACACAATTATACGAGGGACTCCGTCCCTCCGCGTGACGTGCCTTGATTGCTCGCAGCGGTACGCAATCAATCTTTAATCCACAGCTGCCTCGATCACTTCGGCGTTGCCTGGTCGCTCATGAGTCTTTGTGCGTGGAGTATTTCTGCTTTGCTGAACCTGATGTAGCGGACGTAGGCTGCCGAAGACCACCGACCGAGGGACTGGATCGTAGCAGAAGGCACCAGCAGTGCTGCTGAAGTAGCTGCTCCGATGCGCAGGGAGTGCGGTGTATAGAGGGCCGGCGCGAGGCCTTCACTTTGGCACAGCACCCTCAGCTTTGCTGCGAACCAGGCCCGAGTCATGGGCTGCCCATCGATGGTGCGAAACAATGGGTCGTTGGGAGCCGACATCGGACGGATCGCCAGGTATCTCAGCATGGAAGTGAAAGGACAAAAAGGCGAGCTAGTTTGAGCAACCACAAACGGCGTGCCTTCGCTAAATTTGTCTGATTTAGATTTCTTCAATAATACAGAGTAATGCGTTTCTTCCAAAACTAAATCAGAAAAACAAAGTCCCTGAGATGGGTCGAAAGCCAGGGTGCTCGCCGTGTATTCCCCACAACGTAAAAAGGCATAGAAGGCAAATAAGAGGACAGCTTCTAACAAGACATTGTGGTACCATGAGAACAGGCCTCCCCTTAATTTCCCCACCAGCCTGTGAAGCACCGCTATCGTGATAGGTAAGCGGCGGTCATTGCCTTGAGTCTGTTCTTTCTTGAGGCCGTTGAACAGCAGGTGAATGGCTGGATTGCTTAGAATGCTTGGTACCGTCGGGTCACGGCAACGGAGGTGGAATTGAATGCCCGAAATGAGAGCTTTAATGGACCCGGCCTGTAATTTTCTAGATTCAAAAGCATGAACTATAAACGCGCACACCATTGGGATATTAAGGGGAAGCAGGGGACATGCAAAACGCTCACAAAAATTACAGAAAAACCACCATGCTGAGTCGTAAGATTTAATAGTATTTGGGGCGAGGCCCTTACGCATGTACATCTCTGCGGCCTCCCATAGGGAGACCAGGGGCCTTTCTGGAACTAATCCAGCGTCAACCCAGCGAACGGCGGAACTGCCAGGCCGCTGGCTGCGGCCTCCGGGCATAGAATGCGAAACTCCTGAAACTTAAAGCGGGACAAAGCATCAGCTATGCAGTTTTGTTTACCCGGAATGAACTCTGCCCGCATGATAAAATTACTCTGCAGGCCTAGCCATGTAAGGCGTCTTACAAATTTATTAATAATACTGATCGAGGAGCGCCCTTTGTTAATCGATTGCACTGTAGCCTCGTTGTCGCATCTGACGGAGATTTTTCTCCGGGCCCATTTGTCTCCCCATAGGGAAGCGGCTACAACAATAGGATACAGCTCAAATAGTGCGATAGATTTACAGACTTGAGGTAAAACCTGCATTTCTTTTGGCCATGAACTGGCAAACCATTCCCCTTTGAAAAATCCCCCGAACCCGACGGAGGGGGCCGCGTCCGTAAAGAACTGCATGGCCTCGGAGGACTCCTCTTCTTCATTGTAGAAGAAGGAGATGCCGTTCCATTGCGCTAGAAATAACGACCAGAACCTGAGATCGGAACGGCTTCCCTCATCTAACTCAATATTATGCGAGAGGTTCTTTTTTGACTTTGACAAGTCGATTAGTCTAGACACGAACGAGCGCCCTTGGGGAATGATGCGCATCGCAAAATTAAGGTGTCCAAGCAAGGACAACAGCGCACTTTTAGAAACGGCTAGCGCCTCCACTGTGTTCTTAATAATCTCTCTGATTCTTAATATTTTCTCTAGAGGCAAAGCAGCCTGCATTCGAACACTATCGAGCATAATGCCTAAGAATTCGATCCTAGTTAAGGGACCGACTGTTTTCTCTTCGGAGAGCGGCACTCCTAGAGCGCCGAAAACTTTGCGCACAGTATTAATACCTCTAGCTGGCGGAGAATCAGCGAAATCGATAGTCAGAAAATCGTCTAGCAAGTGGAGAACGAAAGGGAGTTTATACGTGTTATACAAAATCCAGCACAGCGCTTCCGACAGCGTGTCGAAAATGCGAGGGCTGCTGCGACAGCCGAACGTTAGCTTGACCGCGAAAAACTATTTGGAACGCCATTTAATGCCGAAAAGATGCCATTGCGAAGGGTGTAAAGGCATGACTTTAAACGCGTCTACTATGTCCGCTTTAGCCAGCCAGGCTCCTGGCCCTGCGGCTTTAATCATCTGGGCGGCATGATCTACGGAAGCATAAAACAAGGAGAATGGTGGCAGCTGGGTATGGCGCTCCTATGCGGGGCGGAAAGGTCGAAAATAAGGCGTTTTTTCCCCGAGTATTTCCGAGTGGCTAGCCCTATGGGGCTAACTCTGAACAAGCTAAATGGCGCTTTCTCGAACGGACCTATTAAATGCCCCTTTTTTGTTTCTTTCACCAGGAGAGCATCCACTATGGATGGCTCCGCGAGGGCTGACTTGAGGTTTTGACACACATAGGTTGCTTTTGGCAGCCAGCATAGCCCCGCTAAAAACCCCTGCATCAGTCCCGTAATCAGATATTTAACCCAAAATTTATTCGGATGATCTGTCAGGGCAGCAGAAAGAGCCGGCACGTCCACGGAGTTGAGGGATGCATCGCTTTTATTTTTTCCCATTCTTGGGCTCTCGTCTCGTCCTCCTGGGACACACAGACTTGGGGTGGCTGTCCCCACACCAGCTGCAAATGTGCATATATTTACATTTAGGAAAAGTGCAAACATTTTCGTTGAACTGAATGCAAATAGGAACATTACGGTTAGTAGCATACGGCACCTGCTGTCTCGGATTCGCTGGCGGCCCGTACCCCATCGGCGGGTGCTGATTAGCGGGCGGGGAGGGTTTGGGCCTGCTTGCCACGTTCTGGGAAGCGACATTTGGGCATAAGTCGGTCCTGTGGCTGTAGGAGCTACAGACCAAGCATGACAACGGCGGGTGTGCCGTGAAATGGCGGCTGATTAAACCTAGATCCTGCACTGACCAATCGATGCGCTGGTTAAGGCGCTGAATCTGTAACGCAGCTTTTGAGGAGAAACTCTTATGGTACTCATAAAAGAGCCCGCCCCCGTAAGTGTAAGCTAAATCAGAGATAATGGACATGTAAGTGTCCAACTCGGCCCTGCGGTCCGGGTAGACCTCGCACAAAGTATCCCGGTACACCCCGAAAGCTACGTTAAACTCTGCCAGGGTCAGTGTCTTAGACAGTCTAGGGTCGCTGTCCTTCAGAATGACTGAGAAGTCCCTGCAGTCTAGGAATCTCTCCGCTGAGGACTCAGCAGCGCATATGAGGATCTTTACCAGGTTCACATCTTGACCTGCCAACACATTTACACAGCGGTGGTTTAACCCCAACCAGCAATCGAGCAAAACAAGCGCTGCAATTTACCTGCGAGAATCTGGCTTCTCAGCGCCTCAGGGATGGCAGCCGCCGGGGAGATGAACGGAGCCCCCACTGCTGGCGCTGGGACTGCGGTTCCCAGGTTCTTGCGTGGAATGAAGGGTACCTCAGCGGCATTCGACACAGTGAATCACCAGCTGCTCCTGGACACCCTTGCTGACCTAGGCATCACCGGGACGGCACTAAAGTGGTTCTCCTCCTACCTGTCGGACCGGACCTATCAGGTCTCATGGAAAGGTTTGCTTTCATCCCCCCGAACCCTCCAAACGGGAGTCCCCCAGGGATCCGTACTTGGCCCTCTGCTTTTCTCCCTGTACACCAAATCCCTTGGTGCTGTTATCTCTGCTCACAATCTATCCTATCACTGCTATGCTGATGACACTCAACTGTTTTTTGTCCTTCCCCCCTTCTGCCACCCAGGTGGAAGAACGCATTGCTGCATGTCTGGCCGACATCTCACAGTGGATGTCAGCCCACCACCTTAAGCTGAACCCGGACAAGACGGAGCTACTCTTCTTCCCAGCTAAGTCTTGCCCCATGCAAGATCTCACTATTTCCATAGATAATGCATTTGTGACTTCAGTTCCTACTGCTAGAAACCTTGGTGTGGTCCTGGACAGCCAGCTATCATTCAAGGCACACATTGCATCAGTCACCCGGTCATGTAGGTTCACACTCTATAACATCCGTAAAATCAGACCCTTCCTCACCCAGGAGGCAGCCCAGCTCCTCATTCAGACATCTGTCATATCAAAGCTTGACTATTGTAACTCTCTCCTCACTGGTCTCCCGGCATGTGCACTTAAACCTCTCCAACTGATCCAAAATGCCGCGGCACGACTGGTCTTCAACCAGCCTAAGTTCTCACATGTCTCTCCCCTTCTCCGCAGCCTCCACTGGCTCCCGGTTGCGGCCCGCACTGAATACAAAACACTGATGCTGACCTTCAAAGCAGCCAAAGGTATGGCTCCTCCATACCTCCAGAAGTTGATCAACCCCTACACCCCCACCCGGTCACTTAGATCAGCCAACACAGGGATGCTGACAGAACCCTCGCTCAAAACTCCAGGGCAAAAATCCACTCGTCCGAGACAGTTTGCCCTCCTGGCCCCCAAGTTGTGGAATAAACTCCCTGTCGCACTTAGAACAACGGACTCACTCGCTAGCTTTCGCCGTGGACTGAAGACTCACCTTTTCAGACTCCACCTAAACCCTTAGCACTACAGAAAAAGAATCAATGAATACATGAAGCTAGTTAGCATTTGTTTTTGTTTTTTAGGTTTTTTCAGAACTTTGATTATATTGTGTTTTTTCTAGATAGATATCCATTTGCATTTGTTATATTGTTGATGATGTACTGACATATTATCTTGTTTATTATTGTGATGTTATCTGCTTATTGTAAGTCGCTTTGGATTAAAAGCGTCTGCTAAATGCCTAAACTGTAAACTGTAAACTGTACCTCGCCGTCCCTCGGCTGAACTCCGCTTGGCCCCGGAACTCCGGAAGATGGGCCGGCGCCGCCGGACTCCAGCAACTGGATCCGCTGACTCATCCCCGACAAGGTGTTCTTTAGATCCGACAGCGCCAGGAGTACTTCCAGGTTCGCGACCTTGATCCCGGAGCCTTCCTCACCGCTGCCGCTGGCGGGAACCGGAGCGCCGCCGCTTGCTGCGCCGCTCTTCCTCTTCTTTGGAGGGGCTTGATTATCCGCTTTCGCTGGCCTTTTTCCTTTGCCTTTCCCCTTGCCCGCCGTGGTCTCTTCGAGGGCGTTTTTTCGCGCTGTGATCATGAACTGATACAGACCCTCATGGCTGAGACCCGCCGGGGGAGCATATAGCTCGTCCAGAATCCTGTGCACCGGCCATTCTGACAGCGACTGGAGCAGCCTGGTGGTTCTACGAGGAGTGGGCGGTTCCTCCGCCTGCGCTGGCGGGACCCCGGAGTCTGGGATCACCTCGCCTTCCTCTCCCTCACCCGGGAACTCATCCTGCTCCGACTGGGAGCTTCCCGACATGGTGAGTAGAATAAGTAATAATAAGTAATAAACAAGAAAAAAGATGAACCTCATGGGTCTGGTGATCGGTGACTGGCTTAGCCTCGTAGCGCCTCCCAAGTAACACGACAAGTTTGTAGCAGTTAGCAACGTAGCAGCGACCTCCGTGGCAGCGTTGAGTTTAGCAACTGACACTAAGCAGGTTAGCTCTCCTAAAGTACTCTGGGTAAGAGGGGCCGGGGTATTAGTCCCCGCCCACCTGGGGCGCGCAGTCAACCCTTAGCTCTTCCCCCCTGAACTGGCTACGTCATCCTTCCTGCGCTAAATGTCTTTGAATATATCTTTTTAGAAGTTGTTGTAACTCAAATATTTGCTTCTGGGGGGTCCCTGGAACAAGATATTTTGAGATTGGGGGCAAATGCATGTAATTTTGTGGGTCCTTCACATGAAAAAGTTTGAGAACTGATTTAGAAGAAGGATTTAGAAGACATTTATAGAATCGGGTCAAAAATAGACTTCAAAGACTTGCATAAATGTTCACGATAAAAACAAAATCGCAGATCTACAAGCCCACCGCACAGCACTCTGTGCTCTTAGATCTGCTATTTTTCAATAGCTAAAGAATAAAATAAATTAAAGTGGTTCAAATCTAATATGACAGAGATTTGTGTTCCCGGTTTAAATGGCTTAAGCTATATGAACTGATTGTTAAATGTTAAATGTAAAATCCCTCTCCTTTCACTTCAAGGCTGCTCAAAAGCACCGCTGGGTGGTTGCAGC
Source organism: Nannobrachium achirus (assembly GCF_963921795.1). NCBI lineage: Eukaryota > Metazoa > Chordata > Actinopteri > Myctophiformes > Myctophidae > Nannobrachium > Nannobrachium achirus. The sequence continues at coordinate 406,758 of NC_137819.1, read as the reverse complement.
TGGTGGTGCTCTGCTCATACGGACACATGCCTACGTACACTCTGTCAAATGTTGGAGCAGCTGGTACCGCTCAAAATTTGCTTTTGAAGAAGTTGTAAAGATGTTTAATATGTTTCATAATGTTTTCACTGAAATCTTTCAGAAATGGCTGCCAGACTGAGAGTGAGTGAGAGCAAGGTGGAAGACCTTACAACCAGACTGGCTGCTGGTGAGAGCAAGATGTTGGCCTTGGAGAAACACAGTGAAGGTAATTTGAGATGTTGAAGAATGACTTACTTTAGTGTTAATTGGGCTACTTTAGTTCTAATTGAGTTCAGACAATATTTGATAATGAAATTGATTTAATCCATCCAATCTACATAAAGGGTTAGGGTTAGGGTTAGTGTATCCACTCAATTGACTCAAATGATATGGCATGAGTATTTATAATGGACTTGGATTGATTGATTGATTGATTGATTGATTGATTGATTGATTGATTGATTTCAGCCCACCTTGCTCAGCTGTCAACAAAGCTGACTGCAACTGAGAGCCAAGTAGAGGAACTGTGGAGTAAGTATTATTTAGCAAAAATGTAGTTCTAAAATGAAGACCGAATACTGAAACTGGTATTCCTCCAAAAATACATAAAAGACATTATGATATGTTTGAAACTAGTAATCTAAGTGAATTTAAGACCAGTGTCAATGTACTGTAAGTAAACAGAGCGCTTTAGCGTCCCAACTTTCTGGCGAACATTTGGCGAAAATGGCAGATCTACAAGCTCACAACGCACTACAATGTGATGTGTTGTCCAGTGTAGATCTGCTATATTTGGCAAAGACGTCTGACGTAGCAGTACCGTGTTAGTATAGAGCCCTGGGAAACCCCAGTCAACAATAAGTATAACAAGGTGGTTTAATGTTGATTAATGTGCTCTGTCCCTGATAAATAAATAAAACCCCATATATGGCGATATAGCCCCATACATGGATATCCCTGATGTAATCAATATCATATACAGTATATATGGCCACATTTTGTCCAACAACCAATAACCGCAACTCGAATCACACTTGCAAATGAATTCCATCCTGCACAGATTCCGTCCTGGGCGAGGTCACTTCTCACCCTTAGGGCGTCTTACTGGTAATATTATAAACATTGTGATGATGCTCCTGTGTTGACAGGCAAACCAAACGTGGCCTTCTCTGTTGATTCTGGACAAGTTGGATCATTTAGTTCCGGCGCCACTCTGGTCCACAAGAGAGTCATCACTAACATGGGCAACGTATACAATCAAACTACAGGTACAGTACGTGGTGGTGATCAGCAAGTGAGGTCAATTAGTTTCCACAACTATTCAGGGCAGGCTCCATCCATCCATCTTCAACCGCTTATCTGGAATCGGGTCGCGGGGGTAACAGTTCCAACTGAGACTTCCAGATTCCCTTATCCTGCGCAACTTCCTCCACTCCCTCTGGGAGTATACAGAGGCGTTCCCAGGCCAGTTTGGAGATGTAATCCTTCCACCTGGTCTTTGGTCTGCCACAGGGTCTCCTCCCAGTGGGACGTGCATCGAGGACCTTCCTAGGAAGGCGCTCGGGGGGCCTTAAGCCGACTGACTCCTTTCCAAGTGTAGGAGCAGCAGTTCTACTCCAGGCTATCAGACATTAACATTAATATTACAGTAATGTGCATATACTTTCAAGGTGTATTTCCTATTTAAACAGGATAAGATGAGAGATGTTTAATGTCATTAGTTTTGTGTGTATTGATGTGTATGTGGCTCAATTGGCTGCTGACCCCATCTGAAAAGTATTCCAAATGTTCCACAATCATGTATTTTTCCTAAAGGTTTTAAAAATAGCAGCTCTACAAGCTCACAACATCACCCATCACAACGTGTTGTGTGAGGTTGTACAGTACAGAGGCGTCAATTATGTCAAGTATGGCAAGCTATGGCAGCTGCCATACCTTGGCTACAGGGGAAAATAATCAAATGTACTGTAATCGTGCCTATAAAGCTAATGTATGGCAACATGACTGGTGTCTTGCACGCGCGTGAGGCCGCCAGTCATGTTGCCATACCTTAGCTTTTTCTGAACTGATGCCGCTGGTACAATACATCTGCTATTCCTATAATAAGGTCAAAATGGTTACACAGATTTTGCCGCGGCCTGGGCCAGGGCCACGAAAAGAACTCAGCCTTTTCTAGATTAACATACAATATTTAGCTGGAGAACATGACTGGAATGCCCTGACTGGAACGTCCTCAAGGATCGTTGGGGTTTTAAAGGTGTTACATTATGGACAAATACAAATGTTGGGTGAAACCACTGGCCTCTTTTCCACAAGAGCTTGGATGTTTTTTGTTAAACTGTATTCAATGTGTGTGTGTGTGTGTGTGTGTGTGTGTGTGTGTGTGTGTGTGTGTGTGTGTGTGTGTGTGTGTGTGTGTGTGTGTGTGTGTGTGTGCGCGCGCGCGTGCGTGCGTGTGTGTGTGTGCACGCACTGCATGTGTTCTCTAACAGGCGTCTTCAAGTTCAAAGCACCTCAGATTTACTGCATCTTCAGCATCACCGGCTTTGCAGGTCCAGATGTATCAAAATGAGCAGCTACTCTTTTATAACACTGGTTCAATACTCATGGGGTAGGTGAACTATCACTTTAAGTTAATCATCTGGGGACCCCCCAAAATAATTTGGGGACCCAAAAAAACACATGAGGAAATATACAGGTGAAACACCCTTTAGTTGTTACGTGTGGAGCCATCTGAAAGAACACATGTTGAAAACACTGTTGTTTTTGACAGCACATTTTGATTTAGTTTTAGTCATAGTCTTTTGAATAAAATGTCATTTAAGTTTTAGTCATAATTTAGTCACCTGAAAAGTTTTAGTTTTAGTCTAATTTTAGTCGACTAAATATCATGAGATTTTAGGCGACTAATCTACAGTTGATTTAGTCAACTAAAACTGTATTTTGGCAGGCCTTGATGGCATCGTAATTCCATCGATTTCACACTGGGTTGCGTGCTGAAAATAGCCGATCTTGTAGATCTGCTATTTTCAGCATGCAACACCTGAGTGCAACCAAACATAAAATGACTCTCTTCTCCACTAGTCCCTCCCTAACGTTTTAGTCTAGTTTTTATTTTGTTGACGAAATTGTAAATATATTTAGTCTTAGTTTTAGTCATCACAGCTTAGTTTTTTTATTTTGTTTTTAATAACAACATGTGTCATAGCAATTCTACGGTGGATTTTTCAGAAACAAACACTTTGCAGATAGCAATAGTAAATTCCAAGCTTTCCATAGAGCCACAATATTGGTGAGTTTGAAGTCGTTTAATACAATCAGATAGCAAAAAACTGTTTTCATGCATTGGATCCCTATAGGAGGTATGAACCCCCTTAATAACACATGCTCTATTCACACCACCACTCCCACCCCAGCTCTCATTATAAATAGTCCATCATTACAGTCACCTTTTTCTGCCTCCCCGTAGAATTGCTATGACTTCTTTTCTTTCAAGAAATCCGAGCAGACATGGTTTATTTTCTAAGTGTTTAACTTCGGAAGCGCTCGGTCTTCCATTACGCAGCGTCCCGCTGCCTCCTGCATTATGTGACATTCAGAACCAGCTGGTACACAGGACCGCTGATTGACTTCCCACAAGCGCTTCCAAACTCCAGCACTTAGAAAAAATAATCACCTGAAGCCAATTTCTTGATAGAAAGTAGCTCCTAACATTTCTACGGTGGATTTTTCAGAAACAAACACTTTGCAGATAGCAAGAGTAAATTCCAAGCTTTCCATAGAGCCACAATATTGGTGAGTTTGAAGTCGTTTAATACAATCAGATAGCAAAAAACTGTTTTCATGCATTGGATCCCTATGGGAGGTATTGCAACCCTAGATTCATCCGATTATAAAAAAAAATCTAGTGTTGCAATTTGCGGCTAGTGGAGAACTACACTAACGCTATGGACCAGAGCTAGAAAAGACTAAGCTTATTTCCACAGGAAACCATTAAAGTATCTCATATAACATTGAATGACAGACGAATAGAACACAGTACTATGCAGTAGATATGTAAAGAAAAAAATAAATAAATGAGAGAACAAAAGAAGAAAACAGTAAGTCTAAACAAATAGTAAGTATATACAAAGAAGGGGGAGGGTAGGGTTGGGCTAGGTTAGTTTTTTTACCAGTTGCGAACGGCTGCTGCCTGTAAGTGGTTTTTCAGGGCAATTTTAAAGGATGCTAGTGATCCACACTCCTTTATGGCCTTCGGTAAGGCTTTCCACATTTTGGTGGTATAGCAGAAAAACGAGTCTGACCCTTTGTTGGTTTTGACTCTGGGTTGGAAGTGATCTGTAGCGCTGCCTCTGGTGTTGTAATTATGGACATCCTTAATGTTTATAAAGTATTTTGACAGGTACTTGGGTATCATAGTGGTGTAGTGTATCTTGTACACCAGGCCCATTGCAAGTTGCTCTACTCTGAGCCACCCCACTCTTAACTGGTGAGTAGCGGTGAGTTGAGTCTGATAGGGAAGGTTAAGCAGGACCCTAATTAGTTTATTTTGGGCTGTTTGGAGTTTAGTTTTAAGGGCTTGTGGGGCGTCACGATACCATACGTGAACTCCGTAGTCAAAGAGGGGCTGAATTATTGCACCAGCTATGGTCTTCAGTGTGTTGAAATTGACCATTGGGGCGATCCTCTGTAGGAAACAAGTTTGTTGGTTGATTTTATTTATTACTTTAGAAGTCATCTTTTCGCTGGAGAGATTAGCTTCAAGGATACATCCTAAGTAAGAGATTTAGTTTTTTCGTGTTATGACCTTGTCACCCACTTTGATTGTGAAGTTATCGACTTTTTTGAGGTTATGATTTGATCCAAAGAGGATGGACTCAGTTTTCCCCAAGTGAATTGATCATTTGTTGTCGTTAAGCCATGTGCAGATCTTGCTTAGTTCAGAGTTAAGTGTCTTTTCAACCTGCAAGTGGTCCTTACCCGAGACTAGGAGAGCCGAGTCATCCGCGAACAGGAACAGGTTGCAGTCGCAAGCAGATGCCATGTCGTTCACGTATATTAGGAACAACAGAGGCCCCAGTATGCTACCTTGAGGAACACCACAGCTTACGTTTTCAGGCCAAGGACCCCTTAATTGAGAGCAGGGACCCCCACAACCTTGTCAAAGATTCCGTATCATTTCATTGTTTGCCAGCACAATCATTAGGATGTTTCGGATTCATGTCAATTTGTGTTTTCAGATATTTAACCTCTTGAACTGTCAATACTTCTCCCCTCTACACCAAACCTCTTTGCAGAAAATAGCCGATCTACAAGCTCACTTGTGAGCTTGTAGATCGGCTATTTTTGGCTAAAGTTCTCAGAATCTGTTCTCAGAAATCAAAGGATCTGGCTAAGATTTTTTTTTCTTCTATCACACAAATATTTGGAGGACCCCCTGTAGTAACTCTGAGGACCCCCTGTTGAAGACCCCTGGTTTACGGGACAAAATAATGGTTGATTTGTGTATGATGTAGTGTTGTAGTCGAGTCCACCTAAAGCGAGTCCAAGTCAAGTCCAAGTCATATGGGGTTCGAGTCCGAGTCGAGTCCGAGTCAAGAGCCCCTGGGAGGGGGTCGAGTCCGAGTCGAGTCCGAGACCAATGGGAGGCGAGTCCGAGTCGAGTCCGAGACCAATGGTAGGCGAGACCGAGCCGAGTCCAGTTTTCTTTTTCTTTTTTTCTTTTTGATAGGTAGGCTGCAGAAAACAATATATATATTTTTTTCGGACACACACACACACACACACACACACACACACACACACACACACACAATGCAAGAACCCCCCCCCCCCCCCCCGTTCATGTGCATTCACCTGTCTGGTGTTTCCTACCAATACCTTTCAAATTAATGGCTTGTCTTCAAATTAAATCAATAGGTCTCCCCGAATTACCTTTGGTTGCTGTCAATGCTGTGGTTTAGGTTTGAGGGAGTTTTATTTTAGTTTTTTCCCATAGGCCCTACCAATATTCTGTCTAAGATCTAGACATTTGAAAAAATGTGAACCCGGACATGTTGAGTACCCTAAAGTTTTATGTTAAAAATGTTGAGTATGGGTCCCCAGCATGTAGAAACTGTCGGATGCTAACTTGTATATGTTGAGCAATTTGCATAATTTGCATAATAAGCTTTAATTAGCATAATCACCTATATGGATAATATTTCAAAAACTGATAGGACGATTTGAACAATATTGGGGTGGTTTTGGGGGTTATTGAAGATGCTGAATCCATTTCTGACATTTTATAAATTCAAAATGGCCGCTTTAAGCCGTAAATGGCCATATACCAACTTAAATTGGGATGATTTTGATACTTTTTTGTTGATTTTGATTATGAATTAAATTATAAATGTGGTTATTTATATGCTTATACATTATCTGCATTTCAAAAGCCAAATATAGACAATCCACACAAAATGATTAGAACAATGACTGCCACAATAGCCTAGCAAAAATAGTCACTTCATCATTTGGAAAATCAACAAAAAATGATCAAAATCATCCCAATTTAAGTTCTTATATGGCCATTTCCGGTTTAAAACAGCCATTTTGAATTTGAAAAATGTCAAAAATTGATTCAGCATCCTCAATAACCCCCAAAACCACTCCAATATTGTTCAAATCAGCCAATCAGTTTTTGACATATTATCCATTAAAGGTGATTATGCTAATTAAAGCTAATTATGCGAATTATGAATATTGCTCAACATATGCAAGTTAGCATCTGGCAGTTTCTACATGCTGGGGACCCATACTCAACATTTCTAACATAAAACTTTAGGGTACTCAAAATGTCCGGGTTCACAATGGGGCTCTATGGGCTGGCTACTAGACTAATAGTTGTAATACATGATAATAGATTATGTTGTGTTATAATCACTGTTATAATCTATTGCCCTAAAATCACACAAATCGCTACACAGTAGGCCTATGTCTACACTCATGTCATCAACATGGATCGGTCCCATATAGCGCCACCATCTGGCCGATTTTTTCAAACACATTTTTGGACACTGCTCCTACACATTTTGGCCTAAAATTACGCTGCGACCTGGCGGTCGCTTATCTCCCGATTAGGGAGTCTTACTGGTATAGTAGGGGAGCCTATGTATCAGATTCTGTTGGCCGTAATTTTGGAATGTTAATTTTTGGAGACATGTATATCTTGATTCTTGGGGTTCTCAGAATGCCAAAAAACATGTCTCCAATTTTTCTTTTGGGGTTTAGCTTGTGTAATTAGCATAATTAGTCAATTAATTGCCCAAAACAGGAAATGGCAATAACATTGCTTCTAGGTAACTTATAAAGGTGATCTAAGAGTCTAAGTCGATGTTTGTGAGGTTAGCGGGGCAGTTAAGGAGAACAATACTTCAGTTCTGGAAAGAAGCACCAAAATTTGACAGAGTGTACCTCTTGGGTCATTCTTTAGAAAAATCACATTAGACACTTAATTTTCAAAATGGCCGCCAGTTTTAAAGATGGCCGCCTTTCGGATGTTTTACAGTACGCCAGCCACTTAATATCGAATTTTCATAATATTAGAGTTGTTTTGTAGGTTTTACAACATCCTGAGTTCATTCATTACACTTTTAAAGCAGCCAGAATAACCTTTCTGACTTTTGGTTGGGGTCTTTCTTCACCTGGGACCCCCCAGACAGACCCCTGAGCCTATTTCAGTAATCACTCTGCTCCTGCTCCAGAACAATGTTGAATTAGATCTGAAACATGCTCTGAAATAAAAAAAATGACTTGTAGCAAATAACAGAGGTCTTCCACGGGTGGTCCGGGACCCCTGGGGGGGTCCTCAGAGCTACTACAGGGGGCCTGCTAAATCTCGACGAGATTTTCTTCTTTTTTCTTTTTTACATTTGAAACTTCGAATGTTTTTATGTATCCTGTATTGTACTTTGATGGTTTATTAGTATTCTCAGTATTATTTATAATGTTTTTTGTGTTAAACAGTTATGGTTGACAGCTGTTACAGCAGGGATTGCAATAATGAAGGTATTGCAACTTTTCACGTTGGGCGCAGAACAACATTTCCATTTATTGCACTGCACTCACACTGACCACACACACACACACACACACACACACACACACACACACACACACACACACACAGACACACACACACACACACACACACACACACACACACACACACACACACACACACACACACACACACACCTCTTTGTTATTGTCACCCCAAAACCCTCACCTTTTCCTCACCTTATCCGCCCAAAGAGATTCACTACAATACAGTAATTTCAGACATGCAGGATATATTCGTCTTCATCATCATCATATTCAATGTCCAACCTAACAGTGTTGACAGTCTCCTCCATAGCATAGAGCGAAAGGCAGGTTATTTGAGCAGCTGCACCGTCCCTTACAACCTGCTTTGCAGACACATTTGATGAGCTCAAGTAGGCCTACTGCCTTTGGAGCAGGGAGAGCAAGAAACCTGACTGGAATATACCCTCCACTCTCTGAATTCCATCTATTTTCTTCGATTGGTGGAAGCACAGGGCAATTTGTCAGGTATGATTTATCCTGCATTTTGATGGAGTTGGCACAGAGGTAATGTGGTAGCAGCACGAGTTGGAGGTAGGATCTCACCCTCCAAGTTATTTGACAGAAATAGTTCCCATCAGAGTAATCCCAGGGTTGTTGGACCTTTTGAACTGTAAACATGGCATGCAAAATGTTCTGACTGCAATGTTGATGGAAGCTCACCATTTATAAGCTCAGGAGGAATGGCCAATGACCTTTCCAAGGTCCTTGAAGTGGTTAATGGCTTGGTCATCATCATCATCAAGTAGGCATTGATCCATGTCTTTTTGGTGATTCCAACAAATGTTCTTCCCCAGTCAGCACCTGAAAAACTATGTACGCAAAGGAACCCTTAACATTTGTAACATCCAATAACTTGAACTCACTCGAATATATCAATTTCCTTTTTTTGTACCCCAGCAAGGACTTGATAAGGAATCGGGGTATCAGCCTCTTCATGTGTTTGCACTTCCTAAAAATCATGTCCCTTGATGAAGGTATCATATTATGATGCCTACTTTGTCATATGCCACATTGCCCTGAGCTTCCATCATTTGAAAAAAATAGATGGAATTCAGAGAGTGGAGGGTATGTTCCAGTCAGGTTTCTTGCCCTCCCTGCTCCAAAGGCAGTACTTGAGCTCATCAAATGTGTCTGCAAAGCAGGTTACAAGGGACGGTGCAGCTGCTCAAACAATAACCTGCCTTGCACTCCTCCCTGCAAATGCTATTGTGGAAACTGTCAACACTATTAAGGAGGACATGTATAGTAGTGAATTTCTCTGGGTACAATTATTGACCTTGTGCTCTTTAAGAGGATAGGGTGCGGGATTTGGGGTGACGATAACAAAGAGGTGTGTGTGTTGTGTTGTCAGTGTGAGTGCAGTGCAATAAATGGACATATTAGTCTGCGTGCCCAAAGTGAGAAGTTGCAATACCTTAATTCTTGCAATCCCTGCAGTAACACCCGTGAACCTGTCTGTCTAACACAAAAATGTTATACATAATACTGAGAATACTACTAAAAACTGTTTCAAATGTAAAAAAGAAAAAAAAAATAACCATAAAGATTCGGCAGGCCCCCTGTGGTAACTCTGAGGACCCCCTAGGGGTCCCGGACCCCCTGTGGAAGACCCCTGGGTATTTGCTACTACTTATTTTTGCTTTCAGAGCCCAGTTACAACAACTTTAATGCTTCAGTTATGATCTAATTTAACATTGCTCTGGAGCAGGAGCAAAGTGATTACTGAGATAGGCCCAGGGGTCTGTTTGGGGGGTCCCAGGTGAGGAAAGACCCCAACCAAAAGTCAGAAAGGTTATTCTGGCTGCTTTAAAAGTGTAATAAATGAACTCAGGATGTTTTAAAACCTACAAAACAACTCTAATATTATGAAAATCGGACATTAACTGGCTGGCGTACTGTACAGAGGCAGCCATCTTGGAAACATGGCAGCCATTTAGATTTTTCAGTGTCTAACGTGTTTTATCATAGGAACAACCCCTAAGGAGTACTTGTGAAAGGTTTTAGGTTTCTTTCCACTTGTGAAGTATTTTAGTGCAAAAATGCATTTATCTGCCCCGCTAGGTCCAGAAATTAATCTGTTACCATTTTGAAGTCATACAAACTTTCCTAATTTGCATAATTAGCATAAAATATGCAACAACGAGGTGAAAATAAGAAAATTGCTTATTTTTTCAGTTTTAGTCAACTTTGAAAGCTTCTCACAGACTTTAAGATGTAAGTTTACAAATCATCAATTATCATCATCCTATAAATAAATCATGCAACCCTGTATCTGTGTAATAATTACGTAATAATCACACCAAAACCAGAAAGCTATATTTCTTTGCTTTAAGTTAATTAATAAACATGATCTTACAGACAGTGTCTGTTTGCAAGACTAGAAAATATTCTCTTTCAATAACTAGGATATCTAACCTTCCCTTATTAGCTTAATGTGCATATATATCCTTCATATAAAATAAAGAACAATATGAGAAATGGTCACAGAATTAAATAGAATGGTCACATTTAAATAGAATGGGTCTCCATCTTTGTTGTCGTCATCACCAATTCCCAACAGATGTGCCTTGCTTACATTACAACACACCTATTCATCCGCCCCACACATGCACATCTCAGAGCAGTTAACATTTTTATATTGACAAGAACAATGTGACACGCACTGGGACTTTTTGCAGCCACATTTGATCAGTTGGATATTATGGGTAATGGTGGCTGGAGCTGGGGGATCCCATGTTGTGACTGGCACCAGTTGTTCTCCCTCAGCCCCCCATCCATATTCAGTTACTGGTGGTATCTGTGGGTTATGTACGTGGTCCTGACTCCTCATACCATATTGCCTTGTAATGGGAACGGGCAATGGCTTGATCTAATGCTCCTTGTGTAGGTGGCAGCTTCTCTGCTTCTAATTGTTTCTTTGTGAATAACCTCCACCTGAGCTCACCAACATCCACAAGATTTGTACCGGGCTTGTACAGCTGGCAAACAAATGTTTCAACCTTTTTTTCTGTGTCAGAACTGAGCTTTTTTGTAATACCTAGAGTAGCAAATGCAAATGGGAAAGCCATCATGGATCAAGACATGTTCCCAGTGGGCTGACCACTTCATAGCCACACTGGACAGGAACATAGTGAGACTCATGTAGTATTTGACCGCTATGACATTGCATCTTCACTGAAGGAGGCCACATGTAAGCGACACCAGGGTGGCAAGCACCCTACCACTTATGATGTGGAAGACAACACACCGATAGGGAAGGTGTCAGAAAAACAATTCTAATCAGGTATCCACACCAAAGATGAGCTGATCGTCTATCTTGCTAAGAAATCCCTACAACTCTTCCAGGGAAACCCCAACATTTTCATAATCAAGGCAAGATGTCCACTCAAACTCTATTGATGTACAGTGAAACATACCAGGGTATGAAAACTTACCAGGGTTCCATGCCATCATGGAACTGACCAGACAGGCCAATTTGTTGGCAAGGGAAAGTTAACCTGTTGGCAAGCTCTAAACCGGTGTCGATGATGACGATGGAGACCCTTCTATTTAAATGTGTTTTCACAACTTTCTGTAAATATTAGAATAAACAATCTGATAAATCTGTGACCATTTCTCATATATATATATATATATATATATATATATATATATATATGACGGAGAGAGTCGCAGCCCCAGCCTTGGAGCCTCAAAAGTCTAGTATCCCCCCCGGACCTGGTCTAGTGGTTAAGATATTGGACTTTCGCGTGGGAGACCCGGGTTCGAACCCGGGTGGGGAGGTTCGGATCACCTCCGTTACATTGGTGCCGTGACCCGGATTCGGGCTTCCCCGTAGGAGGAGGTCAAAGGGGGGTGAGTGTGACGGAGAGAGTCGCAGCCCCAGCCTTGAAGCCTCAAAAGTCTAGTATCTCCCCCGGACCAAAGATATTGGACTTTCGCGTGGGAGACCCGGGTACGAACCCGGGTGGGGAGGTTCGGATCACCTCCGTTACATATATATATGCAAATTATGCTATTAAGGAAAGGTTAAATATCCTAGTTATGGAAAGAGAATATTTTCTAGACATGCAAACAGACTTACACTGTCTGATCAACCCCTACACCCCCACCCGGTCACTCAGATCAGCCAACACAGGGATGCTGACAGAACCCTCGCTAAAAACTCCAGGGCAAAAATCCACTCGTCCGAGACAGTTTGCCCTCCTGGCCCCCAAGTTGTTGAATAAACTCCCTGTCGCACTTAGAACAACGGACTCACTCGCTAGCTTTCGCCGTGGACTGAAGACTCACCTTTTCAGACTCCACCTAAACCCTTAGCACTACAGAAAAATCAATGAATACATGAAGCTAGTTAGCATTTGTTTTGTTTTTTATGTTTTTTAGAACTTTGATTATATGTGTCCCAGCACCCCCAGCAGCTAGTCATCTCGGGGACTGTCATTATTCCCTGTAGCCAAAATGATTTTTTTTTTTTTTTTTTTGCACTTTTTTTTTTTATGCCACAACAGCATCTCATAATATCTAGGCTACATTTCACTTAAACGCCAGAGCTTAACTCTGCATGTAAATAAGACTTTTTTTAATTAATGTGAGAGATCGGTACATAATTCTGTTAGTCCTCCCAGTTTATATTAGCTAAAATGCTAACTAGCCAGCCTTTGTTAGCCGTTTGTAGCCAAATGCGGTAATATCGGGACTCCATTACTTAGCGAAGCAACCCACAGTATTTATCCCATTAATTTAATGCCACGTGTGTTCCAAATGAACAATTATTAACCACGTAATGTATGATTTTGTGTATTATTATTTATTATTCTTCCGCCGTTCTTGACTTCCGCTGTTTCTTCTTCTACGCTGGTGAAATGATCCTGGAGCGGCCTGGAGACGTCTGTGACGTATGCTCCGGTGCGGAAGCTTCCTTTGTCACTGAGTTAGCTTAGCATTGAATAGATCAGTGTCGTCCTAAACTATCTAATTCTAACGTTCAGGGTGTTTGTTTTTTTGGACAATAAATTGACAGCCAAGAAAACATGGATGGAATGCAATCGTTCACTCGCCGTCGGAAAGTTGACTTTAGAGTAGACTATTCTGGTTGACTGGCTATGAGTGGCTAACGGCTAACGCTAGCTAGCGTTAGCTAGCGCTAGCTGCAGCGCTAGCTGCAGGCTATAAACAAATAAAACGTGACCCAACTCTATTGTTGCTCTCTTCTACAAGCTCACAACGCGAGGCGGTTAAGCCTGTAGATTGTGTTTTATTATCAGGTCAAATAATCCTTCTGGCTGAAGTTACACAAACACTGATTATGCTACATTTAGCACAGTTAGCCCTGTTGCACACGTAATAGGTTCACTTCAACCTCGTGTTGAGCAGTTAATCCTATTTGCTACGTACGTCTACAAAAACCTTCATATTTCAAAGATAACGTGCTTACTGAAGTCTCACAGATGTCACAGTATGGTACGCTCAAGCAGAATTACCCGTATCTTTCGTATTGTTTAATAAACTGCATTTTAATCCGATCAGATGCCATTTTCTGTTGTTTTTCAGCCATGCGACCCCATCGGTTGCGAGGTGTACTGCACTTAGATACATTAATACCTTTTTAAGGAAACGACGACCGATCGGATTAAAATGCTCCTCATTAAATAATACGATCATTACGGGACATTCTGCTGGAGCGTACCCTATGGTGACATCTGTGAGCCTTCACTAAGCAATTTATCTTTGTAATCTGACCGTTTGTGTAGACGTATGTAGCAAATTGGTTAAACTGCTTCACGGTTGGCGCACTGTAGCGTCTTTACATTTAGCCCAATAATGCTTGAGATGCTGTTGTGGCATTATCTTTTTAGAGAGCAATAACTAAAGTTTAAAACATACATAAACCACTTTAGCCCTATGTTATACCAAGGCTATTTGAAAATAGACGATCTACAAGCTCACAACGCATTGCGGTGCGACGCGTTGTGAGCTTGTAGATCTGCTATTTTCAAACATTTTGTACTTTTACTTTTGGTACTTTAAGTACATTTGGATACCAATACTTTTGTACTTTTACTCAAGTACATTTTTTATTCTGGACTTTTACTTGTAACAGAGTGATTCTACATTGCAGAATTGATACTTTACTTTATTATAAAATGTTGGTACTTTTTCCACCACTGTGTAAACGTTTGTGTTCTCATGCCAATAAAGCTTCTTTGAATTGAAGATTGAATTGAAGATTGCTCCCCATGTGGCGGAGTCAGGTCATTGCAGGTTAGAAATTTATTTAAAACTTGAATATCTCAAAAGTACTATTTCAGCATGGCATCATTCTATAAGCCATATCTTCAAAACTGTTGGGTCAATCTCCACAACCAATATATCATTTTGTAGCTATGATCCCCAGCTTTCAAATGAAATGAAAAAATGAAAATGAAAAAAATTGCAATGACTGGCTCCTGGGGAGATTGGGACACATATGGTGTTTTTCTAGATAGATATCCTTTTGCATTTGTTATATTGTTGATGATGTACTGACATATTATCTTGTTTATTATTGTGATGTTATCTGCTGATTGTAAGTCGCTTTGGATTAAAAGCGTCTGCTAAATGCCTAAACTGTAAACTGTAAACTGTAAGATCATGTTTATTAATTAGCTTAAAGCAAAGAAATATAGATATTTCTGGTTTTGGTGTGATTATTACATAATTGTTACACAGACAAAGTGTTGCATGATTTATTTATAGGACTAGAAGCTGGGCCGCCCTTCGGGCGGCCCAGCGTCTAGTCGGCGACCTGGCCAACTCGGAACAATGTAAATAGGGAATGAATGCCCCGCCCTTTAATGCAAACCCCATTATACCTGTTTTCATAGGACCCGTTTTGACCATCTGTCTGCCTGTGTCCATTTATGCCCATATATGGAGATATCTGTATCTGTCTGTCTGTCGGCGTCCATTTTATGTCCATATATGGAGATCACTGCAGTTATAGTTCTGGGTCCATTTATGCCCATATATGGAGATATCTGTCTATCTGCGTCCATTTTATGCCCGTATATGGAGTATCTGTCTGTGCCTCCAACTGTGTTGCAGACACAGTGCCGGTTCCCCCTTTAATGCAAACCTCATTATACCTGTTGTCATAGGACCCGTTTTGAACATCTGTTTGCCTATGTCCATTTATGCCCATATATGGAGATATCTGTATCTGTCTGTCTGCGTCCATTTTATGCCCATATATGGAGATCTTTGACCATCTGTTTGCCTCTGTCCATTTATGTCCATATATGGAGATATCTGTATCTGTCTGTCTGCAATCCATTTTATGCCCATATATGGGGGCATTCATTTTATGCCCATATATGGGGGCATTCATTTTATGCCCATATATGGAGAACGCGCGTGCCCGTGGGACAAACGGTTCTCGAGATACGCGGATTACATACATACATACACACTCACAGACATTTTTGTTGACTCATGTGGCGTATGTGATGTCAGAGCCTTTTATGAAGTGATGTCACAATGAGTCAGAGCTTTCGCCGATTTCCTCCGGAACAGCCTGATGACAACAATCAACCCCGCATAAGGAGATTCCGAACGTTTCGCGCCGGTTCGGGAAAACCGCGCGTCGGGTCGGGTCGGGATCTCCATACTGTATATGGGCATAAAAGGGATTAGTGATGTCAGATACTCAGAGCAGGGATCTCCATATATGGGCATAAAAGGGATTAGTGATGTCAGATACTCAGAGCAGGGATCTCCATGTATGGGCATAAAAGGGATTCAGATGGAGATTCAACTTCAATGAGTAACAATGGCAAACTGTCAACTGCCCGTATGTCTTGATAATTGGTAAAACAAACTTTTGGCCTATTTGTGGCTTATCATCACATCCAACCATCTTAAGATACTCAGCTAGTGGGGAATGCTCTCTTCCCTGGTAGATAGATGATGATAATTGATGACTTGTAAACAAACATCTTAAGAGTCTGTGAGAAGCTTTCAAAGTTGACTAAAACTTAAAAATTGCAGCAATTTGCTTATTTCCACCTAATTTTTGCATAATGTATGCAAATTATGCTAATTAGGAAAGTTTGTATGACTTCACAATGGTAACAGATGAATTTCTTGACCTCACAAACATCGACTTAGACTCTTAGATCACCTTTATAAGTTACCTAGAAGCAAAGTTATTGCCATTTCCTGTTTTGGGCAATTAATTGTCTAATTATGCTAATTACACAAGCTAAACCCCAAAAGAAAAATTGGAGACATGTTTTTTTTGGCATTCTGAGAACCCCAAGAATCAAGATATACATGTCTCCAAAAATTAACATTCCAAAATTACGGAAATACATAGGCTCCTCTACTAGTAATACACAATAATAGATTATGTTGTGTTATTGCGACCGTCAGGGAGCAGTTTACTATGAAAACCTCCACCGGCCGTCCGTCCGTCGGTCGGTCGGTCGGTCACACGTCACACGTCACACCTTTGACCTGCTCATATCTCCGCATCACTATATAGGGCTTGTTTGTTTATTGTATGACATCACGCCACATCATCAGCTGTGGACTCTGTGATGTCATCGTATCGCATCAGTATATAGGGCTTGTTTGTTTATTGTATGCAGAGCCGTTTTTGGGCCCATGGGGGCCCTAAGCGTGATTCTGCTAGGGGGCCTTCCTGCGGGCGCGAGCGTAGCGAGCCCCCGCGAAAAAATAATAGGCCTAATATTTTTTATCATTTTTTAATCCATTTTATAATGGAAATATATATATATATATATATATATATAAATGAATAAATACAAAACGACAACAACAGGCAACGTATTTTTGCTGTTTGAAAAATAATAGGCCTAATATTTTTTATCATTTTTTAATCCATTTTATAATGGAAATATATATATATATAAATAAAAAATATATATAAATGAATAAATAAAAAACAACAACAACAGGCAACGTATTTTTGCTATGTTTGATTTGTTCTTTTCTTATTTAAACACCTGGAACACCTGCAGCACCCCTAGGCCCCCTTGCCTACCCCTTGGTAGGCATTTCGCCTACCAAAATGTAATCAGCAGAGTCCTGCTCAGCAGCCACTGAGCCAAATTCACTTTCACTTTCAACGGTGTGGATGCTCGGAACGAGTCGGAAGCAAAGAAAGTCACCACAGTTTGATTTGATCATTCCTTAGTCAATTATGAAGGGATTTCAAAAATTAAAACGTCTCCATATTGCTTGGGAAGTCTACTTCGCAGAGAAACCGTGGTCTTTGCGATTCGCTAATCGCGGGATTTCGCATCGCGATTTCGGTTTGAAAACGATTAACCATGCAGCAGTACGTTCTTTTCTGCAGAGAGGAGGGGGGCGGTGGGGGCCTTTTTGGTCGGGGGCTCTACGCAGACTGCGTAGTCTGCCTATAGGGGGCGCCGGCGCTGATTGTATGACATCACGCCACATCATCAGCTGTGGACTCTGTGATGTCATCGTATCTCCATATATGGCCATCTCCGTATATGGAGATATAAGTCGTCCATGCCCATGGGCTGGTGAGGTCAGACTTTGTGTGATGCGTAGGTTATCTCCATATATGGAGATTCAACATTCCAGGCAATGCTCTCTTCCCTGGTGAGAATTGCCCCTTTATATAGGGCTTGTTTGTGTATTGTATGACATCACGCCACATCATCAGCTGTGGACTCTGTGATGTCATCGTATCTCCATATATGGCCATCTCCGTATATGGAGATATAAGTCGTCCATGCCCAAGTATGGGCTGGTGAGGTCAGACTTTGTGTGATGCGTAGGTTATCTCCATATATGGAGATTCAACATTCCAGGTGTAACTATGGCTACCCGTATGACGTGAGAGGTGGGTTGTGATATTTATCTCCCGATTAGGGAGTCTTACTGGTAATCACTGTTATTGCGACCGTAGGTCGCATTTACTACCAAAACCTCCACCGGCTGTCCGTCCGTGAGTGAGTCACACGTCACACGTCACACTTTTGCCCTGCTCATATCTCCACAACCGTTGCCCCCATCCATGCCAAATTTTGCACACACACTCCTTACCTGCCAAACTACAACCTCCAAGGACCCCCGGAGCTCCAGGGACCCCCAGGTCCCTGGGGGACCCCCAAGTGTAAAAAAATGAACAAATGTGCAAAAATGACCAAATGACCACCCCAACGGGCCTGCTCACGGGGAATTCCCGGGGACCACCCACTCCTGGTGCTCCAGAACGGATGCAAAAGTGGTGACGCCCCCAGTGGAGGACCCCCTCCACTGCAGCTCACATAAAATGCCGTAACTCGGGCTAGGAGCGTCCGGGAGAGCCGGGGCCGGTACCTATTCGTCTGCCAAGGCAACGCGGAGACCCCACCCCTCATTTCTCACATGGCTCTCTTCTAGCGCCACCATGAGTCCGATTCTTGCAAAACAAATTTTTGGACACTGCTCCTACAATTTTTGCCCTAAAATCACGCAAATCGGTACACAGTATGTCTACACTCATTTCATCAACTTGGATCTGTCCCATATTGCGCCACCTTCAGGCCGATTTTTAAAACACATTTTTCTCCACTGCTCCTACAATTTCTGCCCTAAAATCACGCAAATCGCTACACAGTATGTCTACACTCATCCCATCAACATGAATCTGTCCCATAGAGCACCACCTTCAGGCCGATTTTTAAAAACACATTTTTGGACACTGCTCCTACAGATTTTGCCCGAAAATCCCGAAAATCACTACACAGTATGTCTACACTCATGTCATCAACATGGATCAGGAAGATTTTGGAAAAACACATTTTTGCCCTATTTGTGGAGATAAGCGACCAACGGTCGCTTATCTCCCGATTAGGGAGTCTTACTGGTAATCTATGATTGTGTATTATAGTTATCATAGTAATATATTAATAGTTTATTGCAACCGTCAGGTCGCACTTACTATCAAAACCTCCACCAGCTGTCCGTCCGTCCGTCCGTCCGTCCGTCTGTCACACGTCACATGTCACACGTTTGCCCTGCTCATATCTCCGCAACCGTTGCCCCGATCCATGCCAGATTTTGCACACATACTCCTTGCCTGCCAAATCACAACCTCCACCCATCAATTCACACATGACTAGCGCCACCATGAGGCCGATTCTTGCAAAACACATTTTTGGACACAGCTCCTAAAATTTTTGCCCTAAAATCATGCAAATCGGTACACAGTATGTCTACACTCATGTCATCAACATGGATCTGTCCCATATAGCGCCACCTTCAGGCCAATTTTTTTAAACACATTTTTGGACACTGCTTCTACCGATTTTGCCCTAAAATCACGCAAATCGGTACACAGTATGTCTACACTCATGTCATCAACATGGATCTTTCTCATAGCGCCACCATCAGGCCGATTTTTTCAAACACATTTTTGGACACTGCTCCTACAAATTTTGCCCTAAAATCACGCAAATCGTTACACAGTATGTCTACACTCATGTCATCAACATGGATCTGTCCCATATAGCACCACCTTCAGGCCGATTTTTTAAAACACATTTTTGGAAACTGCTCCTACAGATTTTGCCCTAAAATCACGCAAATCGGTACACAGTATGTCTACACTCATGTCATCAATATGGATCTGTCCCATATAGCGCCACCAACAGGCCAATTTCTTCAAACACATTTTTGGAAACTACTCCTACACATTTTGCCCTAAAATCACGCTGTGACCTGACGGTCGCTGATGGGTTTTGGATGAATTCCCATATTTGTAATTCCTTTAGAATGTTATCCTTTCACAGAAGACTCAGCTTCTACCCACAGCGTAAAATCACAGTTAGAGTCAGAGTCCAAGAAAGGAGACCACACCATGTACGTCCGTTTGAAATAATTGTATTAAGAGAATAGTTCAGAGTTCAACATACAGTACAGCAAGTTCACCCATAGTTGCTTCTCACTATACAAAACATAATTTCACAGATATATAGAGTTACAGTATACATTAGGGATATAAGATGTTTTCGTGTCTTGGGCCCAGGATCCAGAAGGACATATGCCACTGTGTTATCCAGTGTCCTGGGCATTATGACATTCTTGAGATATAATTTGTCTGGTCAACATCCTTTGTACAGACCTGGAGTGGAGCATATCTCATCACGTGGATTAGTTATTAAAACAAAACAAAATAACCTTGACACTTTTAACTGAAAGTGTTGTCTAACATTAAAATGTAATTTTATATTGATATCTAACAGTCACTTATCTCCCTATTAGGGAGTCTTACTGGTAGTGTATTATATTCACAGTTATAATCCATTATAGTGCATTGTAATTAGGATAGTTGTAATACACGTTTATATTGTATTTTAATCACAGTTAAAAGGGTTTGTTTCTTACCGATAGGAGTACAACTACTTTTGTGTAATGGGAAATGTAGATATTTTTGTGTGGTGTGTTGTAGTGTTGTGTAGTGTGGTTACATGTCTCCTTTCCTTTCAGACACTAACCCTATCTCTTACTCTAACCCTAAACCTAACCTCTATGGAAGCGTTGCCACTCCTCCGACAATAAGACGTCACTGTCTGCAGCACAATCTATCCATTAGTCAAAGTGAGAGCTAAGAGGAGAGCACACAAACCTCCGTGGAATCAAAGGCATGGTGGCATGTGTGAATGTGATTAGATACATAGTATAGGAAGTGGTTCCTGTGTAAATAAGCTGTAAAGCTTACTAGGATCTCCTTTTTGTTGACCTTGTACCAGTGATTTGTGCTGTCTTGAAACTGTACTTTTTCCTATTGCAAACTACTAATAAACTCTTCAATCAATCAAACAAACAAACGTATTCATCGAGTTGAAATCGTTATTGTCTCTTTTTGTAGGCTGCTACAGCTGTATTAGAACGGAACCAGTTTCAGGGGTCCATTAGGGTTTGGGTCCATCATTTTGACAATACAGCTGCTAGCTGTGCTATATGGCGCATAGCACGGACCAGTCAAAGTCTATTCTGTCCATGACGTCACTGAACCTCAAACCAGTGCTGGCCGAACACCACCCAAGACCCGAGACAGTAACCACACTTGCACAGATTGTGGTCACTGTCACAGGTCTCAGGCGGTGCCCAGCTGACACCAGCCCACATGCTGGACTTTGCCCTAGAAGGAATCCCAAATGCGTCCCAAGTACAGGGACAACCCAGCTCTGTGGCAGAGAGACCCCTTGTGAGAATTACACTGCCCCGGACGATCTTCATCACCGTTCTAGACAACTCTGGATATCATTCTTGCTTTTCAGAACAGAGTACTTGGTCTGAGAGGCAGCATGCCTGCTCCAAGCGGAGACACGTTGCCAGTTCCTGTTGCCAGGTCTACTTTTCCCTTGAGTATTGTGGTACCACTGCTCCTCTGAACATTGTTAGTGTTAGTGTTAGTTCTACTAACCTGAACATTGTTAGTGTTAGTTTTTCTTTTCCCCAGAGTACTGCGGTACCACTGCTCACCTGAACATTGTTAGTGGGTGATTTTGAGTCCTCGGCCCTCAAGGGCAGGGGTCATCGCCATGTTGGCTCAAACCAGCGCCAGCCTGAGACAGCAACCACATTCGCGACACTTTGTAAGCTTATAGATCGGCTATTTTCACTAGTTTGCGTCCCGGGAAAACGTCAATTTTTTCTTTTGGGTCTTGGCTCAGATCAGAAACTAAACATCTCACAGTCTAACTGAGATTGAGTTTGGCTTTTTAGGTTTTTAATGAGTGAAAGTGCACAGATAAATAATGATCATTTCAGCCCAGTTTTTGAATCACAATCATTCTTATCCTATGCTTCCTCTGTTTTACATGAAACCATTTCTAAAACACATGACACATCAAAGTCTGTACAGCCCTACAGTAAAGGGTGGGGGGTATGATATGACTATTGGTGGGGTTGGGCATAAGGAAGCATGGTTGCAGAAACATTAAACACATTGGCTACTTTCACCTTATTCACTTTAGACCATCAAACATATAATTTTCGGAATGTCTGAGTGAGTGTCTGAGTGTCTGTCACAGCGTTTCTCCTCAGTGGCTGGAGCAATTGATCTGAAATCGCATCACCATAAGCATATGAACACACCTGACATAACTGTGAAGCCCGTTTGTCACTTTCACAAATCATATGCTGTATATTAGCATTTTTTATGGTGTACCTATATCTATTCTGCATCTAGCTTGAGGCATATCTATTCTGCATCTAGCATGAGGCAACATGTTTAACCAGGTGTGTGTGTGTGTGTGTGTGTGTGTGTGTGTGTGTGTGTGTGTGTGTGTGTGTGTGTGTGTGTGTGTGTGTGTGTGTGCAGGCGGGCGGGGGGGGGGGGGGGTCGGTTGTCTGGCCCTGTTACACTAGGTGTGAGGTTATTAAAGTCCTTGTTGAATTCTCAGCCAGAGACATTTCTATTAAACTGGAGGAACCTGAAGATCACCCACACTTCAGTAAGTTTAACCACTTGAACCCCAGCAGCGCTATGCAGGGGGGAAAAACATGCTAAAAATAGTTGATCTACAAGCTCACAACATGTAGAGTATTATGTTTCAATATTGTTTCATAATTTGTTGATTGAATTACATTTTTTAATGTAGTTACATGTATTTAGTTTAAAAAAACATCCTAAAACGTGGCGTGGCGTTGATTCAAGCAGTGCCAACTAAGCGTTTCACCGTGGGCCGTTAATATAGCATTTCTGTCCAAAATGGCAGGGGAGAACAGAGGAGAGGGGATGGTGGAGCTATATTTTCGTCCATGCCTTACTCCTTATCCCCAAACTTTGTTGCTTTCCTCTTTTGTAATATTTTGAAAAAACATTTTAAACATTTAAACTACTTCTACATCGACACATTTTTGAAAAAACGGCCCAAACTCGGGAAACTCGGGGTTGGCACAGGGGTAGTACCTTTTCAAACTCGGGAAACTCGGGGTTGGCACCAGATGTGTTAATAGTCCCCCGTCTGAAACGGCCGATGTGGATGGTGTTTGATCGATGTGTGGCGCGAGCACTCATTCTCGCAAGTACGCACGACAAGTTATGTGCGGTGTGCCGCTCAAACAAGCATGCACAGGCAGGTCTGTGTACCGTGTGATAGTTTGTTTTTGTATTTAATCTTAAGAACAACTGTACAGTATGAACACAATCACTCTGAACTCTGCTGTGCGGACTCGCACGCAGCCGTCAGTCAAACACAACCCCTCCCACCAATCCCCTCCCCTTTGAAATTGCTTACAATGGAGACATTGTCAGACTTAAGCTCCAGCACAGAGTCTGAAATCAGGCTAGCCCACAGACTTTTCCCCCACTGAAATGGTAAAATATTAAAATGGTAAATGGTGCATTTATATAGCGCTTTTATCCAAGGCGCTTTACATAGATTGTGCATTACATTCACGCACACATTCATACACCGGTGGCAAAGGAAACCATGCAAGGCACCAACCTACTCACCGGGAGCAATTAGGGGTTCAGAGTCTTGCTCAATGACTCTTCGACATTAACTCAGGGGGAGCCCGGATTCGAACTGGGAACCCTTCGCGAACCCTTCGTGCTCTAATAACGGTTTCTCTACCTCTGAGCTATGCCGGCCGCCCCATAAACAGGAAGTAAACGGGACGTTTATTTATAAGAAACGAGGAGAAAACCTTGTGATCAAGTGTTCTCCTGCATAGACATAGAAAGGTAGACCCTCCTTGGGCTCTGGGGTATCTGCACCACGAGGCGGGAGGGCAGCTTCCGCTTGCGTCACAGAAACGGAAGTTTGGTAAGCCAGCGTGGTCTAGTTAGGCCAAACAGAGGCAGGAGGGGGTGGGTCTTTTCGTAACCCAGGGTGCGTTGGGATATAGGAACTGAGGGCACTGGTGTGCTCTCTGGTCGTTTGTTTATTTTAACGCACCTTGGCTTATGAAAAGACCCACCCCTACCTACCGCTGATAGTAGTGATGCATCAATATCTTATCGGTATCTGGTCCCGATATGACTTGAGTCATATTTGGATATCGGACACAACGTCACCGATCCAAGTCACAGATAAAGAATAATAACGTTTTAGAGTTAACTTATTAAATAATAATTAAACGATATCCCACAAACGAGACACGTGTTGCCATTGTAGTTGCACCGACTACACTACAGTTATTTGAACTGAAGCCTATCCTACAATAATAAATGGCTTTAATTGAAAGGTGATAAAACATGTTAGGTTGCTATGTAGCCTATAAGTATCGGGTATCGGTAAAGAATCCGGAAATATCCAAATGTATTGGAAAAACCTGTATCGGTGCATCCCTAGCTGTTTTTCTTTATGTGTTCTTCTGGTTTTCTGTGTGTTAGAGAATGAAGCTATCATGTTGTTTTTCTGCTCCTAGACATCCTGCACATGGTTGTGTGTAAAGAGGAGGTTTCTCCTGAACAGGAGAGGAGCTCCAGTCTGCTCCAGGAGGAACCAGAGCCTCCACACATTAAGGAGGAACAGGAGGAGCTACTTCAAAGACCAGTGGAGACTGATGGGTCAATGTCGACATTACCAGCAGTGAAAAGTGAAGACCATGATGAAGACCTCTCCTCGCACCGTTCTCTCTTTCTTTATACTTTATTTATTCAGGGGAGCCCATTGAGAACAAGCTCTCTTTTTCGAGGACACCCTGATCACAGCATATGACACAGTACAAGCAATGATAATACAATAGGCAACCAGTAAGACTCCCTAATCGGGAGATAAGCGACCGTTGGTCGCTTATCTCCACAAATAGGGCAAAAATGTGTTTTTCCAAAATCTTCCTGATCCATGTTGATGACATGAGTGTAGACATACTGTGTAGTGATTTTCGGGATTTTCGGGCAAAATCTGTAGGAGCAGTGTCCAAAAATGTGTTTTTAAAAATCGGCCTGAAGGTGGTGCTCTATGGGACAGATTCATGTTGATGGGATGAGTGTAGACATACTGTGTAGCGATTTGCGTGATTTTAGGGCAGAAATTGTAGGAGCAGTGGAGAAAAATGTGTTTTAAAAATCGGCCTGAAGGTGGCGCAATATGGGACAGATCCAAGTTGATGAAATGAGTGTAGACATACTGTGTACCGATTTGCGTGATTTTAGGGCAAAAATTGTAGGAGCAGTGTCCAAAAATTTGTTTTGCAAGAATCGGCCTCATGGTGGCGCTAGAAGAGAGCCATGTGAGAAATGAGGGGTGGGGTCTCCGCGTTGCCTTGGCAGACGAATAGGTACCGGCCCCGGCTCTCCCGGACGCTCCTAGCCCGAGTTACGGCATTTTATGTGAGCTGCAGTGGAGGGGGTCCTCCACTGGGGGCGTCACCACTTTTGCATCCGTTCTGGAGCACCAGGAGTGGGTGGTCCCCGGGAATTCCCCGTGAGCAGGCCCGTTGGGGTGGTCATTTGGTCATTTTTGCACATTTGTTCATTTTTTTACACTTGGGGGTCCCCCAGGGACCTGGGGGTCCCTGGAGCTCCGGGGGTCCTTGGAGGTTGTAGTTTGGCAGGTAAGGAGTGTGTGTGCAAAATTTGGCATGGATGGGGGCAACGGTTGTGGAGATATGAGCAGGGCAAAAGTGTGACGTGTGACGTGTGACTCACTCACGGACGGACAGCCGGTGGAGGTTTTGGTAGTAAATGCGACCTACGGTCGCAATAACAGTGATTACCAGTAAGACTCCCTAATCGGGAGATAAATATCACAACCTCCACCTCCACGTCATACGGGTAGCCATAGTTACACCTGGAATGTTGAATCTCCATATATGGAGATAACCTACGCATCACACAAAGTCTGACCTCACCAGCCCATACTTGGGCATGGACGACTTATATCTCCATATACGGAGATGGCCATATATGGAGATACGATGACATCACAGAGTCCACAGCTGATGATGTGGCGTGATGTCATACAATAAACAAACAAGCCCTATATACTGATGCGATACGATGACATCACAGAGTCCACAGCTGATGATGTGGCGTGATGTCATACAATAAACAAACAAGCCCTATATACTGATGCGGAGATATGAGCAGGGCAAAGGTGTGACGTGTGACGTGTGACGTGTGACGTGTGACCGACCGACCGACCGACGGACGGACGGCCGGTGGAGGTTTTCATAGTAAACTGCTCCCTGACGGTCGCAATCAAATCATGGTACATTGTTACAAATGCAAAAAACAAAATATATATATTAAGTGAAGCAAGAACAGACACTGTGTAGTGTGCCTTCCAGAAGCACTTTGAATGTCTCTATTGAGGCCAGCCGAACCAATTTCAGCGAATCCTGAAGTTTGTCCCATTTATATGGAGCATAAAACATGAAGGCAGTCTTTCCTTTCTCACTGTTCATAGGGGGGCAGGTAAATCGAATATGTGCCTGTGAACGAGTTGATTGACCTGTGACTTTTGGCTCTAAGAGCGAGGATAGGTACACAGGTAGCTTACCGCACAAGGCCTTGTAAATATATAAAATACAGTGTTTCTCTCTTCGAACTGTGAGATATGACCAACCCACTTTTTCATATAACAAACAATGATGGGTAAGATAACCATCTCCAGTGATAAACCGCAGGGCACTGTGGTAGACAGCGTCAAGAGGCTTCAGTGTGGAAAGTGAGGCGTGCATGTACACCACATCACCATAATCAAACACAGACATTATGACAGACTGAACAATAGTCTTTCTATTAACCAGAGAAAAACAAGACCTATTCCTGTAGAGAAACCCAATTTGTCCTCTTAATTTTTTGTTTAAGTGCTCTACATGGATCTTAAATGAAAGCTTCTCATCTAGCCAAATACCCAGATATTTGTAAGATGTCACTCTTTCGATTTGTTCGCCTTTAAGCGTGAATATACCTATAGAGGCATTTACGTTAGCAGATCTGGTAAATAACATACATTTAGTTTTGTTTGAATTTAGAACTAATTTAAGCCTAAATAGAGCCAGTTGGAACCTATTGAAGGCAGTCTGCAGGTTTGCAGTGGCCACTTCAATAGTCGGTCCAATAGAGGGTATGCGTGTGACATCATCATCATACCAGGAAGTTATGCAGTTTTGCCTACTGAGTGGCAAAAAAACTACTTTCTGGCCTTGACAGCCCATACACCAAACAGAAAAGTCCTATCTGATTGCATTAAACGATGTTAAACGATGTTAAACTCACTTTTCCACTCACTTTGCCACTCGATTGCCACTCGATTTTTCCATTCACTTTATGCATTCGCATACCCTCTATACTGTACAGAATTGTGTCGTCCGCATAAAAATGGACATCACAGTGCAAGGAGGGACGCGCAATGTTATTCATATAAAGAGTGAATAAAAGGGGGCCTAAAATTGAACCCTGCGGAACACCTTTACTAATTACGAGAGAACTGGATTTTAAGCCATCCGCAACAACGGACTGTGTTCTCCCTGTTAAATAGTTTGAAAACCATCTGACAGAAGGGTCATCCAAGCCATAGGAGGATAGCCTCTGTATTAAGATAAGATGGTCAACGGTGTCAAAAGCTTTAGAGAGATCAATAAAAATGGCTGCACAGTGTTTGTGTTTATCCAGACCGTCTAGAATATTGTTTGTGACCAGTTTTGTAGCTGTCACCGTGCTATGACCTGGTCTGAAACCAGATTGTTGAGGCTGAAGTAAGTTGTGTGTGTTCAGATATTCACGTAGTTGGGAACTAACCAGAGATTCAAGGATCTTGGCAAGACAGCACAATCTAGATATAGGCCGATAGTTATTTAAATCACCTTGTTTCCCACCTTTATGAAGTGGTATTACTTCTGCATCTTTCCATATTGCAGGAATTATGCCTGAGGTGAGCGATAAATTAAAAATATGAACAAGAGGTAAAGAAATTATATTTGCACAAAGCTGCAATAAATATGGGTCAAGGTCATCAGCACCCTTCGATTTCTTAGTACAAATTAGTGAAAGTGCATTTGAAACCTCAGAATGTGTTACAGGTCTAAACGAGAAACCTGGCGGGGAGAAGTTAATCGGGATGTTGTCATTAGCTTCCCAGCCATGATCTGCAGGGGCTAGGTCAACAGCCTGTCGAAAAGATGACCCGAGGATATAAAATGATGGTTGAACGCATTACAAATATCAGATTTATTAAAAACAACCCCACTTTCACTACTGATTTGTGGCGGGAGAGAGGAGGCAGGTCTGGCTTTTAGAGACTTGACAACTTTCCAAAAACTAGCTGCATTACCTTGTGTTTTAGCAAAACTAGATAAATAATAGTCCGACTTAGCCTTTCTGACCATACCAATGGCTTTGTTTCGCAGCAACCTAAAAGATGACCAGTCTACTGGATCACCCGAGCTCCTAGCTTTAGACCAAGCCACATTTCTACAACGAAGGGCTTCTTTAAGAGATGCCGAGAACCAGGGGCTTGATCGATTTTTTACTCTAAAGTTCTTATAAGGAGCATGTTTCTCTGTGACATAATTAAAAACAGTAATAAATTGATTAAGAGCTATGTCAGGGTCTTGACTTTCATTGACCCTATCCAAGCCGGAGTTAAGTAAATCGTGTGAGAAAGCTAGTTCTCTAAAAACTTTAAAATTACGTTTTTTAATCATCCGACCACTAGTTTTGGTCCCTTTAGCCACTCTGACACAGGCTATTGGGCAGTGGTCACTGACACCTTGGGCAAATACCCCACTATAAGGGTATTTGAAGGGTTTGTTAGTTAAAATTAAGTCAATCAAGGTGGAGTTAGAGGGGTTATTTGTGTTTGGTCTAGTGGTGTGCTGAATGATCTGGGACAGGTTTAGGTCTAAACAAATCTGCTTCAATCGAGCAGACTTGTAAGTTAACCAGTCCAAGTTCAAATCAGATAATACCAGAACCAGAACCACCAATAACTTTGCAATGGATATCACCACCCAAACAAATGTCTAAGACAATGTATTCAATACGATTAGGGACAGAAGACATTTCCAAAACATGAGCAGCTAAATATTCTTTAACTAAAATTACCATCCCACCAGCTCTTGATTTCCTGTCAATTCTGAACATGTTATAGCCATTTATGGCAATTTCCGAATCCAGAATGAGCTCAGTAAGCCAAGTCTCTGACAGGACAAAGACATCAGGGGAGCCCTCCTTAATCAGGATATTGACAAAATCTAGTTTTGGGGCCATACTATTAATATTCAAGTGTATAAATTTTAAACCAACACAAGCTTGTAGTTCTTGTGCAGTCTTCAGATCAGAACAATTTACATTATTAATAAGTGCAGAGGGAGTAATTTTAGGAATAATATTTATATAAGCAAGGTTACTCACTGTGACACCCCGTGGTCTTGAAACATGACGCGGCAACCGCCTCATGGAAGGGGTTCTCGTAATAACAAGTGTGTGTGAAACATGGGCAGTTTGACCACCTGGCCTCCAGGGGGCAGAAGCAGTATAGGGACCATAACCTAAGGCGGAACCAAAAGAAGGCTGGCTGTAGGGGGCCATATTTAACTCGGACATATTTAAATGCGGGACCAGTCAGGATGTAGCTTCAGCGTCTAGTGTGCGCTGTAGATTATACGAGAATGATTTATTTCCCAAAATGCTCGGATGCAGGCCATCACGAGCATAAAAGGTTGGACGAGCCCAAAACAAATGAAAATTATTAATGTAATGAACATTGCAAGAGGAACAGACAGACTGGAGCCAATAGTGTAGGTCCAATAGTCGAGCAAAACGAGCCTCACCCTTGCGCAACAGTGGCATGGGACCCGAAATAAAAATATGTTTCCCACAACTGAGGAGGAATTCAAGGATATTTTTAAAGTTATTCTTAGTTTCCACGGAGGATCTGTCATTTACACCAACATGAAGGACTATGTTGTTGATTGTGGATGGGAGAGAAGACAGAATAATGGGGAGTCTGTCCAGAATGAACTTTGTGTTTGCCCCAGGATAACAGTATGTTAGTGCATTGGAGATGTGAGTGTTTCTGACCATGGAATCACCAATTACGGCTACAGAGGGAGGAGAGGGGGACCGAGCGCACGGGCCACGGCCCTCGTCGCTCTGCGGCGTTGTAGCGGTGGATGACGGCTGCCGGCTGCTATCCACAATGGAGCTCTCCGCGGTGGGTCTTGACACCCCAGCTGCCCGCGGCAATGAGTGTGGAGCTGCCCGGGGCAGCATGCGTGGCGGCGGTGGCGCACTGGATGATGGCCCGGAGGCGAAATGGACAGCCGGAGCAGCGCGCGCGCCAGGGCGCACGCGATGGATGGAGACTACCGCCTCGCGATGAAGAGACGAGGGGTCAACATCTCCATAACGACTGCCAGGAGGACGCATGCCCCGGTTGGAGACTACCGCTTTGCGTTGATGGGGCGCGGGGCCAACAGCTCCAGTGCCAGGGCGCACACAGCGGTCGGAGACTACCGCCTCGCGTTGGTGGGGCGAGGGGTCCACATCTCCAGGTGCGGTGGGTGATGGAGGCATAGAGCTTCCCCAGCTCTTTGTCCTCTTTGCCCTGGGGGAGGACTGATGATCATCAAGGAGAGACCCCAGCAGCTCGAAGCTATTTCCCAGGGGGATAGGAGGAGAGGCAGCTCGCTGTGCGCATCTAACGCGCTTCCTCCCACTCCCGTCACGGCGCACCAACTTCCAAGGCTCAGTCGCGCTGTTGTTGGGCCGTTTGGGCATGGCACCTAGCACTGGCCAAGCCTCCATGTCCAGGAAACCATAGGGTACTCGATCCATGCCCGTAGGCTCCGTCAGCGGATCCGCTGTGCAGACAGGTACAGAGTCCTTCAGGATACCGGTTGCACAGCCCTTAGCTGTAGCGGCCAGGATGTCGAAATAATCCTCGTCCTCCCTGATCGTCTGCAGGAGCGAGACCCGATCCTCCAATTCCTTTATCCTTTTTTCCTGCCGGCGACAACTGTCACAATCTGGAGTAGAGGTGAGTGATAGCATGATAGCCACACAGCCCAGTCCGGGCTCCTCTGGTTCCCTCCAAAACTGTGCGATAGCAACGATGCTTAGCTTGCGATCACGGGCACTCTAGGCGTCCGATTGTTGAGATGATCAAATATGTATGAAGCAGATAGATCAAACAATACAAATCTAAAAAGTTGTCACTTAAAGGGCCTACACCATGCTTTTAAAACTATATTTTTTGTATAAATATATGCTCAAAATTGAGTCTTAGACAGGTTTTAACCCTCAACAAACACTCTGACCATTCTTTTTGTTTGTTCTAGCTCTACTATAATGAGGCTCTCCAGCTGCAATACCAAAACGGCCTCTGTTTGCTCAGGGGCGCATCTAGTGGGGTTTTTCCAGAAAAAAAATAAGTTTTTTGAAGAAAAAAAAAGAAGTTTTTTGAAGAAAAAAAAAGAAGTTTTTTGAAGAAAAAAAAAGTTTTTGAAAAAAAAAGTTTTTTTGAAAACTTTTTTATGACTTTTTGACAGTTTTTGAAAAAAAAAATAATTTTTTTTGATTTTTTTTTTTTATTTTTTTTGAAAAAAAAATTTTTTTTGAAAAAAAAAGTTTTGAAAAAAAAAAATTAAAAAAAAATTTTTTTTTGATTTTTTTTTTTTTTTTACTCTGAAAAAAAAAACGGGAAACGCGTGTGACGTCACATGCGTCAACTCTCAGAACAGCACTGTTCTGAGAACCCGTGGAAAGCTTTTCATCTCTGTCTTCCCAAAACCAGAGAAAGACACAATGTACAGAAATAGGACTTTGTGAGGATAGAAGGTGCCAGTGGGACCCCAAAAAAAGGTTTTAAAATAGAAAAAGTGAAAATTCATGGTGTAGGTCCTTTAAAATCCAACTTAAAAGTGCATAAAAAACGTTAAAACTTCTGCCAAAGTCGAGAGCTCTACCAGCGTCGGTGTTGACGCCCACGCATGCTTCTGAAGTTGAAGTCGAGCTTGAATCTGACTCTGTAGACAGTGACGATTGGGAGGAGACCAGTGGAGGTCAGTCAGTGTTAAACAGGGACAGGACTTACATGTGTGGGAGTTAGAATAAAAGACGTTGATGAAAAATACAAATCAGGAATAACAGGGGAGCTGTAATTGCTCCTCATTTTATACTCACCAGTTTTAACCTTCCTCTCCACTTCTCTCCTCTTCTGTGCCCCCCCCCCCCCCACCCCCCTTCTCTCTCAGGAGTCACTGGAGAAAAACCTTTTCACTGTGAACATTGTGACAAGAGTTTCGATCAGTCATCTAACCTAAAGAGACACCAACGTGCCCACACAGGAGAAAAACCTTTTCACTGTAAACATTGTGACAAGAGTTTCAGTGATTCATCTAGCCTGAGGAAACACCAGCGTGTTCACACTGGAGAAAAACCTTTTCACTGTGAACATTGTGACAAGTGTTTCAATCAGTCATCTAACCTAAAGAGACACCAACGTGCCCACACTGGAGAGAAGCCTTTTCACTGTAAACATTGTGACAAGAGTTTCAATGAGTCATCTAAACTGAAGAGGCACCAGCGTGTCCACACTGGAGAAAAAACATTTCACTGTGAACATTGTGACAAGAGTTTCAGGCAGTCATCGCACCGGAAAAGCCACGAGCGTGTTCACACTGGAGAAAAACCTTTTAACTGTAAACATTGTGACAAGAGTTTCAACCAGTCATCTGACCTGAGGAGCCACCAGCGTGTTCACACTGGAGAAAAACCTTTTCACTGTGAACATTGTGACAAGAGTTTCAGTCAGTCATCTATCCTGAATAAACACATCCGTACTCACACTGGAGAAAAACCTTTTCCCTGTAAACATTGTGACAAGAGTTTCAGACAGTCATCTGACCTGAAGAAACACCAGCGTGTCCACACGGCAGAAAAACCTGATTGATGTAACCAGCGTATCCACAAAAAAACATTCCAGTGTACACATTGTGACAAACTTACAGTTAACTCACGGGGAGGATCAAATGAAACACCTGTATGTTGGTAGGAAGGTGGATAGAAAAGCAGAAATATTATGGATATTCATATTGATCCTGTCAACAGAGGCCTCCATAGCTCTTCATTTCCTCAATTCTTCTTCCTCAATTCAAACAGACCAACAAACAAACAGGTTGTGAGCTTGTTGATCTGCAATATTTAAAAAATAACTGTGTGTGTGTGTGCGTGTGTGTGTGTGTGTGTGTGTGTGTGTGTGTGTGTGTGTGTGTGTGAGAGACTATATCAACGTAGCCATATCTGTAGACAGGACTGATGAAATAGGATTGTGGGTGTGTTTTCATACTTCTTGTGGCCCCACATCTTGGCACACACAATCTCATGGTAAGTTACTCCATTAAGATCAGTCATCTAACCTAAAGAGACACCAACGTGCCCACACAGGAGATTAAGTGAATTACAAACAAATAAAATGATCTTAAAATCTATTCTAAGCGTAACCGGTAGCTAAAGCAGAGATCTTAAAGGACCGGTGTTCTCTGTGCTTAGTCCTGGTGAGTAGAGGACACTCGCTGCAGCATTCTGTCATATTTGTCATTTTCCATCTAAGGGTGCCCACACACCAAAATACCTAGAGTGGAATCCGCCAATGCGTTTCAATGAGAATGGAGCGTTTTTTTTTTTTTGCCAGTAGAGGATTTCTGCAAAAAAACGCTACATTCCACTCTAGGTATTTTGGTGTGAGGGCACCCTAAAAGAGCGTTACAACCTGTATTAAATGCACAACACCTTAAAAATAAAAGCATTTAAGCTTTTATTTTTTAAACACGAATTGACTGAAATGATTTGCCTGTAATTGTACTAACAAGAAATAAATGCAATAAAGGAATGTGAAAATACTGAATAGCTCCCACAAGCTTATATCATTTATAACACGGGTTGACTAACAAGAAATAAATACGATCAAAACATAATATCAAGTTACAGTATATCAAGTTTTGGTTCTTCTGTTTTGTTTTGTAATTCCAATATGTTGTCCAGGTGTTAGTTCAGTTCTTGGCCCTCATTTATCAACATCATGCAGATCAAATTTTTGGCGTACGCCGAAATTTAGGCAAGTGTCAGCGGGGACCAGGCAACTGTTTTCAGAAACAGTTCTAATCAATCGGATTGCAGCGTGAATCAGCCCCAACATTCACATTGGCCAAAATTCTCCTGTGCCTGGACTCCCTGGAGTACACTTCATTCAACTGTAATGGTATTCATTCATGTGCCTCCCGGGGGCGCTTGTTGACCATGGGGCTTTGGGAGATATAAAATGTCATGTCACAAAGAGTATCTTGGCAGAATTTAGAGCGAATATAAAGTTTTACAGTGTTCTTGAGTTGTAACAATAACAGAACAATAGGCTACACAACCAATGCAGTGTGTGCTGACTGTCTTTGAAACATCACAACGTAACGCCGTCTGTAATCATCGCACCACAGTAACGTCACTGGCTCATCCTTGGTATCTTAATAGTGACGTCGCGGATCAATCCTTGTTATTTTCATCCCAGCAGAAGTGACACCACTTCCTTGTTCATGGAACGGTAGCTTCACATTGCAGTGCACCATTCTTGAGGATCAAGCGGACTCGAGACTACCTCCGGAGGTGGTCTCGAGGCTGCCGTTTCTGAGGAAAACCGCAGGCTTCACACTGTCAAAACATCTGCCAGGCAGTCTCGAGAACGCACCGGGGACCGCAGTGTGAATCCACCCTGAGACACCCCCTGTATCTAGATGTAGCCCCCACAGTTAGTACCTGCCATGAACTAGCGACAACAGCCCTGCCAATCAGGCTCAGCCCTATTGGCACGACTGGTTGTGCGTTGGTCTGGCGAGTGGGACCCCGGGTTCAATCCCCACTTCCGCGCATCACTACATAGAGCGTCGCAGTGAGGTGTCGGAAGCAAGCTGGCCATTCATATTTACCATAGGGTTTTTCATTATCAGCCACAAAGTTGTAGCAATTCAATGTAGAACTGTGAAGAACTGCATTTCCTATACTGCTAAACGTAAAAACGACGTCTGTGATTGGTCTAGCTTCTTCTTCTTTCACATATCTTGCGGTTACCGTGGAAGTAGCTTACTGCCCCCTGTCTGCCCGGCAGGTTATTGCACATCAGCAGAACTCCGTGAGCGAATACTTTCTTTTACAAATATGATGCACTGTGTTAAAGATGACGATAAGAGAGTCCACAGAGATGACAATCACTACATTTCAGGCCATATGCTGGCCTGGATAACTAAACTGAGCGTGATTTAAGGGCTATATTCCAGGAAGCAAGACTGTCATTCGCAATGCATTCTGGGAGTGTAGTTTCCGCAATTTTAAAAATAATGATGTACACAGTCTTGTACCCTGCCCTTTTTTTCAGCTTTCGAATTAATCTTTGCATTCAAAAAAAAATTGAATATTGTCATGATTCCTCTCCAGCCGAGGTGGCTTTGTCCAAGGCTTAAAAACGTTTAAATAAATACTTTTTGAAATGTCTATGCAAGAAATGAATGGAGAAAACGCTTCCGACACCAGAGTGAGGACGGGGTGGGGCTTCAACTGCGATGCTCTATAGGCAATGGAACACATTTGTGGTCATGTGACCATTATATTTTCAACCCATGTGAATTTCCCCCTTGCCATGACGGAGAGGACCTGATAGTGCTGTGGAAAACATGCTTTTTCACAAAAATATGTTTTTTGCATGTAAAAGTAAATGTTCTTGCTGTCAACATAATCAGCTGTTTGTGTCAAAGCAAATTGATTCAGGGAGAACATTTTATATGTTCATGATAGTTAGTTGGTAGTTCATGTTGATAAACTACCAACTTATAAATCCATGTGATAGATAGCTGTATCTACTGTAGCTGAAGATTACCCTGAATTGATAAGAGATGTCCTTTTCCCCAAAATGTGGTAAAGTCAGACAATTGCTTCAGGTTAAAACGAGAAACTATCTCACATTACCCCAACGTGATAGACAGGGAGAAAGCAGTAAAAACCAGATTAAAGGGTCTACCAAACTTTTCTCAATTGATTCTTATGTATTTTTCCCTGTAGAATCCATTTCTGCAATATGCTAATTATCTCATTAGTTATGCACAATACAACAATATACTTTGCAGAAATGGATTCTACAGGAAAGATTACATAAGGATCAACTGAGAAAAGTTTGGTAAACCCTTTTATCGATTTTCTATGGGTTTTTCCTGTTCTTTCTATGTGTCAAATTATTTGACACATAGAAAGAACTGGAAAATGACAGGACAAACCCTATCTGCTATGTAAATGTTTGTATTGATCATATTATTTAACCTGCTGACGCTGTGGGTTTTTGTGTTTAATGGTAGTTTAAAGTGAAAAAAGTAAGTGGATCACTTTACCCCCTAGATTTCTCTGGTCTGTCTCAGTTTACCCCGATGCTGGGGTAAGACCGATTTTTTTAAACAATCATATATTCACTGCCTTTTGTCTTGAATACATTCTGATTGGGAGGAGACCAGTGGAGGTCAGTCAGTGTTAAACACAGGGACAGGACTTACATGTGTGGGGGAAAGAATCTGGGAGTTGGAATAAAAGAGGTTGATGAAATATTAACAGGGAAGCCGTAATTGCTCCTCATTTTATATTTTATTTAACCTGCCTCTTCCCCCCCACCCTCTCTCTCTCTCTCTCTCTCTCTCTCTCTCTCTCTCGCTCTCTCTCGCTCTCAGGAGACACTGGAGAAAAAGCTTTTCTCTGTAAACATTGTGACAAGAGTTTCAATTACTCATCTCATTTGAAGAGACACCAGTGTGTCCACACTGGAGAAAAACCTTTTCACTGTGAACATTGTGACAAGAGTTTCTGTGAGTCAGCTCACCTGAAGTCACACCAACGTGTCCATACAGGAGAAAAACCTTTTCACTGTAAACATTGTGACAAGAGTTTCAGTGACTCATCTGGCCTGAAGAGACACCAGCATGTCCACACTGGAGAAAAACCTTTTCACTGTAAACATTGTGACATATATATATATAGTAGATGTCATTTCCAGTGTTCTGTTGAATTGTGGGAGCTTGACACAAAATCCAGGAGAAATGGCCGTGGCTGCATATCAGCGGGTCTTTGACACATGCGTTACTTATCATGAAAAAGTGAAATCCCCCCGAAAAACAGGGGAAAAAAACTCCTATTTTGGGGGACATTCTGGAACAGGAGACATGGTCAAATAACAGGAGACTTCTTCCAAAAACAGGAGTGTTGGCAGGTATGACACACACACACACACACACACACACACACACACACACACACACACACACACACACACACACACACAAACGGTTACACCCTGCCATACCGACCCCCCGCCATTCCGACCATTGACTTCTATGGGTCGAAATGGCGGGGTGCTCCCTCTTTTCTATGCACATCGCCTTTCCGACCCTAAAACGTCTCGATTCAGAATCGAATAAACCCGACCCTAGGAAAGACCTTCTATTTTTGCAAAGGCAATGCGCGGCCGCTGCTTCTATATAAGCGAACGATTCAGCTGTGCGTAGAGCGGCAGTTCATAGGGGTGGAAGAAGAAGAAAAAAAGGAATGAGTTTATGTGCGCATCTCCCCCCATCTCTCTCTCTCTCTTTCTTTCTCTCTCTCCCTTTCTTTCTTTCTTTCTCTCTCTCTCTTTCTCTCTCTTTCTCTTTCTCTCTCTCTCTCTCTCTCTCTCTCTCTCTCTCTCTCTCTCTCTCTCAACACAATCTTGTAACGGGCTAGTATTATTTCTGTACTTCAAGCTTGATGGTTTGATGGAGGGACAATTAAAACATTTATATACACAGATATACAGATATACAGTACTTAAAATTAGAAAAATCTGTTGAGAATTGACCGAGCAATAAGGCTTTGTGCGTCCACCGAGGCGGCGCCCAGGCCCTGCGGACCACCGCCTGTCCCCCCGCCGTTCAGTGGGCACCTGGGCCAGGCCCACCGGAGCCCCGGGCAGCCCCCTAACCGTTATTAGGATTCACGCCGCAGCTCCAGGCGGAGCCGCTCGTTTCGTTTCACCAGCGTCGGCAGGTTAGGTTTAGGCATAGTTTTACTGAGGTTAAGGTTAAGGTTAAGGTTAGGGTTAGAGTTAGGCATAGTTTTACTGAGTTTAAGGTTAGGGTTAGGGTTAGAGTTAGGCATAGTTTTACTGAGGTTAAGGTTAGGGTTAGGGTTAGAGTTAGGCATAGTTTAGGTGGTCCTCCCACCCGGCATCTCCGCACGGCGCAAAAGAAGCGCTCCCTAGCTCCGCTTCAGTCAATCAAAAGCTTCCGTGGGCGGGGTTTTCCTGGAGCTGCACGGCGCAAAAGAAGCGCTCCCTAGCTCCGCTTCAGCCAATCACAAGCTTCCGTGGGCGGAGTTTTCCTGGAGCTGCGGTGTGAATCCTAATAACGCGCCCCCTACGCCCTACTGGAGCCTCCAGGCAGCAGCGACGCGTCATTCCCCATTAATGATTGAATAATATCCTACAGAACAGATGAAATCACGTAGCTGTAATGTAGGCTATATTGCTGGCTTAATTTTTAATTATTAGGAGCAATAAATATAGTCTATTACGCCTACTTGATTTAACAATAAATAGGCTCAAGAAAGTTGCCAAATTACAACATGGGTCACTGTGACATGGCTTATTTAATCAAATCTAATCAAAGCTTTTGGGTAGCTCACCAGATCTGCGAACTCGCAAGCATGCATGTTGTGTAGTCTGTAGACACACCTCGTTGTGAGCTTGTAGATCGTCAATTTTTCGCAGTTTGGCTGGGGTCTGTCTTGTTATCAAATGATATCGTCGGCCCAAAACTGATGGACATGGAATATATAGCTACTGACAAGGCGCACAGTTGTGCACGACGCTGTCTGTCTGTCTGTCTGTCTGTCTGTCTGTCTGTCTGTCTGTCTGTCTGTCTGTCTTTATTTAGATCAGATTGGTCATGTAAATGCACCTATTGTCGCGCTGTTGCATTAGGCCTATATCATTATCATCATCACATAAACAATCCATATTTGCGCGCCTGACGGCCCATAGGCCTAAATAGGCTCCAATCGCTCCATGTACAAGTGCATTAAACGAACAAAAAGGCTTAAATACTTCTAAAATGGTCAATTTCGTATATCCCTTTACCCCAGTCCCCTTAATTTATCTGATGAAGGATATAGGACATTTTGCTGGTGGTTTCGTTATTCGTAGGCTATTTATGATCGCAAGCCAAGAAGACAATTAGAGAGCAATTAAGGTGGCTTTTCCAAAACGTTTCTGGACACACACGCACACACACACGCACGCACACACACGCACACACACACATTTGCGCTCTTAAGTTATGTAGGGGAGAGCGGGGTAAACTGAGACACCAGGTAAACTGAGACACCCACTGTATCTAGGCAATGGAACACATTTGTGGTCATGTGACCATAATATTTTCAAGCCCCTTGAATTTCCCACTTGTCATGAAAAGAGAGACCTGATAGTGCTGTAGAAAACATGATTTTTTCACAAAAATATGTTTTTTGTCTGGAGCGTCGCGCTCCAGACAGACAGATGCGTCGCGCTCCGTGCCAGCTATTCCGTCAATTAATTTTACAGTTAACGGGTGGGTCCATTTGGTTTCATTTTAGTTACAGATATAAGGTGGTCCACAACTCTTTAGCTGGGGACCACCTGGGATCCCCTCAAGGACCACTGGTTGAAAAGCAGCCATAAAGAAATGTGTCCTCCGCTTAAGGCTGTGTCCATACTGTATGATACAGTAACAGTCCATTGATGCCATTAATCCCTGTTAATTAATTCATTGCATATTAAATAGGCCTAAGCAAAATAGGCAGTAATAAGCACTGGTGCAAAATGCATATGTATGATTGAATAAAGCAAATAGCCTACTCCAAGAAAAAGCACAATGCGTTACTGTTATATGGCCAGCTCAATAACAGACCTACCCAGGGAGTGTGTAGGCTGCTGTGGTTGGTACAGTAGGTCAAAGACGCACAGGAAAGTAGCCTATATAGACAGGAGGGTCCAGACTCCAGTTCAGTCCCCACACGCACACACCTTTCTCTATCTCCTCTGAATCAGAGGAGATATAGAGCACGACGCTATAGCCTTTTATTAATCAGAGGCTCTGATTAATAAGAGCCTATAGCGTCGTGCGAAGGTGCGCCTTGTCAGTAGCCTATATTCCATGTCCTTCAGTTTTGGGCCGACGATTGATAATGTGATAAGTGGGACAGGTGAGGGCAATGGCAGTCCCACAGTAATCAGTGGGATTGGTACCTGGTGTGTGCAATGGCACCACACCTTTGAAAATGGCACCTGGACAGGCAGAGTGAGACTGCGTTTGTCCAGGTTGCCTGCATGTTCCTGCTTCACGCTGCTGGCGGCGTGTTGCCCTGTTTGTGCTCGTGGCATAGGCCTAATGATGTGTGATGACTGAGCAGACTAGAGCCATTCCTGGGTCTGTGTGTGCATGGTTACACATGCTGGGAG
This sequence comes from Nannobrachium achirus, assembly GCF_963921795.1. Lineage (NCBI taxonomy): Eukaryota > Metazoa > Chordata > Actinopteri > Myctophiformes > Myctophidae > Nannobrachium > Nannobrachium achirus. The sequence goes on along the minus strand of NC_137819.1, from coordinate 366,136 downwards.
ACGGTGCAGTGCATGCGGCGACAGTGCAAACGTTGAACATTCAGTCTGGGATTCCCTGACCGTCTGTCTGGATTGTGCCTTTAGACTGTGAACCGCTGTTCTTTTAACCTTAGTTTTCTGTATTGTTTTTATCTATGCTGCTACCTTGAGTCATTGGGTATATGTTATTTAGTCACCACTATTGTCACGCATCCAAGAATCAAGTGATCTTAAACCAGTACAGCTAATAAAGCAGAAATAAGTTGGGGGCTTGCAGAGCTACTCCAAGGGTTTGCTGTGCTGTGTAGTAGAGTGCATTTTTGCTTTTTTTCCGTTTTACTCATTTTGCTGTGTTTTACTATTTTTTGCTGTGTGTTGAAGTGTGGGGATACCCCTCCCAAGCAAAAGTGTGTAATATAAACTGTGCACAAAAAGTAAGTTGACTTGATTTTGGTCCATTATATCTCCCCTTTAATAATACCCCCCCCCCCCCCAAAAAAAAGGGAAAAAAAATGTTTTGCAGTGCCTACCCAGAACTTGCTCCTCTGTTCTGACCTCGCCACTGGTTAGGAATAACTATACGTTTAGGCTTTAGGCAGAATTTTACTGTGGTAAATGTCATGTTTTTTTTTGGGGGGGGGGGTCAATCTTTTTTTGTTTAATGCGTAGGGAGGGTCATTGATTTTTCCCCCAATTGAGATGGAGGGTCATGGCATTTTATATCAGGGCTTATACATTTTCTCCAGTAGTACCCCTCAATAAAAAACAACCCCTCCCTAATCAACGATAAGAATGATAAAAGGCAGGCAGAAATGTTTCAAGAAACAGGCAGGCAGGTAGGCACAGACAGACATATGCTGGCAGAGATAACAATCAATCACTTCTTTTACAAACTGAACACTAACTTAATAGCTAACAATTGAATATGAACATGTCATGTGTTATAGTCAATTGCACATGTAACTTAGCATGAGATCACTTCGTCATGTTATAGTGCTATATATTATATATATTATTATATTATTATATATATTCTATAGGAAAATTGACATACTTTGGTTCATCACTGAAGACAGGAGGATGTCCTTTAGACGCGTCACTCTTCATAGACACACAGCTGGGTGTTGGAGACTTTGCTCTGTGACTACTGGAAATCATACAAATGTTTATACATTTATCATGTGAATGAAAAAGTAATTGTATTTGTATGTAGTATGAGAGAGTAGCACTGTTTTGGCTCTTCATTGTTGAAACAACAGAAACAACTACAAACAATAGCAATAGAAACAGTTATAAAAGGGAGACGAAGAAAAAGGTTGTTGTATAGACAGATCGATATTTCATAGTTGGTTGCATATCAGTCCTTAGCTTGTTGTACACATTTAGATATTAGATAGTTTGATACATAGATTGGTGGTTCTTAAAGTGTGGTTCGGGGCCCCCAGGGGTCCTTGAGGGGGTTCCAGGGGGTCCCAAGCAAAAGTGTGTAATATAAACCATGCAAAGAAATTAAGGAGACTTGACTTCGGTCCATTATATCTCCCCTTTAATAAAATAAATAAATAATAATATATTATAATAAATAATAAATAATTATTATTTTGTTTTATATCATCTCTATCGTTGATTAGTCACCTTTATAACGAGGGGCAGCTTGTAAGCATCGGGTATTCGTGGAATGAGCAACACAGCCAAACGTGTGGGTAGCGCAGACCAACATTTTTCCAAAATGGCCTTTAATACTGTACTGCTGTTATTCACTCTCGTTTTGGGCTTCAAGTGCTGGCAGGTGTGTGCCAATCACAGGTGTGTGCCAGTCACAGGTGTGTACCAGTCACAGGTGTGTGCCTAGCACCTGAGCATGGGTTTTGCCAGAATTTGTGACCTAATGCAGCTGCTATCCTCCAGGATGACAAAGCTCGCCCCCCACAGAGCCAGCCCAGGATCATCAGAGAATTCCTCCAGAATTTGGGAGTGGAGAGGATGGAACCCAATTGAACACTTGTGGGGTCAGTTTGGGTGAGCTGTAAGTGCTAGAGAGACCAACAAGAACCACGTTGGCCGACTTGTGACAAATCCTGGTTGAGGAATGGGATGCCATCCCACAGCAAAATGTGGCTAGGTTGACCAGCATGAGGAGGAGGTGTCAAGCTGTTGTTGCTGCATATGGATCTTCCACACACTACTGAGGTCCCTGACACTGTGTGTAAAATTAACTAAATGTATATATGGCCAATATGTGTTTTTCTTGTCCTTATTACTGTGGGAGATTGCAGTCTTCAATGCTCCAAGCAACAAAGGTGAATACCAACAGAACATTAAAGGCCATTCTGGCAAAACATGGGTCGGCGCTACCCCACACCACACGTTTGGTGTGGTGTGGGGTATTCATTCCACGAATGCCCGATACTTACAAGCTGTACCGCGTTGTAAAGGTGACCAATCAACGATAATAATGATATAAAATACAATACCAAATGGTATTATTAAAGGGGAGATATAATGGACCGAATTCAAGTCTCCTTTCTATTTTACCATCAGGATCAGTTGAACCGCTTCGCCTCGGGGGTTATCAGCATGGCCGTGCAACCAGACATTAATATCCCTTACGTAGTTTACACATGCATGAGATCACTTTGTCATGTTATAGTGTTATATATTGTATAGGAGGATTGAAATACGGTGTGTTTGGAGGTCCAGGTTCACTGAAGTTAAGAGGAAGTCCTTTAGACGCGTAACTCTTCACAGACACACAGCTGGGTGTTGGTTGCTCTGTGGATGTGATGTTTGTCAGCTTCCTCCTTCTTGGTCTCCATGTTGCTCTTTATTAAACCTGTCAAGGTTGCAGTCAATAAAATAGATCAGAAAACAGAACATGCTATAGACACATGGCATTAACCATCAGCATCCTTTATTGTAGAACAGCGGCAGTAATATTTTTATCTCATTCTGTACAGGGCTTGACATTAACTTTTTGAGGCAGTTTGTCCTTTGGACAAGTACATTTCCCATTCACTTACATTTAATTTGGAATGAAATGTAGATTTCCGGAGGAGCACAACATTTCTAGGGGCTGTATTATCAACATGCCATTGACATAGGATGATTACATTCAGATATTAACTGTGAACATGAGGCAACGGGTCTATGCTCAAGCTCCTCCAGCCCTATGTTCCCTCAGCCATATTTTCCCTCAGCCATATGTTCCCTCAGCCCTATGTTCCCACATCCCAAAATAGGACCGTATGTTCCCTCAGCTCCAAAAATAGACCCTATGTTCCCTCAGCCTGGACATTGGTCCGACGTCTCATTGGTCCGATAGATAGATAGATACCTTTATTATCCCAAGGGGGACATTTAGTTGTCCAGTAGTAGCACAGCAGTATACAGTTATTTACAAAGTTACAGAGATGTAAGAAAGATAGATAAGAGGGAAAGAAAAAACAAACAAAGACAAGAGCAGTACAGTACCAATAAGGAGAAGGTGCATCAATAGAGGGGGCGAATAATATATAAGTATATATACATAAAGTGTCTTGCAACAGAGACCATAGCAGTCAATGCTAGTTAGTGCAAACAAGTATCTCACTGTCATTTGTTAAACAAAGCAAAAATACTCAGAAACTACCAACACTAACAACCTAATAGTGCAGTGTCAAAAATCAGTGCGAAAAAAAGAAGAAACTAGGAAGCGTGTCACCGCAAGGCTCACATGAGCACTCTTCCTGGAAGGTCCTTAAAGGTCAAAGTCAATACAGCAATTGTTCCTTAGAGGTCAAAGTCAATACAGCAATGGTTCCGTAAGTCTAAGTTAGGAAGGGAGACCTTTTCAAGCGACCGTTATGTGTATCGTTGTACAGCTTAAGGGCAGCCGGTACAAAAGATTTTCCTAATCTCTCACATCTCCGTACTGGGTAGGTAAAGCGGTCGTTTCCTCTCTTACTCCAGTAACTGGTGATCTCAAGATGGAGGGGGTGGGAGGAGTTCTCCAAGATGGAATCTAGCTTCTTCGCAGTGCGGTTACTTCCTCCACCCCCTGCAGAGAGGACCCAACGACAGAGCCTGCTTTCTTCACCAGTCTGTTTAGGTTAAACATGTCACCTGCTCTGTTGTTGCCACCCCAGCATGTTATGCCAAAAAAGAGGACACTTGCCATGACAGACTGATAGAACATCTGTAGCATCCTATTGCACACCCCAAACGATCTCAGTCTTCTCAGGAGGAACAGCCTGCTTTTCCCCTTGCTGTGAATCGCCTGCGCGTTGTCCGACCAGTCCAGTGAACTATTCAGGTGTACTCCGAGGAATTTGTAGTTATCCACGAGCTCAACCACCTCACCGTTAATGGTGCTTGGCACCGGGGGGACTCTCTTGGAGGTGCGGAAGTCCACCACCATCTCCTTAGTCTTGTTTACGTTGAGCTTGAGATGGTTGTCCTCGCTCCACTGCACAAAGTCCCTAACCACACCATCGTGCTCAGCCGTGTTGTCACCCGAGATCTTGCTGATCACTACGGTATCATCTGAGAACTTCTGCAGATGACAGGTCTTGGAGTTGAAGCGGAAGTCCGATGTATAGAGAGTGAACAGGAAGGGTGAGAGCACAGTTCCTTGAGGGGCCCCCGTGTTGCTCACCAGCACATCGGACCGACAGCCCTGCAGTCTCACAGACTGTGGTCTTTCTGAAAGGTAGTCTGTGATCCATGCCACAAAGCCCTTGTCCACCCCCATCAGCGTAAGCTTCTCCGCAAGCAGAGACGGTTGGATAGTGTTGAAAGCACTGGAGAAGTCAAAAAACATAATTCTGACTGTGCTGCCCAGATCTTCCAGATGGGTGAGAGACTTATGGAGCATGTAGGTGATGGCGTCATCAACCCCAATATCAGCCTGGTAGGCAAACTGAAGGGGGTCCAGGTGATCACTGACCGCCGGTCTCAGTAGGTTCAGAACCAGCCGTTCAAAGACCTTCATGACCTGTGATGTCAGGGCGACTGGTCTGTAATCATTGAGGACCGAGGGACGGGTCTTCTTAGGCACTGGGACAATGCAGGAGGACTTCCACAGCTGTGGTACCTTCCCCGTCCTCAGGGAGAGGTTGAAGAGATGCGTGAGGGGGACAGCAAGCTGCTCCGCGCAAGCCTTAAGCACCTTAGAGTTGATGTTATCAGGTCCCGCTGCTTTCCTGGTGTTGACTTTTCCGAGTTGGCGCCTCACTTGCTCGGTGGTGAGAAACAGGGTGGGTGGGGGGGGGGGGGGGAGATGGTGCAGGGGAAGAAAGAGGGCGGCAACCGAGGTCACCGTTTGACCCAGCCGCTGCTTGTTTCTCTGTTGAACATTAACAGGAGCACCGTCAAACCGATTGAAAAAACGGTTCATCTCGTTTGCCAGCTCCTCCGTGCCTGACACAGTAGAGTTGGCAGAGCCGTACCCTGTGATCTTCCTAAAACCACACCACACTTGTCTCGTATTGTTCTCCCTCAGAGAGTTCTCCAGCTTAGCTTTGTAGCTCCCTTTTGCCTGAGCCTTGACTGTTTTAAGCTCTTCCACCACCACCCTCACGCCCTCCGAGTCACCTGCATGGAACAGATCCCTTTTTCTCTTAAGGAGGTGAATGATTTCTTTTGTCATCCACGGCTTGTTGTTAGAGAAGCAGCGAACCTTCTTAGTAGGAACACACACCTTCTCGCAGAAGCAGATATAGTCAGTGATAACCTGACAAAGGCTATCTACATCATCCCCATGTTCACTGAAAAATGATTCCCAGTCTGTCATTTCAAAATCAAATCTGAGTCTCTCCTCCGCCTCCCCCGTCCAACACTGAACCTCCCTGATGAATGGAAGCACTCTCTTCACGACGAAGATACGAGGGCTCCAGTTTCACCATGGAGTGATCAGAGCCACACACAGGGGGGAGGGAGACGCAACTGTATGCGTTCCTAACATTAGCATACAGGAGGTCAAGAGTATTCACCGATGCTGGTGAATGCAAACCTTTTGAATGCTAACCTGCCGACGCTGGTGAATTCTGACCTTTTGAATGCTAACCTGCCGACGCTGGTGAATTCTGACCTTTTGAATGCTAACCTGCCGATGCTAGTGAATGCTAACCTGGTGAATACTAACCTGGTGAATGCTGACCTGCCAATGCTGTTGAATGCCAACCTGCCAACACTGGTGAATGTTAACCTGGTGAATGATAACCCTAACCTCATTAAAACTATGCCTAAACCTAACCTATCTGTCTATTTTGGGCTGAGGGAACATAGGGTTGAGGGAACATAGGGTCGTGGGAACATAAGCATGACCCCTGAGGTAACAATATCACCAACATAATGCTGAGACTACAGTAGATGCAGATGCATGCAGTAGCTCTTGTCAACCAGCAGGGGTCCTACTAGACCATAGAGTAGAAGAGCAGGGAGACGCAGCTGTTGCAACAACAGAACTAACAGCTGGTCTGAGGTAGACGTTGGAATATCATGTTAAATAATACTATTAATTAACATACTCTACCATGGTTAAAATAATGTTTTATTCACTAAACTAAGTTATGGACTGCAGCTTTGAGATGTCGACTGGTTCAGCAGTTGCTTTATTAAAATAGATTTTAATATATTTTTTTACAGATTATTTTGATTGTAGCCTAAAACTTTCATTACTTTTCACTACATTCACAATAAATACAATAAATACCCGCTTCTCCTAGATCACGTGGTTTACAGTAAACTGGTGAGGTGGGGATTTCCCCCGAGAAAGCCTGGTGACGTGAGATTAGGGATAAAGTATCTTTGCATGTTGCAGATCCGGTCTGGAACAGAAACGCTGCGTGTATTGATGTGTGCCAATTACCGGATACAGTAGGCGGGCTCTAGACCGGATGTTACTGTTAACTCACAATAGAAACCAACGGAGTTCCATCCGATTTGAAAGGCCGTCGAGTGAAAATCATGACGGTACCGTCATAATCATTATACCAAATCCACGAGTCATTCATAGCGTTAAATAATAGCCATCATTATTTTCTGAATTCTCTGCTCTTATGTTCTGCTCTGCTACCGGTATTATAAAACATACACTAACAAATATGCCCTATTCTATACCAAGGCCATTCGATTCGAATATAGCCGATCTACAAGCTCACAACGCGTCACATCGAGCTTGTAGGTCGGCTATTTTCAAACATTTTGTACTTTTGGTACTTTAAGTGCATTTTCATGCCAATGCTTTTGTACTTTTGATGATGTGAAGTAGATGTTGAGATTTTTGGCTACATCAAGACTATCAGTGAGGAGGGTGATTTGGGTTGGATATGTTGCTGGCTATGGATCTAAGTTTAGCACCACAGCCTAGCTGAGTTTTAAATAGCTTCCATAGGTCTCGTGGTTTGTGGATGTTTTCCTCAACTTTCTCATCCAAGTAGTTTTTTTTGGCAGAAAGGATTAAGGAGGTTGTCCGGTTTCTCAGTTTATTAGCCTCTAAACTGACTATTTGGAGTTTGGCTTCAAGGTGTTTATTGGGGCCTTATGGGCAATGCCCTTCATACATGGGCTAACAAAGAGCAAGTTAAGACAGGCAGACTAGACAGGGAGTGGTATTATTATTAGTTGTAGAAAAAAGTAGGCTTAACTGTTTCTGCATGTGTAAAACCAAGTGGTTGTAGACTAGTAGTGATATTAAAACAACACTTACTTCTTATCAAGTTTTAGTCCATCAGATGTTTTATAATCCCAATATGTTGTCCAGATGTTAAGTTCACTTATTGTGTCTGGATCAAAATGGCTCCTGTCTGTTTCTACATGTGCACTTTGTTTCTTTCACTTTCATTTTGACTACTGTACATGCTGTTGCCTCGCCTCCTCCACACAGTCACAGAAGACAGTGACACAAGATATCACTGAAAACAAACTAGATTATTATCAGTGAAACAAGTCTACTGTATACCTGCCAATCCTCCATTTAGCAGGAGACTCCTTTTATTTCACCATTTCTCCTGCTTTTCCATTTCACCTGCCCCCCCCCCCCCCCCCCCCCTCTCTCTCTCTCTCTCTCTCAGCTAAGGGGGTCCTGCTTCATCTCTCTCTCAGCTAAGGGGCTCCTTGGGCTGAAAAACGTTGAAGACCCCTGCTTTAATATGTCATTCATACACAGTTTTACAGTTTTCTCCAAAACCATACACAATAATCCCTCCAAAATGCATACAGTATGTTATATGAATGTCACTGTGGGGCCTTTAAAACAAACTGCAATACTTATGATTAGTTATAATTTATAAGCCTATAGTTATAATCCATCACTGAGAATGCAGATCTCCAAACTGCAGACAACTTCAATAACCATGGAAAGTTTCACTGGGAAAATGTAAGGATCAAAGCCACATTATTCACGGTAGGGTGAAATTCAACAGAGACAGACCTGCTGGTGCTCTTTTCCACCAAAAGAACCGTGGTTCAAGAACCAGTGCAGTTCGACTTTCTTGGAACCTTGGTTCGTCTTCTGAACCGGCTTGCGTTTCCACCAAATTGAACCAGATTGAACTAGAGGAACCAAGGATTTTGTAGTTCCCGTTCGAAAAGCGCCCTAAGTGTGATGAATCTGACCTGCTGGTGCTCTAGGGCGCTTTTCGGCCAGCAAAGAAATGGTTCGGGTTCTTCCTCCCGCCTAGGGGATGAAACAGAGGTGAGCTTTTCCACCGAGAACCGAGTTGGTTCCGAACCGTAAAAGTTTGTTCGGAACGGGAACCACAAAATCCTTGGTTCCTCTGGTTCAATCATGGTTCAATCTGGTGGAAACGCAAGCCGGTTCGCAAGAACGAACCAAGGTTCCCAAGAAAGTTGAACCGGCACTGGTTCTGGAACCGGTTCTTTGCCGGTGGAAAAGACCCCTGTGTGATCAATCTGAGGTTACTTTTGGTACTGTTATACATCAACAGTATAGACTGTCCATACATCACATCACATTGGGTGGCAGCCCTTGCCGCCCATGCAGCACTATGCCGTCTCTGGCTCAATTCCAAACCACTCCCTTTAGTGAACTTTCTTCTTCTCCCTTTTATAACCGTACTGAACTAGGAATGCGTTCATGTGATGCCTGCCTCCTCCACAGGTCAATCATTACATTATTAAGTACAGTCAGGAACACACATGACATTAACAGTTACAATCATTACATCATGAAGTACACTAACACACACACACACACACACACACACACACACACACACACACACACACACACACACACACACACACACACACACTCTAACAGTCAGTCCATTTGAGTTTGTGTCTAGCAACATTAGAATACATCTGGGAGCTGGGGTCCCATCACGGGTCATCTCTACTCTGTGTGATTGCCCCACTTTATACAAGACTTATAATGTTTCCAACTCTTGTTTGATAGCTTAATTAGTCATGGTTTGTATGCATTATAGTCTGTTGTCTGTTACACTCTGGGACTTCAAGGTCTATCTAGTTTAGTTAAGGTTTTAGTTGATCCCCATCATAAAATTGCCTATTTTTTTTTAGTATTGTGTAGATAAATTATGTGTGAACACAGTATCAGATGTTTCCAATCTGACCGCGAACTTCACAATAAGAAAACGTAATATATAATTTCACTACTTATTATTAAAAACCTGGCAACACCATACCTGGCAACCGAAGTATAAGCCAATCAAAGCTTGTGTTCCTTATACGGCTCATCTGTTTCGGCCAATCGCGTTCCTTGATGGAAGAAGCAGGAAGTACCGTTCTGAGCTCTATGGTGGTAAACAACAGCAGGATGCTATGATCATATGAGCGTCTTGCGACACAGCGACAGCTCCTGCGAAGGTAATATTTGTCACGATGATAATTGTTTGATTATTTATGAAGCACTAATATTAGATCATTATAACGTTCTTGAAATCATAGACATGGCTGTTTTGTAGATGCACATTTAGCGTGAATATTTACAGCTGCAAATAGAGTTGATATCTCATTAATGTTTTCTGATTATCAAATCACATCTCGTATCATTTCTGTTCATATCTCTGCAGTCACTGTGCCAAGGTGCTTGTTTGTTTGTAACGGTTCGCGATTTTGTTCATTTTCTCTTGAAAAGATCTAAGCTTATGTCCAGGCTTCTGCTGGAAAGTTGTTGACCAGAAGCTAATAATATAGCGATTAGCGAATTAACAACAGCTGCAAGTTCTTAAAATAAAATTAACCAGTGACCAATCAATATGCACCCCTGTAGAGAGCTGCCGCTATGATTGGCCCAGCTAAATATTAGTTTATTGATTCCAAATGGCCACAGCCAGATCGACTTGATCACTTTCATTTCATCCATCAAAACTGCACTCGATCCAGTCACGGTCTGTGCATGATGCATCCGATACCTTACTGTAAGTTTAATTAGGTGTTTTTGGGTTACAGTTGGTTATGTATCATGTGCTCTAAGTCTTTCTTTAATGTTTAATGCTTGATTACCAGTTAATGTAAACTGGGCTGGTATAGTCAAGTTTGTTCGGTTGATGTCTTGATGTTGTCTGCGTTTAGCTTAGTTCCTTGTGTGGAGGTTAGTTGGCCTATATGTTGCTGTTTATTTCTAGTTTAACTGTTTATGTCAACAAGGCTCATATTTCGTTTTTTTAAAACGGTGTAATCTCCATGTGTCTGTGCACAACTGCGCAGTGCGCACATTCACTATACGCCCGAAGTTAATTAGCTTGTGAATTTAGTTTATTTCATAATTCTGTTCCTGCGTCCATATATGATGGTTATGACCTTATTGATTATCTGCTACCTTAGCTTTTCATACCAAGATATTCTAACAGACGAAAACTACACAATTATTGAAAATAGAATATAAACCACACCAGATGCAAATAATTAAAAATGTCTGCCTATGCTATTAAGCAGTGACCAATCAATTTGCCCCTCTTTACAGATGGCATGATGATTTACTACACATAGTTTTATTGATTTATGATTTCTGTCACGTCTCTTTTGTCATGGTGAAACTTGAGTGCCCAACTCCTTGAAGTGCAGTGTTCAGGATTAGACCTGTCCTTTCCATACAGGTTAGTATCTTACTATGCATTTCTTGTTTAGCTGTTCATGTGCTCATATATTTCTTTTATATGTATTTTTTTTCTCCCCACTATGCCCCAAGTTAATTTGCTTATGCATCCTGCTGCCATGTTAAGCTGGCTATGACCTTATATTGTCTGCTACCTTTAGATTTTCATACCAAGAACTTGTAAACAGACATTCTGTTTTCACAATTAGTGAAAACAGAATGTACACCACACCAGATGCAAATAATTAAAAATTTATCTGAATGCTAGATACTATTAAACTGTGACCAATCACTCTTTACAGTTAGCTTGCTATGGCTGACAACTACACATTGTTTTATTGACTGCCATCTGTATATTTCATTTCTGTTCAGAACTCTAGTTGCTGAGCATCCTGATCACAGTGGGCTCAAAACAGCAGTGCTTCAAAGATGGGTAAGAAGGAAAGTCACAGCAGGTTAGGTTAGCAGACACACATTTTAGTGAATTAACACAAGACAAAATTACATTGGACCAGGCTCACTTCATGCAGAATTTTGCTAATATAATTTCTCACATTTTATGTTTCATTTCCATCTGCAATATTGGAGCATTCAACACATTTGCACATGTCTGTGCATGGCAGCTGGTTTTGCCTATATGTGCATCTTCCTTGCACACAATGTGTTGCTTTGCATTGGCAGTGCACTAGCTCCAAGAGGCTTTTGGGTGCTGGAGGAAGTGACATCCAGTTAATTGCAAAGGAGTCTCCCTCAATCCTCCATCCATGCTGAATTGGTGGAGGGATGTCTGGCTGGCTTTCCAAGCTTCTCTTGTATATAGCAGCCTGGTAATTTGCCCGCTGAATGTGGAGATAGAGGGAGTCCTTGTTGGGTGGAAGGCTTCTCTCAGAACATTTTCCGCTTCTGAACATTTGCCACCTTGCCGTGTTCACATCTTTGAGACCGTGGCAATCATATAGCTCGCAGGTGAATCCCTCAACTGCCTCATACAATTCTTGTGTCATGCTGAAACTCGTGCCCAGCTGCTTGAACGTAGTACAGTGTTCAGGATTAGACAATAGTGCCTTGAAAGCCTTTGTCTTTCCGATTCCATACAGGGAACTCACACTATCACAGCCAGTGAAGCAGTGGATCATGGCATCACAGATGTCGGCTCCCAGGTGGTTGTGGACCTGTTGGACATTCACTGTTCGTGTCCGCACTCCTCTCCCGGTATGAAAGTAAAGGAGGGCCCCAACCTCTTGGTAAAAGGCAAGGGCCAAAACAAACACATCAGTGTCAGGGCTTGAGATGACAATATGTTTTCTGTAATTGGCAGCGTGTGCACAGTGTAGCATAAGTCTAGTGTCTGCCTCTTCCTGTATTGTGAACAGTGCCGGCATTGGTGACACCTCCAGATCACCTGTAGTTTGATCTTTTCGCAGAGCATGGCACTCTCCTTCATGTCCAACAATTAAAGTGAGGTCCTGGATCTGATCCCTGGCAGACTTGCACCATCTCTCAAAAAAGAATTGCAGGAGATTTTCTTTGTTTTCACCACATGCCAAGAACTTTGGCCATTGTTTTGGAGTCCTCTGGTCTTCTGAGTAGATTTTAGTAACCAGAGCTCCCTTAACAGCACGTCAAGCTCGTTCAGCATTCTTGATGCTCATTTTTTGGTATGTGTCTGGTACAAAATGGATGACCTTTGACTTGCTTATTTTAGCTGTATTAATAATTGACCTCAAAGCACTGTCTGCAAACATTCCAAATGTTGGTTGTGGCTTTAGGACTTGCACAAGTGCCATTGCATCCCATACCCATGTTGAGCCCTCAGGAATGTTCTCCATTGTCGCTGGTGGGTTGACCGCTGCTTCCAGACAGTGCATCAGCTTTGCTTTATCTGTTTTCATGAGGGAGCCATCGAAATGAGCCAGTGATGCAGGTAAGGGCCCCAAACTGTGTACAAGCATTTCACTTAAATCTATTTTTCTCACAGTTCCAACTACAATTAGTCTGGCAAATAGATCACAATCGGCTCTTAGGGTTACCTCTCTGCTTTTTGTTTTAGTTACAGATGAGGATGCTGTGTCTTTGAAGGTCTTGAGCTTCATTTTTTTAATTGGGTCATAGAGTCCAACCTCATTGGTTTGTAGCCTCTTCTCACAGAAGTCTAACAAGGCTTTCTCACCCCTCTCTTTTGCCTCAAGCAGATCTGCAGAAATTGCGTCTGATGCTACCTGGCCTGATGTGATATGATAAAGCACTTCCCTATCAATGGAAATATCAAATGGGTTTATCATGTTCTGAATACTGGACATGATGTTCTTTATATCCATCTCATCGCGTTCTGTTCTTGTATTATCCAGTTCAGCTCGTTGCCGTGCAGTGGAGGTTTGTCCAGCCATGTCTCTGCATTCCATAGTGATGGCAGCTCGCTCATGTTGTGTGAGGGTCCATCTATGAACTGCGCCTTTATTAAGTGTAAAGCCTGTTAGTCCACCTTTTGTCTTCGAGTCACGGTTTGCTGTCTGCTCAATCACTTGATCACATGCAGTGTTACTAAAAGCATATGTCTGTTGTCTCTGAGCAACAAAATCTCCTGATTGAAGCTGGTGGTGTATGTTCGGATGAGTGTCCTCTAAAAAGCTCATCTCCATCCAGTATGCTGACAGGTATCGGGCATAGTTGATCCCATCATAGGCAAAGAACCATGGCAAAATGGAACGGACACTTGAGAGATGGAGACTCCAGTTTGCCTCTCGTGTCCCTCTGATGAAGAGGAGAAGGTCCTCTACCATACTGATGTATGTGCTCCAAAAGTGAAACGTTTTGTTTGTGCTGTTGTCTTTGATAACATTTTCATACCCTCCCATAACCTTCAAGAATTTCTCCGACATTACCAGGTTGTCAAAATCTTCACCAGGGAAGGCTGTCTGCAGATCGGTGGCAATCTCCATAGCAGCTACACAGTCCTCTGCTGAAAGGATGTCAAGGTAAGCCTGCCATCTTAATCTTTGAAGTGCCTCACACATTAACTTGTGGGTACGCATGCTTCTGTTGTAGTGATGGCCATTTATGACTCCTTCTACAGACCCTGCGGCCACAACTTCAGCCTCAACAATGACATCTTGAAATCCTGCATCCTTGAAGCACCTCCCAATACAAGACAGGTATGCCATAGCTGTATGAAACTCACCCATTCTCAGAACGAGTCGATCCTTGAATGTAGTGTTCATCCAACGGATTTCTTGTGCTTTACAGTATATAGCCTGATCCATTACCAACACAATTTCTTTAAGTGCCAGTTTGTCAGCTATTTCTATGGAACGAGTGAGGATAGTGTGTACTGTGTTTATGTCTGTTGGACTGGCGTCAATGACTGGCAAATAACCTATGTTAGACTGTGGGGGAATCATACCTCTATGTAGCAGAGTGTTATGACCAGTCCATCCAGACAGGACCTTCATGTGGACTTCTGGCACCTTCATGAGAAAGTAAGCACTATCAAATCGCCGTGCAGTCTTCTGCGTGTGAATATATTTCTCAAGTCCCAGTTCAATGTTGTCTCCAAAAGGTTTTGGACCAGTCCTTTTCTGTCTTATATAGGTGTCGATGTGGACAGGAGGCGGCTCAAGAGAACGCTTTTGTGTTCTTTGCAGAGGTACTCTCTCAGAAATGGACACATCACAGTTAGTGGGCCTTTGAATAATGATGCCATTTGTATTGTGTGTGGTTCCCTTTCCAGAGAGCGTTTCCTCTCCAAAGTCATTGTTGTCCCAAACAAGTGTAGCCTGGACCTGAGCTGTAATGTTTTGTGGGATGTATGTATCACCTCTTAGCAACTGCAGCTCTGCCAGAGCTGTGTCATGTTCTAGGACTTGTGAGTGTGAGGAACAGTGCCCAAGACCATGGAGCATTCCTATCAGCTGAGCTGATCCGGTCATATGACGTATAGCCATGGCTAAGGAGGAATGCTTGGGCATGAGCCAGCGTCCACGCATCGTGAGGTTCATGACATCCTGGCAAGTTGACAAAATTTTCTGATTCTCCTCCACACTAACATGAACACGTAAACCATCAGTTGTGAATTCCATAGTCATACCTGCTGTCCAAGCAACGAAATTGTACAACTCATTTGGTACCACTTTTAAGGCGGTGTCCATATTCAAGTCTTGTCCTGTGGGTGGCCATGGTAGTTTCGGAGTGATTCGACACTGGGCCACTATGATCTCCTTAAGTGACAGGGCTGCATGATACAGCAGTCTGGTGTCTGAAGAAACAAGGGGAGGAGAGATATCAACACCATGTATCTACATATTTACACAGTATGTACAGTATCTGATGTGAAGTAAAACAATACAGTGAGTAAGCATAGCAGCAGATATATACAGTACTGAAATTAATTATGTCTGCTATACTGTGTGTTAACTATAATGATGACATATGCATTATAATAAACAACCCTGTTATTGCAGGGTCATCTCTATGCTGAGGCCCAGTTTGGCATTCTTCAGTTTCCTCATCTTCGCTACTGTCTGATGGCTGTCTAGCTTCGTCATGGATGACTTCATCAGCTGTTAAGTCCTCAACATACACCAAGTCATTATTTGCCGATCTGAGAAACTTCAGAAATGGATGGGAATTTTTAAGTCTAGCTTTCAAGGAGAATGCTTTGTAAGAGGAAATGTCTAGTCCTTCCTTCTCTCTCACAATCTTCTTAAAAAGTTCATTTAGACGTGAAAGCCTTAACACTTCACGGCCTCTCTGCAACCTTTCCTCGACCACTGTCTTGCAGAACTCGTTGTAGCCTGCCTGGTAGGGATTGAGTTCTGGATTTTCCTTGTCAGCAACTCTTCTTGGATTGGACAGGTATTGTGTATAACGCCTGTAGCAACTTAAGTGATACATGGCCTCTGAAGCGACCAGATCTCTTCCACGAATCTGAATGAGCAGTCTCTCATCCTTCTTTTCCTCTGCAGCAAAAAGTAGTTTACCTGAATCAGAAATAGAATCAACTTAGTCACAACACAGATGTGAAGTAAAACATAAGGTGAGTAAGCATAGCAGCATATATACTGTACATTATATGAAGCAAGAATAGTGTCAGTGCTTTGTACCTGCCGTTAGTGTTTCACAGCGAGAGATTTTTTCACAGAGCCTTTTTCTGCTGTGACTCTCAACGTAGTATTTTTCCTTTTTGCAGATCAGGCAGCCAACTGGAAGAAGGTGTGAAGCTCTCTTTGGGAGTCCAGGGTCATCTGATGAAGAGCGCAGAACACGAACCTTGGATGCCGTGACGTCGCTGACATCATCTGACTGTGGTTCTTCTAAACACGGTAATAATGGGAAGGGGATATGTTAATCCATTCAGGCTGGGAACACATTTTAGTGTATTACAGTACATGTATGTAGCAACATACTGTATTTGTTTTTGTAGGCTAATTTTTGAATAATGTTTTTCAGAAAATGTAGGTCAGACATGAAGCCAACCTGCATGGCACATTTTGGTGTTTCCCCTTGCACACCTGGGGCTCATCACCCACTGCCAAGTATAAGTAACCACTCCCTGTGGTTGTCAAGGTGAGTATTACTGCCACACCTATGAGGTATATTGGGGCCACCCACTGTGGTTACACATTAGCATCAAGGCCACACAATTCATTTATATCAAACAAAACTAATAATAAAAAAGGCATTTTGGCCCTAACATCTGATATTGACATTCTATAAACATTACTTATGATGTACTGTATATTCTTTAGTGACTATGGTTGTCTGTGTTTCAGGCTCTGGAGTTGGTGAGTAGCTCAGGCTGTGACGTGTAGATCTAAGAAGTTAAGATGGTGGATGAAGAGAAGTGGATCATGTGAAAGAAGCTAGCGGCAGCAGCTTGCTTCGACACTTAAGCAGAAGACCAGCCAGGATCCAGAGCCACCGGACCAGTCGGTGTTTGAGCAGAACAAACACCTAAGCCTTAGAGCACTGTATATGTTGTCCTGGTTCATTTCCATTTTACATGGCTTCATTTGATGGTTTTACTTAACCAAGCTCTTGGTTTTGTGATTGCTCTGTTTAAGGTTCACCCATTGCTGGTTCAAATCTGCAGCAGAGCCTATCAACAAATGCTATGAGACTATTAACCAGATCAAGTTGGTATGCTACTTTAAGGAAACCTCGAAACATTTAGGTTATGCTAGTGGAGGGTTGGCAACCTTTTTTTGAGATGAAGTGCCATGTTTTAATTTAATCAGTGTTCCATATCAACATTAAGTTTAATTATGACACCACATCAAAATGTCATATTTCCAACTGACTGTGATTGTCCATATGCTATACATAACCTTGCCTTTTGTAATATTTTCTTTCAGGATGTAATAATTAGACCCAGCAATAACCCACATATCTCCCACCTCAGTCTGAGTTATCACATTGAATGTAGAATGATGTACAGGATGTAATTGGTCTTATAGATTTGAGTGGACTTAAACCTTTTGAAAACTAGGCACCTGTGCCTAAGGTTGCCTCCCCCTGTGCCCATGCAAAGAAACACATTCTGTTCAGCAGAGTCGGAGATGCTCATGTAGACGGAACCAGCTACCATTCATGCACACTTTGCACAGATGTGTTGAATGCTACCACATTGGAGATGGACTGGACATTACATCCACAAATTATTGTGATACTGTTATATTTGGTCAAATACTGGCTGATATATTTTGCACTGTGGAAGTCTATGCTTTTTACCCTGTGTAAATGTCCAGCTTTGCATTAATTATGAAATCGTATGCAGGACATTTATAATGTTTAATATAGCTTAATTGGATTGGATTACTGGCTGATATATTTTTTTGAAATCTATGCTTTTTACCCCTGGTAAATGTCCAACTTTTCATTAATGATAAAACTATGCATTACTTTCAGAATGTTTAATATAACTTGAATGGTAGTGAGGTATAGTGCATGTTATACAAACCTTCATTGGCCTTTTCTTTCCTCTTTCGTGCCCTTTCAATGTGATCCTTGTTTGTGAAGCGCATGTAGCACTCTCTGTGGTATCCCACGTTGGTTGGCACAGGGACATCATCGTTGTTAATATTAAAAGTTGAAATGGCTTTTTCTGCCAAGGCACTTTCTGCTGTGTTGAGGTTATGCCATTGCTTTGCACATGCCTTGAATTTCTCCCAACTTATTAAAGAAAATTGTGTTATAGTGCTTTTAGCATCCTTTACCACATGCATACAGCACTTCATCTTTCCATGCACGAGGTTTGGGTCACTGGGTCGGATGTTTACATCTTGTTTTGGTGGGTGTGTTCCATGTGGTCATTGCACAGGTGAAGAAAGCCCGAGGTAAGCACAGTATGCTGGCCTCTGGTGGTCCAATGCAGCAACAGTATATGTATGTGTAGCTTTAATGATGTATAACATATTAAGAGAGGAGACAAACACTAACTGACAATGTACTTTTTATTTAAACAATCATTTGACATGGGTAAAAACTGGCAATGAATATTTTATTTTAACAATCATTTGACATGGGTAAAAACTGGCAATGTTCATTTTAACAATCATTTCACATGGGTAAAATACACTTTCATATGATAAATATATCCACGTAACAACTGGTGGCGTGAAAAGACAAGAATTTACCGGTTTGTCAACATTAGAAAGATGAATTACATTGCCACTGAATCATTGAAAATAGCGTGAATTTTCGGTAGTAATCTGCAACAGAAAAGTAGTCCTACAGTGTTAGGAATAAACTATTAAGTATAGCTTTCACAAGATTGTGTGGAAAATAAAAATATTATGCTTATTTGAAGTCATTTAAGAGCCAGCATTTGATCGTTGCGAGTTGTTTACTTCCTGGTTGTCATGGAGACGGTGTCTCCATGTCCATTCGCGAGGAAGCTATTCGCAATCTAGTCTATGAAGGGAGCACTCGTTTTATGGTTAGATACGCCAGCCAGTTATTGTCCACGACATTGCAAGCGGCGCGAAGGCCAGCGGACCTTGGTCCTGCTCTTCGCCCCCGAGCGCCGCAGGCGCGAGTGGCCGCGAAGAGCGGGCCAGGGAGTTACGAAGCCGTGGTGAATGCAATCGTTATATTACGGCCTGGGCAAGCGCACGATAAACGCAACGTTTGGTGCACCTCGCGCGGTCCAAGTGTCTACAACCGAGCGCTCCCTACGTCCGGTTCAGCCAATCACAGGGGGCTTGGGGGAGACGGGAACCAGACCGGAACAGGGACTAGATTGCGTTTCGGCCAGACGCTGTCCATTCTGCCTGTTAGTAGCCCTGAACATTTGCCTGCTTAAAATTGAAATGTTTAGAACGCTCGTTTTTATCCTAAAGTACGAATTCGAGACGGAAACATTAATCACGGTACTCATAAGAATTTTATATGTCTACTGTGAAAAAAATAATGTAATTTTTGAGTGGGGATCAACGAAACTCACAATTGAACCGAAATTTTTCCACCTATGTGTTGTTATGTCCTATATAAAACCAATAAAAAAACTATTACATAAAAGAACAGTCAGTCCATTTAAAATTAGAGTGAGCTACATCTACTGCTGGTATTCCCTGCAAGCCGCAAATGACGTCATGATGACGTTATGATAACGTCCTCCGGTGACTCCGGTGACGTTCAGAACTAGGCCAGATCACAGCCCATATGGGGATGATCTTGACGTCATTACCAGGACTTCGTATGGACTATAGGATATTTTTTATTGTTTGTAATGTTAGTTGAAATATGATCATGTAAGGTTATATTCTGGGACATATCTGACCAGTTGTGATATTTATCTGGCTTCAATTGGACCTTCTCTGATTAATCCAGGATGTCCGTTTTCGTGGGCAGGATTTATGTTGGTTGAAATCAGGTGATATTCGAGGCCAGATCTGACTAGTCATGGTTTGATCTGGCCCCAATCGAGACGTCACTGATTGGTCCAGGTCCTGACTGTGCTTGCTGGGTTCTTTCACATTCTAGTCACATTCATGCTGTGACTTGTGTAGACATGATCAGTTGTTTTCCATGTAGGTACAAATCCTGTTTGACGACTTCTCTTTCTCTCTCCCTCACCCTCCCCCTCCCTTCGGCAATATAAACCCTTCTATCTTTTATCCATTAACTAACGGTCCCTGTGAATACAGTTGTTGGCTGGAAGCGCTCTGAAGGGGTTTCTGTAAACCACACTACTCCCAGTGGTTGATATGGTACAGAGAGCCACCACCAGGGCTCCAGAGTGACCTAATTTCATAAAGTGCGAGTTAAAATGTAACCAGGTCGCGCCGGTGCGACTTGGAGGATGGGTGAAAAAGAAAATCCTCTATCGAGGATCGCCTCTCCTTTCTCTCTCTATCTCTCTCGCTCCCTCTTTCTCTCCGTGCCAGTGCCTGCAAAGAGCTCCTCCCCCCTAGTACAGCGGCTAACAGCCGAAATCCAAGATGTCCGTCCAAAAACGTTTTTTTTTTTTTTCCTTTATAACTCCAAATGCATTCATTGTAATTGAAGTTGAATATAAAGTTGGGGATTGCGGATATTTTGGTACCATGTACATGTCTGTATCTATTTCGGTTCTTGAGATACAGTATATAGGTACAACACCCGAGTCTGTAAAGGTACCTACATGCTGTATCTCAAGAACATGCAATGCCCACATTTATATTCAACTGTAATATGTTTATGGGTCTTAAAATCAATGCATTTAGAGTTATAAAGGAAAATACATGTTTTCGGACAGACATCTTGGATTTCGGGGGCTGCCATCTTGGAATTTCACGTGGGCAGTGGTATTTTTGAAAAGAGTGGGATTTGAAGAGTACTTGTACCAAATTTCATGCTTGCATCACCTGATCTCTTCAGGCAGGACTCTTCTTCTGCTGAACCCTCAAAGCAGAAGCTTCTCAAGGAGGACTGTCAGTACACCCCTGAAGTGAAAATGTCCAAATTGGGCCCAAGTGTCAATATTTTTGTGGCCACCATTACTTTTCAGCACTGCTATTACCCTCTTTGGCATGGAGTTAACCAGAGCTTCACAGGTTGCCACTGAGACCTTGCACTCCTCCACCTTCCATTTGAGGATGACCCACAGATGCTCAATAGGGTTTAGGTCAGGAGACATGCTTGGCCAGTCCATCACCTTTACCCTCAGCTCCTTTATTAAGGCAGTGTTGTCTTGGAGGTGTGTTTGGGGTCGTTATCATGTTGGAATACTGCCCTGCGGTCCAGTTTCCGAAGGGAGGGGATCATCCTCTGCTTCAGTATGTCCCAGTACATTTTGCCATTCATGGTTCCCTCAATGAACTGTAGCTTCCCAGTGCGGCAACCCAGACCATAACACTCCCACCACCATGCTTGACTGTAGGCAATACACAATTGTCTGTGTACTCCTCTCCTCACCTGGTTGCCACCACACATGCTTGACTGGGAAGCTACAGTTCACTACAGTAACATTCACACCTGTGCGGTCCAAGTGACCACAGTCGAGCGCTCCGCCGCTCCAGCCAATCACAAGCCGTGTCTTCTAATTTATGCGACACCGTCTCCTACGGTAGGAATAATCGCGTACGGGATGCCTCCCTTTTGGTCAAAATACGGAAAGGTTGTCAACCCTATCAGCTGCATAACAATAACAATAATAAGATTGGTATTTCTATTCTTCCGCCACTTTTTCTGTCCCGGCTTGACCGTGCAGTCGTTTTTACGAAACTCTGCAATATGGGGGCTATGCCAAACAGCGAAAACACTAAGCTCGCAACGATTGGCCAAAGGGTGGTGCTGTAGGAAGCCTTTGAAAATGCAAACTTTGAACAGGTATAGCTCATGCTGTTTGACCCACAGCCATGAAACCTGTATAGGCCTACACATATGCGTCTCTGTATGCCGAACAACTTTTCCACTCTGACTTTTGACATCTGACCTTTTTTTGATCTCCCACCATTTTGAATTATATGAAAAACGGTTAAAATCTATCTCCTCCTGGGATTTTCACGTCACGTGCACGTAACCTTTTTTTGCATGAACTTTGGACCAATAATTATGGTCAAACTGTCGGGGCGGATTTTCT
Organism: Nannobrachium achirus; assembly: GCF_963921795.1. NCBI lineage: Eukaryota > Metazoa > Chordata > Actinopteri > Myctophiformes > Myctophidae > Nannobrachium > Nannobrachium achirus. The sequence continues at coordinate 344,039 of NC_137819.1, read as the reverse complement.
TTTTTAATTGAAACTTTCTTTTTTAACAATTCAATGAATATTGCAGTTTTATGCAAATTATTCTTCTGCCTCTAAAACATACACACAGTCACATGTTCATGACATTTGGCAAAGATGTAGAGGGTTAGTCCAAATATCACTGAAACCAATCTTATTACAATTGGCTATGCGAAGCGTTTGAAAATTCAAACTTTAAACGGGCATAAGTCATGCCTCGTTTGGCTTGAAGACATGCAACTTGCTTACACGCATGCCTTGGCTCAAGAGGAACACAGGACCTTTATCTAACATGCCTATCACAAAATAAATAATAATAATAAATATAGCTGCAAGCAGCGATAAAGTGGACAAAAACGTCTCAAATCATGAACACAGTCTGCGTGAAATTGTGTACGCAGATCGGCTATTTTCACAATTTCTGCTTCTAATGTTGTCAAATAATTTGACAACTATAGACTATATACTTAAACCTTGGTTGGTTTGTTTATTGCTTATTGAGGAAAGAATGTTTCACATTAAGCTAATCATCTGGGGACCCCAGAATACTCCCCAAATATAATATATTATATTTATTAAATATTTATATTTAATAAATATATATAAATATGCAAGTAAAAGGACAAAAACAAGTTTGTTTGTGACAAATTCTGAATACTTTTGAAACTCTTTTAAACCCTCAATACATAGGAAAACGTGACCTTTGGCTCTGTACTTGGTCCGCTCCTTTTCCCCGCTACACCAAACCTCTCATCGATGTGTCATCAGCTTGTAGATCTGCTTTTTTCTGCCAGTGTTCCCTGCAGAATCCAGATGCTAGGGTTCAAGTGATTCATGTAAAAGACCCTGCAGAAGACAATTTATGAATAACAGAGGAATACAGGGGATAGTGTTTTCTGCTGGTTTCAGTCCGAGTGTATCAAAGGGTGCGTTCGGAAATGCGCACCGGGTGTGTGCTCAGTGTAGTGAGTACCTAAATCTAACCCTAATCCTAACCTTAACCTCAGTAAAACAATGCCTAAACCCAACCCCAACCCTAACCCTAACCTCAGTAAAACTATGCCTAAAACTAACGCTAACCCTAACCTGAACCGGTGCACATTTCAGACTGAAACACCAGCAGAAAACACTCTCCCAGGAATACAGAGGATGATTGATTGTAGCGTTTGCTTTATTCATGAAAATAAAGACATGAACCATGTCAACAAACATGTATTATTTATTTTATAGGATGTGCAACTTGACAAATGAATAAACTGTTTCACCTGCTTTGATCACTGCTGCTCTCTTTCATCAACCTGAGACCGCTAACAATGAAACTCCTCTCCTTAAACTGTCTAGTGTAAAAGCATTGCCCATTCATCACTATAAGAAAATAAAGCATTCATGTTTTGTCTGCCAAAAATCATTCCTCTGATTTCTGAGAGGCTAAGCGATGGCTTTTGGCTCCCATCTCCCGAACAGCATGGTTTACATCCCATAGCCAGAGGACAACATCCAATAACTGAAGAGGTTTAAATTCTTACATCACTAATTCTGTGAAAAGAGAGTAGTTCCACTTGCAAGCACCTTGCTGAGCCTCACCTATCTTTTAGCTCCCTGAGAAGAAAATACAACACAGGTTTCAGAGTCACGGATGGAGGATGGAGGAGGCAAAGAGACTGAAAACACTAAGGCAGACATTATGCAAGGCTTTTCAGAGGAATTGGAAGGAAAAGCACCAGTGAGACGAGAGGACAGTTACGAGAGGACATTACGGTATTTTAACACTTAACATTGTTTTTCCCCTTTCGTTGTAAATTCTAAATATACAATATGACTTCATTTAAATTCCACATCCACATCTTGTGTTGTGTTAGCAAACTAACAACAGTTGCTTCCCCCCCCCCCCCCCCCCCCCCCATCGGGGCAAACTGAAAGCAAACTCCACTTCACCCCAACGCTTTATTTACTTGACATGGACAGTCAGGCAACCCTCTGTCAACTGTCAATCCCTGAGGCCATATGAACTGTGGCTGGTGAACAGTAAATGCCAAAACACCAGAGGATTTCTATAGACCTTATTCACACCGCGGCCATCTTGGATAGCAGCCTGCATTACAAACCATTGTGAACAATGGAGCGATGGTCCCGAAATATGAGTTTTATTCAACCAATTTCTTTTTACCAAATTGACAAATGGGCAGACAACATCAACATCCCCAAAAGGATTAAATAGAAGGGCTACAGTAGATTGATTACATCCAAGGTAATGATATTCAAGGCAAGTTAGGTTGCAACCTTACTGTGTACAAAGACTTGCCATCTGTGCAGTGCTTGCTCCACCATCATATTAGATTGTTCCTGATTAATATGCAAAAATCATGATACAGTAATATTAACTATATAATGGCAGAGCAAGCACTAGTCTGCACAGATACTGTAGCAAGTCTTTGTACAGAGTAACAGTGTAACCTAACTACCATGAATAGGCTATTGTGGATGTACCCTTCTATTTAATCCTTTTGGGGATGTTGATGTTGTCATCTGCCCATTTGTCGATTTGGTAAAAAGAAAATGGTTGAATAGAACTCATATTTTGGGACCATCGCTCCATTGTTCACAATGGTTTGTAATGCAGGCTGCTATCCCAGGGAGTCATGTGATCCAAGATGTGAATAAGGTCTATAGACCGTTTTCCTGAGCGTTCCCCTGTAGAGAGCGCTGCCGCCATTGCCGCAGTGTAAACAGCAGACAGTGGTGGAGTAGAAGTAAAGTTATTGAAAATGGGAAATACTCAAAATTGTGAGCTACAAGTTACTTTACACAACTGTTAACGGTCTATAAAGGGACAATGTTTATACAGAACATCACTGCTGTTGTCTTTGCATGTCAGGCCAGGGTTCTCCAGGTTGGCTGGTGGAACAGGAGCCTCCAGACATCACATCCTGACTCTGGACTGGGTTCAGTCCTCCAGCAGAACCATGGCTGTAGTTTACATACTGAGAGAACACAGGGTTCTGCTGTTCTGGAGCTCTGTGAACGCCTGCAGGTCCAGTTGTGTACGGATACCCGTGTGTGAAGTAAGAAGAGTTCTGGGTCCCGGGACCAGATGGATACCCGCGTGTGAGATAAGGGCTCTGGCTGTAAGGATAAACTGGTGTACCATAGTAGCCTGCAGCTGGCAGGGAGACACTGGGGTTCAATGTGGCTTCGGTGGGCTGGTCCACTCTGTATTCAGAAGCAGTAAAGTACTGCTGGCTGGTGGGGTCTGGGCCGACTGCGGCCATGGAACCCACCCCGGCGTCAAAAGGAGAGACAGAGGTATTGCGGACACCAGTCTGCCACGCCAGGGCAGGGTTTGGATCGCTTGCGCTGGGTTCGCCCACACAGATGTTCCGAATGCAGTCCAGCTGCGGGGTGAAGGCGACGGAGAGGTCTTGACCCGCAGCAGAGTCGGCTGCTCTGTAGCAGCTGTCCGGATGCTGGGCGGAACCGATGGCGTCAGCGGCTTGGTCCGTGACGTAGTCATCTGCATGCGACGTCGGGGCCGTTTGTGGAGTCGTCCTGGGCTCTGGGAGCTGACGGACTCAACGGAGGAGAAGGAGAGGCCAGGTTGAAGTTGGAGGAAGCTAATATTTTCAGAGTGTTCAAGACCAGCTGTAATTTCTGCCGCTCATCATCGGGAGACTTTGAAACAGTGCTCCGTTTGGCCTCGGTCTCGCCGTCTTCATTCGAGGACACGTCATCCAAACCGCGTTTCACCGCCTTCCTTTTTTCTGGAATGGGGGTTGGGAAAAAAAACAGACAAATGTGTTAAGGTACATACAGTACCAGGAGACACACTCTGTACACAAGCATGTCAAACATTACTTCCGTACAGATAGGACTGCAGAGGACATTTACATTGTTACAGTGTCATTAACACATTTCCTGTCACTTAGAAAAAATAAAAATCCATCTGGGAATCAATTCCATTAATCCATAATTAACACCTAAAGCCGATAAAAAAAAAAAGAAAAAAAAACACACCTAGTGTGAAGTGAGCAATGCTATTTATGAGTTCATTTCAATAAGCGTCCCAGGAAGCTTGGCCAATGTGACCCTGGACATACAACACACTTTGAGCGCTTTATGCAAAGATGTAGGCCAGATGTAGGCCATATGAAGACCAGATGTAGACCAGAAGTAGGCCAGATTTAGGCCAGATGTAGACCAGATGTAGGTCACGCTTCAGAGCCCGGATAAAGCCAGAGGAAAATATTCTCTTTAGACAATATATTCAAAGATTTGCACACGTTTTCATGATATTTCTAACATCCTGGTGATATTTAAAAAATATATCTACAGTACAGGCTTGTATATGAGCTTGTATATTTGCCATTTTTGAATAGTCAAAGTATAAAATAATGGTTAAAGTGGTTAAAATCTAAAATGACACGGATGCTTTCGTGGTTTCAAAGGGTTGTTGTTGAGACCTTCGGTCGCATTATTGCGACCGAAGGTCGCATTATACCCTGAAAAACCTCGTAGCTGGCTGTACAAGAAGTGATGTCAGTGTGATGTCAGTGAGTCACAGTGATGTGGTACAGAATCAAAAAAAAAAAAAAAGATTGTCACGTGACATCACTTCCTGTACTGACAGTCCGACAAGCTATGAGATTTCTAAGTACATATATGGTCATTCCCAGAAAAAGAAAAAAACGTTTTATGTCCATACATGGAGATTTCTGATGTCATAAATTCCAGGTTGAAAATGAGAATGTTAGGGTACCATATATGGCCCATAAATGGAGATCCACAGGCATCAAACCAAGGCCCTGCTTGGCATTACTAATTAACGTATGTTTTTGTATGCCCATCTCCATGTATGGGCATAACATACAGCTGTGGTTGGCCAGATGACCAAGAATTGGTGCGACCTCGCCCTTTAGGGCGAGGTCGCATGTCACCCTGAGGTGTCTTACTAGTAGTAAGATGGTTTCCTCTGCTTCCAGTGTCAGTACTTTACCACAGTAAAAATGGTCCAAACGGCTGGGTTTTCAGGACAAGACAAGCTGTACGTGTTCCAGTAAGCGTCAGTGTATTTACCAGTCTGTCCAGAGGAACAGCTGTGGGTGTGGTCAGTATGTCCAGAGGAACAGCTGTGGGCGTGATCAGTATGTCTAGAGGAACAGCTGTGGGTGTGGTCAGTATGACCAGAGGAACAGCTGTGGGTGTGGTCTGCCTGTTTCACCTTCTGTTTAATGGTGACTGGAAAACAGCAGAGACAATTAAGACCAATTAGACACAGGTTTACAGTATATTCAACACTATGTCAGGGGTCAGCAACCTTTTTGAAATGAAGTGCCATGTTTGTATTTTCTAGATAGTCGGTGTGCCATGTCAACATACATTTTAATGACACGCCATCAAAAATTCTGACATATTTTGATTGGCAGGACATTGTTATAATGATCATTAATCCACCTGTCTCCCCGACTCCCTCCCCAGTCAGAGTTCAGAGTTTTAATGAGTGTAGAATAGTGCAGGATGTAATATACTGTAAATTAGGTGGCTTAATTTAATTGACTACGCTTAAAAATATATTAGATTTTTAAATAAAAATCCTCTCTCACACTTCTGCCAGTGTGCCAGTCAGTGATCACCCTCCCCTGTGCCAATATTGGCACCCCTAACCCTGTTCTATGTGCTGTGTTCTGGAGTAACCTCACACACCTGTTATGGTTGAGTTTTGAGAGTTCATGGTCGCGACGCGCTCTGGCTGTGATCTGTGTGACCTCCGCTCTGGGATCGGCTCAGTCTTCACCATGTTGTCTGTCTCGTCTGAACGGGGAACAACAACCATTAATAAGGGAATTTTATCAGATATTTGACAAATCTGGGAACCAAATAGTTACAAAGATATTCTTCACCAATGTGTTGGATTCAGCATCATGTATTTGGTGTGTGTGTGTGTGTGTGTGTGTGTGTGTGTGTGTGTGTGTGTGTGTGTGTGTGGGGGGGGGGGGGGAGGGGGGGTGAGATGTTGATGTTGTGCTATAAAGTCAGTATACCATCGTCTGTGCTCTTGTCTGCCTCTTGTGACAAGGATGACTCCAGTATGCGGATGCCTGCAGACAACAATCAATCAGACCATTACAGTTTCAACACCACACATTCAAGGACCATAGCTGACGATTGACTTTTAACTGACACACGGTACATTTAAAGTGCACCTTGCTACATTTATTTTCACGTTTCACAGGACCAGTGGCTGGTAGAGTGGCTGCTTGGCAACCGATCCCAGGATCCCCTAGAGTTACTGTCGAAGTGTAATTGAGCAAGACACTGAGCCCCTGATTGAGCAGGTTGGTGCCTTGCATGGTTTCCTCCACCATCGGTGTAAGAATGAGTGTGTGAATGGGTGAATGTAATGCACAAACTCTGTAAAGCGCCTTGGATGAAGGCACTCTAGAAATGCACCATTTCCATTTACCATTTCCTAGTAAAAACAGAGGCTGGTTATGTCTCAGCTGATCGTCCAATCAACCCGGGCTATGTGATCTCTTCAACTACACAGGTTGTGCCGGCAGCCATTTGTCTTGCGCACAGCAAGGCAGAGAGCCGCAGTGCCAAAGCACAGTTTTGTTACTGCACAGCCCTTTTCTCTAGGGAGAAAGAAATAAAAAAATTTTTTGGACCTCTAGAAATGTATTAGGCATGATCGCGATCGCGAAATTGCATGTTTAACCCCCATACCAACTCATTCTTTCAAACATGGCAGCCATGTTTGTTTACATCTGAAGAAAACATAATGGCTGATAAATCATGAATGCCTGAACGGATTTCCAAGCGGATTTTTTTGTTTGAAAGCTGTGAACAGCATCTACACACGTGGTGCATCATCTAGGCATGGGCGTGCACTTTTTACACAATTGCACAATTACATGGAAGTCTATGGTAACCATGGCAACGCGAGACATTGAAGAGAAAAAATCATTGCAACATAAGTGTTAAAAGAGCCGTTCAAGAGAGCCGAATCGTTCACGAATGTCTCATCTCTACTGCGCTGCCTGCCGACGGCAGAGCTGAGCAGCGGATAAGTTCTCTTTCTTTTTTTTTCCGGTGTGCAGATAACGTACTCTGTTGTGCTCGCGCACCGATAACACCGAAAACACTGTGTATTCAATTCATCTTAATGTAGGCCTATTATTGTATTATATTGACGTGGTTTAAAGTAACACTTGATTTTTTTTACATACAGTATAAAACAATTCGTCGACGAGTTGCATTAACCCCCCGCGAGTCGAAGACAGCCCTTATTCATACAGTAACAGTATTAAACTGGTTACCTCGGCGTCCATCCTGTAAAGCTGCTCCTGCTCAGAGATTCTGCTGACAGCGAGCTCAAAGTCTTCCCTCTTCTCTTTCTCACTCAGCTCCTCCAGGTTCCAGATCCCACACATCATCTTGGGGTACTTCTCCCACTATAACACACACACATACAGGAGACTAAATCAAATGAAAATCTAAGAAATTCCATGAATTAGCAAACAAATGTTTAAGAGGTAGTGAAAATAGCCGATCCACAAGCTCAAAACGTGGCACGCGTTGTGAGCTTATGGATCTGCTGTTTTCACTAGTTTGGGTCACTAGTTTGGGTCCCAAACAAGTGAAAGTCTAATCTCTCTTTTTGGGTCACAAGCTAAAAAGTTTGGGAACCACTGATGCAAGAGGTAGCAGAGAGTCCACTGACCATGTACTTGTGCTGGTGACGGGTGTAAGATACTCTTGCATAGCCAGACAACTATTTTACAATCTCTGAATGCTATATAGAGTCTGGAACTACAGCTCCTGAACGGCGAGTAATGGAAGCTGGCATTTCCATTCATGAAAAAATATTCTGAAATGTCATTTCTGCTAAGCAGCAAGCTAATAGGCTGTAGATGATTTTTACTTATATTAGGATAAATGTGCATGATGCTAAAAATGAAATGGAAGTGAGGAGGAGGCTTCACTTCCGCTTTATCCGGATACTCACCAAAGGTCTTACGTTACCCCAGACTGTATGACGGGAGCATTTGCAAATCGCGGAGTCAACTGTCTGGCCACGCGAGACCAGGTGTACCAGAGAGTCCACTGACCATGCAGTTGTGCTGGTGACGGGTGTAATAAGTACCATGTAGTTGTCATGGTGATGGTGTAATAAGTACCATGCAGTTGTGATGGTGATGGTGTAATAAGTACCATGTAGTTGTGATGGTGATAGTGTAATACGTACCATATAGTTGTGATGGTGATAGTGTAATAAGTACCATATAGTTGTGCTGGTGACGGTTGCTGATGATGTGTCCACAGATGTGTTTGAGTTGGACCGTCTCTCTGCAGCTGCGACACATGTAGAATGTAACCAGTCTCTCACTCTTAGATATGTCTCCACACTGACACTCCAGCACCGACCTCAGACCTGACGCGGGCACACACACACAAACGCACACCAAAGTCCACTGTGAAAGCCGTGAATATTTCATATTTCATGTCGGCATAATAATGTTCACATGCATCAACCTTTGACCATGTACATTTCTCTTTCCATCAGTGACTTCCACTTACATGTTAGGCTCAGTATTGGACATTATTATTATTTTTTTTATCCGTCTAGCCTGTCTTAAGCGTGTGGCCCTGGGTAACGCGACTGGCTCATGGCCTGGGTGTTTTCTATGGAGAACTAGTCTGTTGGTGCCGTAGCCATGGAGACGTGTACATGGACCTTGTTTGGTTGCTTGCAAACATGGCGGCGGGAGTCAGATCCAGAGTCGCGCGAAGCTCGACGCAGGAGAGGAGGCCCAGACGCACTGTCGCCGTGAAAGCCCGTAACTTGGACCGGAGGAGCCCTCGCCATGGAGGCTCGTGACATGGATCGGAGGTGCGGTCGCTGTGGAGGTCCGGGTAACGGCGGCGGAGTTACGTGGGCGGAGTGGAAACTTGTTTCATTGACCGGGGGCGCTGATGCTGTGGTGGTCCGTGGTGTACGTGGGCCAAGACGGCGGAGGAGCCGCTGTACCGAGGCTCGGAACGGACGATTGCAACGCACGCACAATATTAAAATATTGTTCCATCCCGTGCCATCCAAATGACTTTCCCCCATGCTTCTTGGAATTGCGGAGAGGGGCATCCATCTGCGTTTTTCTTTTTCTTTGTTGTGACTCGAGTCTCGACACTGGTCACTTCTTTTTTTTTTTTTTGCACAGACTTTTGGACACTTTTTTTTGGTTCTGCACTTTTATTTTTATTTAGGCTAAGCATTATCATTATTGTCTTGGTGCAGACGCCTATGTATAGACCTACTGTATATTTGTGTATATATATTTTTGGCACTGTGTTGATAAGTAGTTCCTAATGGTTGGATGAATGGACCATTGTAAGTTCTTTGAGTTTGCAATATGCTTAGAAAAGTCACTTAAAATTGCAATCCATTATAGAAACGTTAAGCACTACTATTCTTTTGTTGTGTTGTGTTTTTTTTCTTTTTCAAACTGTTCTCGACACTATATATATATATATATATATATATATATATATATATTAACTTAACTAATTGCTCTGTATGGTTGATTCTCCTGTATTGTTGTTTCTTCTTTCTTGTTTGTTTTTGTCGCTCGGCTGTACACAACAGTCCTTTTTCTTTTTCTTACTGTCCTGTAACCTTAACTGCTGTGCCGCCTCTTTGTGACTTAATTTCCCCTGCCCCTTCTTTGTATATACTTACTGTTTGTTTAGACTTACTGTTTTCTCTCTTTTTTTTTCTCTCTCATTTTCTTTTATTGTGGGCTCGCCAGTACCTGGCGAGCACACTTTAGATATTGTCATTATTGTGGGCTCGCCTGTAAGGCGAGCACACTTTAGATGTTGTCATTATTTCTATACTATGCTATACTATATCAAGTTCTCCTCAAAACTTCGGTTCCTTTCTACTCCTACATACTTAGTGAGAAAATGAAAATAAAAACATCAATGTGTTCAGTTTACAGTGGCGAAGTGTGCTATTATTTTTTATAGCAATCGGCCAAATGGTGGCGCTGTAGGAAGCCTTCGAAAGTGCGAACTTTGAACAGGTATAGCTCATGCTGTGTTATACATACAGCCATGAAACCTGTATACACTTATGCGTCTCCTCATGCCGAACAACTTTTACCCTCTAACTTTTGACCTCTGACCTTTAGGTCTCCCACAATTCGGAATAATATGAAAAACAGTAAAAATCTATCTCCTCCTGGAATTTTTGAGTTAAGTGCACACAACTTTTTTCACATGAACTTTGGACCAATACCTATACAGTCTATGTGGTGAGAAGTTTGTACGTTAAACCATTAATTTTTAATAATTCAATTCATATTGCGGTTTTATGCAAATTATTATTCTGCCTCTAAATCAAACATGCAAAGTGTTACTTTCATGGCATTTGGCAAACATGTAGAGGGTTAGTCCAAATATCACTGAAACCAATCTTATTCCAATTAGCCAAAGGGGGGCGCTATACGAAGCGTTTGAAAATTCAAACTTCAAACGGGCATAAGTCTTGACTCGTTTCGTTTGAAGACATGCAACTTGTTACACGCGTGCTTTGACTCAAGCGGAAGACATCTGTGTCGTTGTTAAGTAAGCTCCGCCCTTAGATTTTCCGCCAATTTGAGCAGTTTGTAAAACGCGTAAACCCGCTTTTATTCTGAAATTTTCGCGTCACGTGCACAAAACTTTTTTTAAGTGAACTTTGGACCGATATCTAAAGATCTGTCAGATCGGATTTCTTTAAAATTGAAACATGCTTTTTTAAATAATTCAATGAATATTGCATTTTTATGCAAATTTTTCTTCTGCCTCTAAATCATACATGCAAAGTAGCATGTTCATGGCATTTGGCAAAGATGTAGAGTGTTATTCCAAATATCACTAAAACCAATCATACCCCAATTGGCCAAAGGGGGGCGCTATATCATTTTGAGCAGTTTGTGAAACGCTTAAAACCGTTTTTATTCTAGGATTTCTTTTTAGCAATTTGCATGAAATATTCTACACACAATCAAAGGACCTTTATCTAATATGCCTATGAAGTGCACACACAAAAAAAATATAATAATAATTATAAATATAGCTGCAAGCAGCGATAAAGTGGCCAAGGCCAAAAACACCTCAAATCATGAACACAGCCTGGGATGTGCGTGAAATCTTGCAAGCACATTCCCAATAGGTCAAGGAACAGATACCAACCTTCTCACATTGGCCTGTTATAGCGCCACCAGCGGGTCAACTTTTGCACAACACATTTTTGGAACAAAATGGACCAATCTTTGACGTCAGTAACGTCAAAGAGAGCACTGCCTGCGATCTTGACATTTTGTGCTTTTATAGCCATTGTTTTCTGGCTTGAAGCGAGCCCACAATTGTTTCGAAGGAACAATATTTTTCTAGTGACAATATCTAACCGTCATATCAAGTTCTCCTCAAAACTTCGGTTCCTTTCTACTCCTACATACTTAGACAGAAAATGAAAATAAAAACATCAATGTGTTCAGCTTACAGTGGCGAAGTGTGCTATTATTTTTTACAGCAATCGGCCAAATGGTGGCGCTGTAGGAAGCCTTCGAAAGTGCGAACTTTGAACAGATAGAGCTCATGCTCTGTTATACGTACAGTCATGAAACTTGTATACACGTATGCGTCTCCTCATGCCAAACAACTTTTGCACTCTGACTTTTGACCTCTGACCTTTAGATCCCCCAGAATTTTGAATTATATAAAAAACAGTAAAAATCTATCTCCTCCTGGGATTTTTGCGTTACGCGCACAAAACTTTTTTCACATGAACTTTGGACCAATACGGTCAAACTAGTCTCGGCGGATTTCTTTTAAAGTGAAATATAATTTTTTAATACTTCAATCAATATTGCGGTTTTATGCAAATTATTCTTCAGCCTCTAAATCATACATGCAAAGTTACACGTTCATGGCATTTGGCAAAGATGTGGAGGGTTAGTCAAAGTATCACTGAAACCAATTTTATTCCAATCGGCCAAAGGGGGGCGCTATACGAAGCGTTTGAAAATTCAAACTTCAAACGGGCATAAGTCATGACTCGTTTCGTTTGAAGACATGCAACTTGTTACACGCGTGCTTTGACTCAAGCGGAAGACATCTGTGTCGTTGTTAAGTAAGCTCCGCCCTTCGATTTTCCGCCATTTTGAGCAGTTTGTAAAACGCGTAAACCCGCTTTTATTCTGGAATTTTCGCTCCACGTGCACAAAACTTTTTTTACGTGAACTTTGGACCGATATCTAAAGATCTGTCAGATCGGATTTCTTTAAAATTGAAACATGCTTTTTAAAATAAATTCAATGAATATTGCAGTTTTATGCAAATTATTCTTCTGCCTCTAAATCATACATGCAAAGTAACATGTTCATGGTATTTGGCAAAGATGTAGAGTGTTAGTCCAAATATCACTAAAACCAATCTTACCCCAATTGGCCAAAGGGGGGCGCTATATCATTTTGAGCAGTTTGTGAAACGCTTAAACCCGTTAGGATTTCTTTTTGCAATTTGCATGAAACATTCTACACACAATCTAAGGACCTTTATATAATATGCCTATGAAGTGCACACACACACAAAAAAATAATAATAATGAATATAGCTGCAAGCAGCGATAAAGTGGCCAAAGCCAAAAACACCTCAAATCATGAACACAGCCTGCAATGTGCGTGAAATCTTACAAGCACATTCCCAATAGGTCAAGGAACAGATACCACCCTTCTTACATTGGCCTGTTATAGCGCCACCAGCGGGTCAACTTTTGCACAACACATGTTTGGAACAAAATGGACCAATCTTTGACGTCAGTAACGTCAAAGAGAGCACTGCCTGCGATCTTGACATTTTGTACTTTTATAGCCATTGTTTTCTGGCTTGAAGCGAGCCCACAATTGTTTCGAAGGAACAATATTTTTCTAGTGACAATATCTAACCGTCATATCAAGTTCTCCTCAAAACTTCGGTTCCTTTCTACTCCTACATACTTAGACAGAAAATGAAAATAAAAACATCAATGTGTTCAGCTTACAGTGGCGAAGTGTGCTATTATTTTTTACAGCAATCGGCCAAATGGTGGCGCTGTAGGAAGCCTTCGAAAGTGCGAACTTTGAACAGGTATAGCTCATGCTCTGATATACGTACAGCCATGAAACCTGTATACACGTATGCGTCTCCTCTTGCCGAACAACTTTTACGCTCTGACTTTTGACCTTTGACCTTTAGATCTCCCACAATTTGGAATTATATGAAAAACAGTAAAAATCTATCTCCTCCTGGGATTTTCGCGTTACGCTCATAAAACTTTTTTCACATGAACTTTGGACCAATACGGTCAAACTAGTCTCGGCGGATTTCTTTTAAAGTGAAATATATTTTTTTAATAATTCAATCCATATTGCGGTTTTATGCAAATTATTCTTCGGCCTCTAAATCATACATGCAAAGTTACACGTTCATGGCATTTGGCAAAGATGTAGAGGGTTAGTCAAAGTATCACTGAAACCAATTTTATTCCAATCGGCCAAAGGGGGGCGCTATACGAAGCGTTTGAAAATCCAAACTTCAAACGGGCATAAGTCATGCCTCGTTTCGTTTGAAGACATGCAACTTGCTTACACGCGTGCTTTGACTCAAGCAGAAGACATCTGTGTCGTTGTTAAGTAAGCTCCGCCCTTCGATTTTCCGCCATTCTGAGCAGTTTGTAAAACGCGGAAACCCGCTATTATTCTGGAATTTTCGCGTCACGTGCACAAAACCTTTTTTACGTGAACTTTGGACCGATATCTAAAGATCTGTCAGATCGGATTTCTTTAACATTGAAACATGCTTTTTTAAATAATTCAAACAATATTGCATTTTTATGCAAATTATTCTTCTGCCTCTAAATCATACATGCAAAGTCACATTTTCATGACAAAATAGTGTAGAGGGTTAGTTCAAATATCACTTACCCCAAATGGCCAAAGGGGGGCGCTATATAATTTTGAGCAGTTTGTAAAACGCTTAAACCCATTTTTATTCTAGGATTTTTTTTGCAATTTGCATGAAACATTCTACACGCAATCTAAGGACCTTTATCTAACATGCCTATGAAGTGCACACAAAAAAATTATAAAATAATAATAATAAATATAGCTGCAAGCAGCGATAAAGTGTCCAAAGCCAAAAACACCTCAAATCATGAACACAGCCTGGGATGTGCGTGAAATCTTGCAAGCACATTCCCAATAGGTCAAGGAACAGATACCAACCTTCTCACATTGGCCTGTTAAAGCGCCACCAGCGGGTCAACTTTTGCATAACACATTTTTGGAACAAAATGGACCAATCTTTGACGTCAGTAACGTCAAAGAGAGCACTGCCTGCGATCTTGACATTTTGTGCTTTTATAGCCATTGTTTTCTGGCTTGAAGCGAGCCCACAATTGTTTCGAAGGAACAATATTTTTCTAGTTTATTTATTTATTTATCTAGTAAGTAGACGGGATTTTCGGTTCCTTTCTACTCCTACATACTTAGTGAGAAAATGAAAATAAAAACATCAATGTGTTCAGCTTACAGTGGGGAAGTGTGCTATTACTTTTTACAGCAATCGGCCAAATGGTGGCGCTGTAGGAAGCCTTCGAAAGTACGATCTTTGAACAGGTATAGCTCATGCTGTGTTATACATACAGCCATGAAACCTGTATACACGTATGCGTCTCCTCATGCCGAACAACTTTTACCCTCTGACTTTTGACCTCTGACCTTTAGGTCTCCCACAATTTTGAATTATATGAAATACAGTAAAAATCTATCTCCTCCTGGGATTTTTGAGTTAAGCGCACAAAACTTTTTTCACATGGACTTTGGACCAATACCTATACAGTCTATGTGGTGAGAAGTTTGTACGTTAAACCATTAATTTTTAATAATTCAATTCATATTGCGGTTTTATGCAAATTATTATTCTGCCTCTAAATCAAACATGCAAAGTGTTACTTTCATGGCATTTGGCAAACATGTAGAGGGTTAGTCCAAATATCCCTGAAACCAATCTTATTCCAATTGGCCAAAGGGGGGCGCTATACGAAGCGTTTGAAAATTCAAACTTCAAACGGACATAAGTCTTGACTCGTTTCGTTTGAAGACATGCAACTTGTTACACGCGTGCTTTGACTCAAGCGGAAGACATCTGTGTCGTTGTTAAGTAAGCTCCGCCCTTAGATTTTCCGCCAATTTGAGCAGTTTGTAAAACGCGTAAACCCGCTTTTATTCTGAAATTTTCGCGTCACGTGCACAACACTTTTTTTACGTGAACTTTGGACCGATATCTAAAGATCTGTCAGATTGGATTTCTTTAAAATTGAAACATGCTTTTTTAAATAATTCAATGAATATTGCATTTTTATGCAAATTATTCTTCTGCCTCTAAATCATACATACAAAGTAGCATGTTCATGGCATTTGGCAAAGATGTAGAGTGTTATTCCAAATATCACTAAAACCAATCATACCCCAATTGGCCAAAGGGGGGCGCTATATCATTTTGAGCAGTTTGTGAAACGCTTAAAACCGTTTTTATTCTAGGATTTCTTTTTAGCAATTTGCATGAAACATTCTACACGCAATCTAAGGACCTTTATCTAACATGCCTATGAAGTGCATACAATAAAATAATAAAATAATAATAATAAATATAGCTGCAAGCAGCGATAAAGTGGCCAAAGCCAAAAACACCTCAAATCATGAACACAGCCTGGGATGTGCGTGAAATCTTGCAAGCACATTCCCAATAGGTCAAGGAACGGATACCAACCTTCTCACATTGGCCTGTTATAGCGCCACCAGCGGGTCAACTTTTGCACAACACATTTTTGGAACAAAATGGACCAATCTTTGACGTCAGTAACGTCAAAGAGAGCACTGCCTGCGATCTTGACATTTTGTGCTTTTATAGCCATTGTTTTCTGGCTTGAAGCGAGCCCACAATTGTTTCGAAGGAACAATATTTTTCTAGTTTACATATCTACTGCATAGTACTGTGTTCTATTCGTCTGTCATTCAATGTTATATGAGATACTTTAATGGTTTCCTGTTGAAATAAGCTTAGTCTTTTCAGGATCTCCTTTTAGTAGACCTTGTACCAGTGAACTGTACCGTCATGAAACTGTACCTTTTCCTATGCAAACTTCTAATAAAGCCTTCAATCAATCAAATCATTTACGATGACTTAGATGAGCTGGTGCTTTGAAGATTTGAAGGTGTAAAGCCCATAATGCACCAATGTAACTAGTCTCAACTCCTTGCAGCAAAACTGTTTTAAGGAAACTACACACCAATGAAACTCCTTACAACTGCCATTGGGGATCATGGATGCAAGCAGTTGCATGTGAGAATCATTGGTGGGGTTTGGGCAGCATTAGACCTTGACTTTGGCACTTAACGCTGATGATGTAAATTGTAAAACGTACTTGATTCTAAAATACTTCAATCCTTGCTACCATCACACCTCCACACCAAACACTCACCTACGACTCTCTTCCTCTCTGCCTCTGACAGCTTCACATTTAGGAAAAAGGACACATGGCTGGCAATCATTTCCCCTGTGAGTGACAGACAGAAAGACAGACAGACAGACAGACAGACAGACAGACAGACAGACAGACAGACAGACAGACAGACAGACAGACAGACAGACAGACAGACAATCAGTGTTCATTTTGACACCAAATTTTGATTTAGTTTTAGTCAGTCTTTTTAATAAAATTCCATTTAGTTTTAGTTCTAGGCCTTGATGCCGTCATAACGGCTGATTTTACACTTAGTTGCATGCAGAAAATAGCAGATCTACAAGCTCACAATATGAGTGAGCTAGTCCCTCCTCGACATGAGTCTAGTTTTTATTTGTTGACAAAGTTGACAACATATCTAGTTTTACTTTTATCATAGCACAGTTTTTATTTCGTTTTTGTCAGTGGAAAAAAAATAGTTGACGAAAAACATTTTCAACATAGTTTTAGCCGACAAAATTAACACTGCAGCGGACGGATACAAACCTACACAGAAAGCGATTAAAATAAAACATGAAATTGCAATGATTCACTCCATATGAAATTGCAATGATTCACTCCACACACATACAGTACAGTACCTGCTGAGCTGCTCTGACACACTGCTAGCTCTGGGTCCAGGAACGCTGGTCTGTCTGGACAGTCCGGCAGCCTCCGTGTGTCCTCTGCTTTTATGCTCCTTCTGTCCCTGGGTTCTCCTGGGTCCTGTGGTCCTAAACCTCCAGGGTATAGAGGTTCTGACTGGAACCAGGGTGCTGGTGGGAACAGAGGAGCCCAGGGCTGGGTGTCTCCATCCTGGGGAGTCTGCTGCCACGCACCAGGGACCAGGCCTGTGTGGCACCATCACACATTAGAAGTCGATTATTCATTGGACACACTAGTGATTTAACGATTTAATCGTGTTTTTGGCCTTGGCTTGAACAATAGAAAAAATTACATTTCCATGTCCCCTGTTGTCCAGTTTCCCCAGCAGAACCCAGCAGCTGTCATAGCATAGAGTGGAGCCTATATAATAAGCCTATCGCTTTTACACTATTTGTTGTGTTCAAAAGTGATTTTCTTTTTCATGAATGTGTTACTAGTTGTCATCACACTAGAGTGGAGCCTATAAGCCTATCGCTTTTACACTATTTGTTGTGTTCAAAAGTGATTTTCTTTTTCATGAATTGTGTTCCTAGTTGTCATCACAAACACATCCATGCCTTTGTTGTCCAACACAAGCCACAACAATCTCATAAATAATGTTTTGGGGTGAGCATTCGGCACAAATTCCAATCAAAGTGACTGTACTGGCCAATCACAGGGCATCTTTTCCGGGACTTGGCAAAACACTTAAGAGAATAACATCTGTTTAGCAGAGTGTGAGGGCTTGTGTGGGATAACGATGACATGGATGCGTTTGTAATGACAACTAGTACCACATTCATGAAAAATAAACACTTTTGACCACAACAAGTGTAAAAGGGATAGGCTTATAAGCTCCACTCTATGCAATGAGAGCTGCTGGGTTCTGCTGGGGAAACTGGACAACAGGGGCATTTCTGCCTAATAGACCCTGCATGGAAGATCTTTTTGGATCAATATAAGTAGGAAAATGAGCCTAGAAGTGTTTTAGGGAGGAGTTGTCCTTTAAGCTTGCAGATCAGCTATTTCGGCAACTTTAAAATGTATGAAGAGTTTTCAACATGGAAACGATTAAGACAAAATATATGCATTTATCTCAAATCATTGGGTGAACCTCTATTAAAAAAATAGAGGTTTGTGCTGTGCCAGAGCTTGTATACGGTATCTGCTATTTTTGAAAAATCTTGAAAGTGGCAGTGTTTTGATTATTATTCATACAAAGGTGGACAGTTTTAACTCATTCCCTGCCAGGCCCGATAGTCCCGAGATTATTCCAATGTCTTTCCCCGCCAGGCCCGATAGTCCCGAGAATTAAAAAAAAAAAAAAAAAAAAAATAATTTTTTGACCCCCAAAAATGGAGTAGGCATGATAGCAATCGCGAAATTGCATGTTTAACCCCCATAGCAACCCCATCTTTCAAGCATGGCAGCCATTTTGGCAGCCATCTTTGTTAAACATAGTGGCTGTTATCTCATGAATGCCTGAACGGATTTCCATTCGGATTTTTTTGTTTGAAAGCTGTGAGCAATGTGGACACACGTGGTGCATTATCTAGGCATGGGTGTGCATGATCCGTGCACACCCAATTACATGGAAGTCTATGGAGACGAATGGCAGGTGGGAGTACGGAGGTATGTTAAAATGGCGGTCAATGTGTATACCCTATGTCTGTGTTCTCAACTAATGAATGAAGACCACACACATTTGTCCCAAGTTATGACTGTGTTTTAAAGATTAAACCGAGGTAAACATTTTGAAAAATGTTGCATATGGCCTGTCAGGTGGAAACCTCAATGTCTAAAACTGTTCAGAATTCAAATTAAAAAATAGCAGAAAGACAAGCTCAAAGTGTGCCGCTTTGCGCCGCATTTCGATCTTGTAGATCTACTATTTTTGATACTGTTGTGTGATACTGTGCTAAGATCAAGTAGGGTGTTAAATTATAAAGAAAACTAGTTTT
Organism: Nannobrachium achirus; assembly: GCF_963921795.1. Lineage (NCBI taxonomy): Eukaryota > Metazoa > Chordata > Actinopteri > Myctophiformes > Myctophidae > Nannobrachium > Nannobrachium achirus. The sequence goes on along the minus strand of NC_137819.1, from coordinate 324,857 downwards.
AAAATGGTAACAAGAGGTTTCTGCCCAACAGCAATGATATAATGGCAACGAAATCCAACGTGCGCCGCCTGCTGTGATACAAACACGGCGATGGGGGGCGACATCGGACGAGCAGCTGCGCGACGCGCTAGACAACGTAGACTGGAGTGTATTTGGGTCGCCCTCTGATGACGTCAGCAGCTTCGTGAGTGGCTTCTCTGGATTCATTGAGAAAATCACAGAAGATGTTGTACCCATGGTTACTGTGAAAGTCCATCCCAACCAGAAGCCATGGGTGGACAAATCAGTGCGATCAGCTCTGAAGTCCAGGACAGAGGCATATAAGGAAGGCCTGATAACTGGAAATAATGAAGCATACAAAGTAGCTTCTTATGAACTCAGAGCAGCCATAAAAGCAGCTAAAAAGCGCTATGGCAATAAAGTTGAAACTCAAATGCACCAGAGAGACACAAGAAATATGTGGAAAAACATAAATATCATCACAGATTACAAAACAAAAGCAAATGTGGCTGTGAATGATCTTGCTCTAGGTGAGGAACTAAATGAGTTTTTTGCACGGTTTGAGGACAATGTTAGTCCAGCCGACATCACCTCTCTGCAGGAGGCTATTGCCCCAGCATTAGCTCTAGCCAAGGAAAGCATGACACCTACCTTCACTATACATGATGTGCGGCTAATACTGAAAGGTGTGAACAGCAGGAAGGCTGCCGGGCCAGATAATATTCCAGGCCGGGTGGTCAAAGCCTGCGCTGACCAACTTGCCCCAGTAGTCCACACCATCTGGAAGGCCTCGCTAGAGCAGGGTGTTGTCCCCCGTATATGGAAAGAATCCATCATTGTTCCTATAGCTAAAAACAACAAGCCAGGCACCATAAATGACTACCGTCCGGTAGCATTAACACCAATTCTCATGAAATGTTTCGAGAAGTTGGTGAAGAACATGATCCTAAAACAGCTGCCTGACTCTTTCGATCCCACCCAGTTCGCCTATAAGAAGAACAGAAGCCCTGAGGATGCAATCTCCCACCTGCTCCATGCCACAAATTCACATCTAAATGATGGCAAGGGGAATTATGTAAGGTGGTTGTGTGTGGACTATAGCTCCGCCTTTAACACGATTGTGCCTCAGAGGCTCATTGGGAAGATCAGGGATCTGGAGATCACACCATCTCTCCTCCCCTGGTACCTCAACTTCCTCACAGATAGGCCCCAGAGGGTGAGGTGGGGAAACAATAACTTCACAGACCCTCGGACCCTGAACATCGGAGCTCCACAGGGATGCGGATTAAGTCCATTGTTCTACACCCTCTACACCCACGAGTGTGTGGCGTCACTCCCTTCCACCATCATTGGGAAATTCGCGGATGACACAGTGGTGGTGGGGTTGATCTCCAAAAATGATGAGACAGCCTACCGTGAGGAGGTAGAGAACCTGACATCCTGGTGCAAAGACAACAATCTCCTGTTGAACGTGACCAAGACAAAGGAGATGGTCATGGACTTCCGACGGAGTAATAGGACACCCCACCTACCGATCTCTATCAGTGGGACCCCAGTGGAAATAGTAGACAGCTACAAGTACCTGGGAGTACACATCAGCTCGGACCTGACTTGGAGCGCTCATGTCTCTGCTCTGGTGAAGAAGACGGCAGGAAAACTGTACCATCTGAGGAGGCTGAGGAAGCACATTAAATCCCCAGCCCTACTGAAAGCCTTCTACTCTGCCACAGTGGAGTCAGTGCTGACGGGCAGTATAACGGCCTGGTATGGCAACTGCAGCATCACAGACAGAAAGAGACTGACGCGGGTCATAAAGGCCGCGGAGCGGACCTCCCGCACCACCCTGCCCCGCCTGGAGGACATCTACCCCAGACGCTGCAGAGCGAAGGCAACAAAAATAATGAAGGACAGCTCTCACCCAGGCCACCACTTGATCAAGTGGCTGCCGTCTGGGAGGAGATTGAGACACTTAGCCGCAAAAACAGAGAGGATGAAGAATAGTTTCTTTCCTCAGGCCATCAGGGCACTTGGAAATGCCAATTAGATGGTGTATGTACAGTGTACAATTAATTGCTGCTATTTATTATGATCTTAAAACTTTTAACTAGTATTAGGGTATGAATTTACTGGATCGCACTTTTAACTTTAACTTATGGACTGCTATGCTTCTACTGTCACTGTTATTGTTGTTTTTATGTTGTTGGTTTTATGTTTTTATGTGCAAAGTCTTGGAGTGGCTGCGGCCCTAATTTCACTGCTCATTTCGATGCTGTATGTGACAATAAAACCCTTGAACCTTGAACCTTGAAATAGATATGCCAGAGTTAAAACGGTTGGAGAAATAATACTGACCCTCTGTAGGTTTGGAGATGGTTGTGGTGTACGTGAACATGGGTGGAGTTAAAATGGATCTGGAGTTGGCTGTGGTTCCTTGGATGGTTGGAGTTGCACTGGAGGTGGTCAGGGTCAGTTGTGACTCATCTCCCGTAGATCTGGAGACGTTGGTTGCAGCATGAGATGGAGCTATAGGTTTGGAGATGGTTGCAGCATGAGATGGAGCTGCAGGTTCGGAGATGGTTGCAGTAGTTTTAGAAACGATGGAGAGTTCTGGGTTGGTTTCAGGCACATCAGAAGTCATCGTACCTCCAGCATCAGTCCTGGCTGCATCTTCAGTCTGGCAGCTATTTGACAGTTCAGTTAGTTCAGCCACAGTCTTGGATATGAGAATCATTTTGAGGTCTTCGTTCATTTTGAGAGAAGCGTCCGTCGGTTTGCTTGTGCCGGTGCGTTCCTTCAGAGGGGGTTTGGCCGTGGCTTTCTGGGACTGGCTTGTGGACAACTTCCTCACCTCCACCTAGGGATCGTGATAAAAACACTCACAATAATTGTATCATGGAATTATCCTCCGTAATGCACTGGGATCAATTCACCTTTTATTTGCCAAGCTGCATATCCGGTACCACTTTAACCCTCATAATTGGTAAAACGGAACTGGAAATTGAATTAATAAAGCTTTTTTTCCCAGTCTCTACCAAATGCCTTTGCCAAAAAATAGCAGATCTACAAGCTTACAACGCGACGCAACTTGGCAAATGTTTTGCCCCAGGATAACGGACGTTGGGGATATTTTGATTATCGCGATATCGTAAATCAAGGTTTTTTTTTGGTCACAATAATTCTGACGCGAAATGTTCATATCGTCCCATCCCTACCTCCACATTTAAAACATGGGTCCACGATATTATGTTAGTGCTTGCTTATTTAACACATTTCAATTGACCGTGCATAGGTTAGAACGTGAATATTCTCTCCTCTATTTCAAATACTGCTACAACTTTTCAGCATCAAGTTTACAGACAGTGCATATTGGGAAATAACTGTTTAAGTATGAGGGTTCTTCAGTTTTTCAGAAAACTTGGGATTTAGAAGGCATTTTTTGAATCAGTCAATCGGTCTAAATGAGTTTCATATTAATTTTGTTTATACATTTCATACACGGTCAAATTGTGACTTCCCATTGGAAAGCTTTGAAAGATACACACATTTGCACACATTTTTGCAAAAACAGCAGATCTGCAAGCTCAGTGTGAGCTTGTACATCTACTTTTTTCGAATATCTAAAGCATAAAATAATTCCAGGTCTTAATGGGTCAAAAGGTGCTGGTAAAACGTTTAAGCGAATAGAAGAGTTTACCTTCAGTCTTCCCCATCCCTCATCTCTCTCCACCTGTTGGGCCAGCTCTCTCAGCTCTCTGGGACGCCCGTTAGGATCCACACAGCTTGGCCAATCACAGAGCATGGACGCACCTTTTTCTGATACAACACAAACAACCATGTAGAGTGAGTCATTGTTCTGTTTGGATTGGTAATGTTATTATAGGGTCTCTCTCTCTTGTTATTCATTCAAAAACCCTTGTAAGCAGGCACAAACCAACCTCCACAATAGTCACACTGAAAGCAGGCACAAACCATCCTCCCAACATTAGAGTCTGATACCTCCAACATTACAGAGTCTCACTGCAAGAGGGCACAAACCAAACTCCAACAAGAACATTAGTCTCAGGCTGAATGAGCAACTTCCCTCCTGTGAGTTCCCCCTTCATGCTGTTACAGCCCCACCTAGTGGTCATATACAATATGGACTCCCTTCTCCCCAGTGTCCAGTTAGTCAGTTCACAAAGGTTTAAATTCCCCCTCCATGATTTATTTCATATTGTGACAGTATGACCACACAGTTAACCTGTCTAGTAATGGTGTTCACTTGCTGGGTGCTGACTGGACAGACCCAAACAAAAAAACTACTGGACACACTTTAAGGTTCTTTATTCAAGAAAACACCAACGAACAACAAGTCACAATCATCTCTCACCGTGGCTGTGCACTGTCTGGATCCTAAAAGAGTCAGAGTGGGGTTTAAGGCTCTAAATAGTGAGGAACCACACCTGAAAGCCTTTTGGGGCCAAATTGGGACAAACCATTTCCTTGTCTATGGACAGGGGTGTTGTGTCAGTGAGGGACAGTTGGCTGTGGTTGTCCAACATGGACAATATTTATTCATTAAGAATGAACTCATTCTGAACAGAGATTCATACCCAACTGTTTACATAGAACTTGAATAAAAGTATATTCTGATTCAAACCACAGCATACACCACCCCCCAAACCTGAATGAAAATTATTTCCGAATGGAATGGAATGGAATATCTGAGGTGTTTACATGAGTATTTTTATTCTGAATGTACAAATTATAGTATTAGAAAGATTTTCCTTGCCACCACAGGCTCAGATACTCGTGTTGTGATACTCAATATGTAGTTGTAGCGGAGTTTATATGATGTGATACTCACTATGTAGTTGTAGAGGTGTTTATATGATGTGATACTCACTATGTAGTTGTAGAGGTGTTTATATGATGTGATACTCACTATGTAGTTGTAGCAGTGTTTATATGATGTGATACTCACTATGCAGTTGTAGCAGTGTTTATATGATGTGATACTCACTATGCAGTTGTAGCAGTGTTTATATGATGTGATACTCACAATGTAGTTGTAGCGGTGTTTGGCAGATATGATGTGACACATGTGTTGGGAACGGAGGATGTCTCTGGAACAGCAGTGACAATGGAAATAGTTGTTGGCGTTTTTCTCCGTAGGCCACTGGAACTCTGTCATCATGCTGAGACCTGGAGCACACAGAACAGTCACACAGTGAACACAGTGGACACAGTGAACACAGTCACACAGTCACACAGTGAACACAGTCACACAGTGAACACAATGAACACAGTCACAAAGTGAACACAGTCACACAGTGAACACAGTGAACATAGTGAACACAGTGAACATAGTGAACAGTCACACAGTGAACACAGTGAACATAGTGAACACAGTGAACATAGTGAACACAGTCACACAGTGAACACAGTGAACATAGTGAACACAGTGAACATAGTGAACACAGTCACACTGTGAACATAGTGAACACAGTCACACAGTGAACACAGTGAACATAGTGAACACAGTGAACACAGTGAACATAGTGAACACAGTCACACAGTGAACATAGTGAACACAGTCACACAGTGAACACAGTGAACATAGTGAACACAGTGAACACAGTCACACTGTGAACATAGTGAACACAGTGAACACAGTCACACAGTGAACATAGTTAACACAGTCACACAGTGAACACAGTGAACATAGTGAACACAGTCACATATATAGCGAATGCTCATCAGATGCTATCTGAACCCTAGCCTGGGATCATTTCCAATTCCTGGGTTTGATCCGGTCGGGAGCGGAAACCACCTACATCATGTTGTAGTCCTCAAAGGACTAAAATTTGGCCGGAAAGCTCAAATCGGATTCAGTTTTAACCCAAAATAATTCCCCTGCTCTCAAGGACATACTTTTAGGGCCTACCTATTAAACCCCTTAATGCGGCATAGTTTCGCTTTTGGAAAATCCGTTTGGTATATGCATCTTTTAATAAATCAAGTAACATAATGCACACGTACAATACATGAGATTCAGATCGACCCACGTCTAAAGGCTGGCCCCTTCGGTGGCATGCCGCAAATAAAGACATATTGACTAAATTACTACTAAATTACTAAACTGATTAGTTCATCACTAAAGCTCAGTAAGACTTGAGTCTGAGCAAGACAAACTTAACACAACTATCCAATTATGTATGTAACGGACATAAGATCATAAGCTATCTAGTTTAATATCACACCATAATAAACTCTCTCACAATGTCATTAAGTAGATATTGCAAGGCATAGTTAGTAGAAACATTTTGGAAAAAACACAAGAGAGAGTATGCTGACCAATGACTGGCTCTGTTCTCTCAGTGTTGTTGAGGAAGCACCACAGGGCTGTATTTGTAACTGTGGGGTCCATGATGTCCTCTGGAGTGACCTGGAGCTCCATGATGTCCTCTGGAGTGACATGGAGGTCCAGGATATCCTCTGGAGTGACCTGGAGGTGACGCCTTTCGGTCGGTGACTCAACTTGGGTCTGCTGGAGATCAGCACTGGATGTCTTGTCCTGGACATCAGAGATGAGTGGACTTGGCCGGGGTTGTAAGTCAGATGTGGACGGAGGGGTTTGGCTGAGCTGGATGTTGTGGGTTTTGAGGGCCTGGGGATGCGTGGGGCTGAGCTGGATGTTGTGGGTTTGGAGGGCCTGGGGATGCGGGCGGCTGACCTGGGTGTTGTGGGTCACCTCAGAAACAGCCGGGGCGTCTGCAGGTTGAGGAGGAGAGTTTGGCTGGAGTTCATTCAAAGCGTCCTGTTCAACAACGAGCTCTTTCTCTTTGGCGGAAGCTTTCAGGGACTGGCTTGTGGACGACCTCACCACAGTCACCTATAGAATAGCACACAGTATTATGTGAGTGACTGTTTATTTAACACGTTTCAAAATGGCTAAGCACGAGTTAGAACATGATAACCAACACTGTTACAGCTCTTTCAGAATCATACATTAGTCTATGGGCAACAGCCTTGGTCACTATCAATAATGGTCTCTGTTCTGTCTCCAGTAGCCAGGCAAGTAGCAACTAACTTCATGGTAAAAAGAAAAGGATTCAACAATAAAGAGCTGTTACATTCTATGGCCCTTTGAAGGTGCTAGTATCTTGTAAGCCCACTCCCAAGATGCACCGCAATCTTTCATGGGCAGATGTGACTTATGGGGGCTAGTAGTATTACTGTAAAGAAATCGTCAGCTTATTGTGTCTAGAAATACATTATTTTGCCATATGCACGCATGCCTCCACCCATAGAAATCAAAATCGCTAAAACAAAAAAAAGTAAATTAAATCATCTTTGATTTTCTCTAATTACAATCTAAAATATTATGAACAAACCAGACAGTAATTAATCTAAGAAAATAAAAGATAAAAGCAAAACATTACCCTCAGTCTTCCCCATCCCTCCTCTCTCTCCACCCGTTGGGCCAGGTCTCTCAGCTCTCTAGAACGCCTATTAGGGATCACACTGCTTGGCCAATCATGGACCACATGAGGATGCAACCTTTTCTGCAAAAAGCAAAAAAGAAAGATTATAAGTCAATTCAATTCAAACAAGCTTTATTGGCATGAGAAAACATAACGTTTACATTGCCAAAGCAAGTGTCAAAATATAATAAAAACAGTTTCAGGGGTCACCAACATGTCCGTACACAGACAAATGTGTCCGTGGCAAAGACTCGGTTCTTGTGCTGTGGCAAATGTTTGATTTGAGTCTTTTACACACTATTATAATGTTATAATATTTTTATCATAAGACCCAGTTACTGAATGTCAGTCTCCAGGTTTTCTCCAGAATATGTATGACACTTATTCAGACATCCCAACTTGGAGATCAGCATTTCCGGGAGGTCCCAAATGCACCCGCTCGTGTTTTTTATTCTCTTTTTCTCTTTTTCTCTTTTTTCTTTTTTTTCTACAGTTAAAAACTGTTAAAAACTGTTAAAAACGGTTCTGCATGGCGGCGGAACCATTTTAGGCTTAATATAATTGGGTTAATTTACAGTACTAGAAGCTCGGGCGGCCCAGCGTCTAGTCGGCGACCTGGCCAACTCGGAACAATGTAAATAGGGAATGAATGCCCCGCCCTTTAGGACCCGTTTTGACCATCTGTCTGCCTGTGTCCATTTATGCCCATATATGGAGATATCTGTATCTGTCTGTCTGTCGGCGTCCATTTTATGTCCATATATGGAGATCACTGCAGTTATAGTTCTGGGTCCATTTTATGCCCAGATATGGAGATATCTGTCTATCTGCGTCCATTGTATGCCCATATATGGAGTATCTGTCTGTGCCTCCAACTGTGTTGCAGACACAGTGCCGGTTCCCCCTTTAATGCAAACCTCATTATACCTGTTGTCATAGGACCCGTTTTGAACATCTGTTTGCCTGTGTCCATTTATGCCCATATATGGAGATATCTGTATCTGTCTGTCTGCGTCCATTTTATGCCCATATATGGAGATCTTTGACCATCTGTTTGCCTCTGTCCATATATGGAGATATCTGTATCTGTCTGTCTGCAATCCATTTTATGCCCATATATGGGGGCATTCATTTTATTCCCATATGTGACTAGGTCTGGTACTTTGTTCCTTATGTCTGCATTGGTCATTTTTCTTTTTTGTACAGATTATCCAAGTACAGAGTCTAAGCTTTCATATGATGTATCATTTGTTGAAATTGGAGCATATTTGAAGAAGTTATGGACATTTTAAACTTGTTGCACCATAAACCCCAAAGTGCTTAAAAGGCCATTTGAATCCAAGGAACATTTTTACACCTCTAAGTAGCTAGAAGTGGGTGTGACAATGGGAGGGACAATAGGTACTTACCTACACCCCTAAATCACTCCCCCCAAGTCAAACCACACCCACAGTGGTATAGCTGTCAACTTCAAATGTACTTTTATTCCACTACAATTATTTAAAACTACTATTTAGTAGTAGACCTGTGGTAATATATTGTGCTATAGTGCTTGCAGCCATGTCAGAAATAGTGGCCAGTGGTCTTTTCTACCTCCTCCCCTCCTTATATGCTCATCCTGTCATTTTCTTCTTTTTGTAGTTTTTATTTTTCACTAAAATAGTGTATTACAAAAGTACCTACATTTTATAATTAAGTAAAAGTATCAATACTGCAATGTAGAATCACTCTGTTACAAGTAAAAGTCCAGAATTAAAAAATGTACTTGAGTAAAAGTACAAAAGTATTGGTATCCAAATGTACTTAAAGTACCAAAAGTAAAAGTACAAAAATGTTTGAAAATAGCAGATCTACAAGCTCACAACGCGTCGCACCGCAATGCGTTGTGAGCTTGTAGATTGGCTATTTTCAAATAGCCTTGGTATAACATAGGGCTAAAGTGGTTCATGTATGTTTTAAACTTTAGTTATTGTGATTTAGCATTATTGGGCTAAATGTAAAGACGCTACGCTGCGCCAACCGTGAATTCAACACAATCTGCTGTTGAGCAGTTTAACCAATTTGCTACGTACGTCTACACAAACGGTCAGATTACAAAGATAAATTGCTTAGTGAAGGCTCACGGATGTCACCATAGGGTACGCTCCAGCAGAATGTCCCGTAATGATCGTATTATTTAACGAGGAGCATTTTAATCCGATCGGTCGGCGTTTCCTTAAAAAGGTATTAATGTATCTAAGTGCAGTACACCTCACAACCGATGGGGTCGCATGGCTGAAAAACAACAGAAAATGGCATCTGATCGGATTAAAATGCTGTTTATTAAACAATACGAAAGATACGGGTAATTCTGCTTGAGCGTACCATACTGTGACATCTGTGAGACTTCAGTAAGCACTTTATCTTTGAAATATGAACGTTTTTGTAGACGTACGTAGCAAATAGGATTAACTGCTCCACACCAGGCTCGAGCCCTATCTAAATTGGTCGGGCTAACTGTGCCAAATGTAGCATAATCAGTGTTTGTGTAACTTCAGTCAGAACGATCATCTGATGGTTCTGACAGACTTAAACTCCTCGCGTTGTGAGCTTGTAGAAGAGCAACAATTCCAGTTGTGTATACGATGCCTTCATGCCTGCAGTTAGCGCTAGCTAACGTTAGCGTTTGCCGTTAGCCACTGCTTCTCATAATAAACAGCCAGCGTTAGCGTGTAGCTAACGTTAGCTTCCCATTAGCGCCGGCTGTTCCATTACGAGAAGACATCATCGCTGCGTCTCTGTGTGCCCGATAGCGACTCGGAGAGTCAGATCACAACGTATAAATCAAAAAATAAATCCTTCCAGAATACTGTCTTCTGCAAACCAATAACATTAGCGAGATGAAGTTAGTCACTGAGATGTGTTTACACACTAGAGAACCAGATGCACCACTGTATGGGCGGTGCTCAAAGCGTGAAATACGAGACAATTACTTTTCAGAGCGCTATCTCTCCTCCCCCAAAAACCACGTACAGTTTCTTCCAAAAGCAGCCTAGTTTAACAAATAAAACTAGCCATTGTAATACCTCAAAACAACTATCTTTTGACACGAAACCCTTGTTATAAATTCGAACTTGTGTGAATTTGAAAAAAACGAAAAATACAAAAAACGACTTTGACTTCATTTTCTCACTTTTCTGCCGTTTTAAAATTGGCGACATTAGGACGGTTTCACCAGCCTGGGACACATATATGGAGAACGCGCGTGCCCGTGGGACGAACGGTTCTCGAGATACGCGGATTACATACATACATACACACTCACAGAGATTTTTTGTTGACTCATGTGGCGTACGTGATGTCAGAGCCTTTTTTGAAGTGATGTCACAATGAGTCAGAGCTTTCGCCGATTTCCTCCGGAACAGCCTGATGTCAACAATCAACCCCGCATAAGGAAATTCCGAACGTTTCTCGCCGGTTCGGGAAAACAGCGCGTCGGGTCGGGTCGAGACCCGGCACTGCACTCCGTGCCGCGGCGGGGAACGCGCGTGCCGAATCTGAAGCCGGTGGGACGAACGGTTCTCGAGATACGCGGATTACAGACACACACACAGACAGACAGAGACTTCTCGCATTTATAGATAGATAGATGATGTCTTTCTTACCTATTTGGGAGAAAGTTCTGTCACTCTCGCAGTGAGAGACAGGCTGCCGTGCATCGCACAGGCTGTTCAGTTGTATGTCCAGCGGAAAAAAAAGAACGACAGTTGTAAAGTACTGTTATTTTATTCATATTAAGCAAGAGCTGTCAAAACCTGTTTACTTTTACGAGCAGATTATATCCTTCTTCCTTCGCGCTTGAGTCTGAGAACCCAGTCTCTGCATCCGAGACCAGTGGTTGGACACTTTTAGACGCCCACATCTCCCACAGCGAATGACAATCATTCATTTGCCAGATTGTTCGATGACGAATCAGAACGCATCGCGGGTTGCTGATCCGGTCCATAGACCGGATCCAGCAGGCATTTGCGTGAGCGGCCGGGATTTCCGGGAGGTTCAGTGCCTGTCGTGGGTGTCCGGGAGGAGACACTGATTTCCGGGAGACTTGGGATGTCTGCTTATTTACTATGACACTATGGCATTAGGAGTGATTCTCAAATGTTTTACTTGTAAGGACCCACTTAACACAACTGCTGCCAAAAAATACCCCTTTATAGGGCTTCTCTGCCATGCCCGAGGAACCAGAAGATTTAATAAGCTTTAATTTAAAAAATATATATATCGAAGCCGAACTAAATGCTCCGGGATCGGTTTCTACACGGACACATTATGGAGCGGACCGATTAAGATTGAGGCCGTAAACCGGAAGTGTATGGTCCGTCCTCTATTCCGGCCCGTTAGCTTTCTGTGTAAACACCACGGCTTACAGATGGAGACCGGATTGATCAATTGATCAATTAACGGATTTGAGAAGCTGATGGAATACGCAAACACACGATGCATAGCAGTGTCCGATCACACACGATGGGAACTGGATTAGCGCCCATGTTAACAGGTAGGAGAAGCCAGCAGTGAGTACTAGTTACTATAGAGTGTTTGGTCCATATTTGGAATTATCTTATCCCCTGTGAGGAGAAAAAAGCGCGTGATTCCTAAACCCACCAGGATTGAGTTAAGACTGGCCTCCTCTCGATAATCTTAAGTATGAAAGTGCCCATGAACGTTAGTGCTGCTCGCTCAAGTGCAAAGTAGCCTACCTACTACCTACTGATCCATTACAATAATACACGCAGCATAATAGGCCCAAAGCCATATCCAAACCATAACAATGTAACTGATAATCAGTAAGAGTTTTTTATTTTGAGCAGTTTGACAAATTAATAGCTTTCTCAGTACGTTTTTCTCTTTAGCCAAGTTACAACATTTTCCCTTTATTAAGCACAGTACAAAGTCAGTTTCAAGATTTTTTTTAGCACAGTTTATTTTAAGCACTGTAGTGAGAAATTAATAGTTGTGCATTGTGCAAATGCAGGCTTTTCTCAAGTACAAGTCTTCATGCCTCTGACTTTATCTACCCTCCATGTGTCAGGCAGGGATTTCAGCCACTCCTGGAAGTCCTCGCGTTTCCACGAGGCGGGTCTTAACTCAAGCCAGGTGGGTTTAGGAATCACACGAAAAAAGCAGTTTCAAAAACTGTTGGGTGACTAGTTTTCCTCCAATCAGGATAGAGTGGGGCCTTCTCTCCAATCATGGTCAAGTGGGGGCGGGCCTTACGTGCACCAAGGCCCGCCCCCACTTGATCATGATTGGAGGAAGGCCCCGCCTGTCACCAACACGAGAACTGAAAATAAGTGAAATCACTTACCCTACCTTTAACTCTGAGAGTGTACAAATGGAATCGTAAGACTGGCTATTTTCAGCAGACAACACCGTTGTATGACAAAGTATACCACATACTTACTATATAGTTGTAGCGGTGCTCTGCAGATATGATGTGAGCCATGTGCTGGGCCCCGACCAGGTCTCTGGAACAGCAGTGACAGCGGAAATAGTTGCGGGCACTTTGCTCCGTAGGCCACTGGAACTCTGTCATCATGCTGAGACCTGGAGCACACAGTCACACAACAGTCATTTAGGGCAGAGGTTTTCAAAGTGGGGACGGGGCACCCTGGGGTGCTGTGATGCCAGTCCAGGGGTGCCGCGAGATAATTTAATAATATGTGGAATTCATCAATATCACTACATCAATATCACTTCACTATGCTTAGTAAAACAGACCTGATTTGCACTGTGCTTGATGAGTTATTTTTTTCATCTACTACAACTCTCTTCACCAAAAATAGCAGATCTACAAGCTCACAACGCGTCACGTTGTGTGACGTGTTGTGTGACGTGTTGTGATCTTGTAGATCGGCTATTTTTGGTGAACCTTGCCCCCAGAATAGGTATGCTGCTGGGGTTCAAGTGGTTAAACGTCAAGTATAACATTATTTTCAGTCACTTCTGATGGAAACAGATATTTCTCCAATAGGATGTAAGATTCTAAAAATTAACAATCCAGGATTGCTGTGGATGAAAAAACCCCTGGAACTTGATAACACAAACCCATAAGGAAAATACGGGTAAATTCTCCTTCTACAACACTGCCACCCAAGTGTGGAATTCCTTGACTACTTCCCTTAACACATATGTAGCTCACTGGCCTCCTTCAAAACTGCCCTGAAAACTCACCTTTCAGGAGGCCAGAGAAGGAGGTAGTTATCACTTCTCCCATAGACAGGCAAGAAGTGAGCACCCCCCTCTTACCTTAGCCCCACCCCCTCGTTTCCCCTACTCTGTACATATAGTGTGTTATAAATGAGATTTTTTTATTGCTGTTTTTTGTTGGTATTTGTTGTCCAGGGCATTGTTACCTTGTCCACAGACAAGTTAACTGTTGCCATGGTTACCAGGTAAACAGGTGCTGCAGTAACGGGCTGGTGAGCGAAAACACTACATATCCCATCATGCAACTCGGCCGCCAGCATCATGGAGTGTCTATTTTCCATAGGCTCCGGTTCATTGCTGATGCAAAGAAACGGTTTTATCTCGGAATCTACTTCCAGAACGCCAAGAGGGCAGAGAGCCGCTCTTTTTCACGGTGACACTTGGGCTGTGGCGGTAGGCCGCGGTTAGGATTTTTGTTTCGCGACCGAATGCAAACAGACTGGCGTCCATTTGAAAATCGTCAGATTACACAACATGCACACGCACGTGGCTTCCGGGGCTCTTCAAAATAAAGCGTAAGTGAACAGTGGCTTTCTACAGCACATAGAATTTTCAAAACAATGGCAGCTCTTGTGTTAACAATGTTTGCATGTTGCTAACAAAGTTGGTAGGAACAGAAAGATTAGATTGAATGCTGACCAATGACTGGCTCTGTTCTCTCAGTGCTGTTGAGGTAGTTCCACAGGGCTGTGTTTGTAACTGTGGGGTCCATGATGTCCTCTGGAGTGACCTGGAGGTGACACCTGTCGGTTGGTGGCTCATCCTGGACATCAGAGATGAGTGGACCAGGCCGGGGTTGACAGTCAGATGTGGACGGAGGGGTTTGGAGGTCCTGTGGATGCGTGGGGCTGACCTGGATGCTGTGGGTCACCTCAGAAACAGCCGGGGTGTCTGCAGGTTGAGGAGGAGAGTTTGGCTGGAGTTTATCCAAAGCGTCCTGTTCAGCAACCAGCTCTTTCTCTTTCCTTAAGTCTGTCAACACACACAGAGCATGAAACACCTGAATACTAACCAGTTAGCAACCAGTTATAGCCTAGCAACTACCTGATTTACCCTAGAAACAAACTCAATACTCAATCTCAATCAATACTTAGCAATATCAACAGGTCACTTTATGACACGTTGTAAGCTTGTAGACAGCAATTTCTTTTATGTAATATTTGAAAATGTATAACATTTTTTCAACACAGAGATGATTATGATGAAATAATAATTGTGATTAACTCATATAATTGCGATTAGATCAGATTCTATGTGATAATGGTGACAACAGGCCTGTACCGCAGAGGGCTTTATCTCCTTCCTGTTCCGGTGTAGTGTGATTGACATCTCTCCTGACCAATGGCCAGGCCTCTTGCAGGACGTCGGGCCAATCCGCCGGTGCCGCGTCCTCCCTCCTCCTCTGCCTCTTCTTCTGGGACGCTCCGCCCCCTGCCTCCGAGCCCAGGTGACCTAGGACTGTTTTAAACCAATTTAACCCATCAGAAACACTTTAACCCAGGTGACCAAGGAGTTTTAACCAAATTTAACCCATCAGAACCACTTTAACCTAGGTGACCTAGGACTGTTTTAATCCAATTTAACCCATTAGAACCACTTTAACCTAGGTGACCTAGGACTGTTTTAACCCAATTTAACCCATTAGAACCACTTTAACCTAGGTGACCTAGGACTGTTTTAACCCAATTTAACCCATCAGAAACACTTTAACCCAGGTGACCTAGGACTGTTTTAAACCAATTTAACCCATTAGAACCACTTTAACCCAGGTGACCTAGGAATGTGGCATCATCTAAAATTGAAGTCGAATTATCCCACAAATAATTGTTATTAACGTGTGTTTTTTTGTGTCATAGAATATTGGAAAATATGAATGAAAAGTACATTTCGTTTTTTAGACAAGAGTGACGTGTTGCAAGCTATTTCTGCTATAAAGTATATGAACATTCTTCAACTATTATGACAATTATGCAAAATAATCACGATTATCTAAAATAATCGCGATTATCTCAAATAATCGCGATTATTTGAGAAAATCGCGCTAAAGGCTTTTTAATGTATTGTAATAATCGCGGCAGGCTTACCGTCGAGGTCTGGTGTGGCGTCCTCGCTGGTCACGCCCCTTTCCGTCTCATCCTCCTCTCCCGCCCCACGGGATGCCCTTCTTTTACGGGACGAGACCTGAACCTCCGAACTCCCCGTCGTCTTCACAGCCCCGCCCCCAGTCACTGCTGTCGTCTTCACAGCCCCGCCCCCAGTTACTGCTGTTGTCTTCACAACCCCGCCCCCAGTCACTGCTGTCGTCTTCATAGCTCCGCCCCCATTCACTGCTGTCGTCTTCACAGCTCCGCCCCCAGTCACTGCTGTCGTCTTCACAGCTCCGCCACCAGTCACTGCTGTTGTCTTCACAGGTCTGCCCACAGTCACTGCTGTCGTCTTCAAAGCTCCACCCCCAGTCACTGCTGTCGTCTTCAAAGCTCCGCCCCCTGTCACTGCTGTCGTCTTCAAAGCTCCGCCCCCAGTCACTGCTGTCGTCGTCTTCACATCAACGCCCCCAGTAACTGCTGTCGTCTTCACAGCTCCGCCCCCAGTCACTGCTGTAGTCTTCAATGCTCCGCCCCCAGTCACTGCTGTCGTCTTCACAGCCCCACCCCCAGTCACTGCTGTTGTCTTCACAGCCACACCCCCAGTCATTCCTGTCATCGTCTTCACAGCCCCACCCCCAGTCACTCCTGTTGTCTTCACAGCCCCGCCCCCAGTCACTGCTGTCTTCAAAGCCCCGCCCCCAGTCACTGCTGTCTTCACAGCCCCGCCCCCAGTCACTGCTGTTGTCTTCACAGCCCCACCCCCAGTCACTGCTGTCTTCACAGCCCCGCCCCCAGTCACAGCCTCGCCCCCTGTCACTGGGTCTTTTTCGGGTTCATTGTGGGCTTCTGCTTCCTGCTCTGTGTCAGTCTTTAGTTGTTCTTCTGCACTCTGTTTCAGAGTGTCTGATCCAATAGAGGCAACTGACGGGGGAAAAAAACAAAGAACTAAATAACGTGTACTAGTGGCCTTGTGGTTAGAGTGACCGCCCTGAGGCTGGGAGGTCGGGTTCGATCCCCGGTCAGTCATACATTACCAAAGACTAAAAACGTCATTGTCCCGTTCAAGACATTTTATTTGTGAAGATCTAATTCAAAGTGAGCACTGTCTCAGAGCGTAGTACTGAGGTGGAAGATTGCTCAAACCCATTCAGGCCGGGAACACATTTTTGTGTAGTACAGTATGTAGCAACATTTTTTTCTTTTGTAATTTTTGAATAATATTTGATGTTTTTTAGAAAACTTCGGTCAGGCCACTTCGGTCAGGCCAAAGGTGGTATTGCAGCTGAAAATGCTCTGAGAGCCATTCAAAAATGAGAGAGGCTCTCTATTCAGGAGTGGTAATTTAGCCTCAAACCTTTTGAAAAACGTTTTTGGGACATAAACAATATGACATAAATACTTTTTAAATGCATGGTGTATCACCTTTAACATTATTTAGCTATTGAAGCGTTACATTAAAACCACTGACCTTCATGTTGCCAGTCTTTGCGGAAGTACTCGTCAAGAATCTTGCAGACTGTCAAAGAATCATCAGAAACAATTAGACTACTTTATCCATTTATAAGTTGGATATAAAAACACAGATAATCTGCCAGTAGACTTTGGTGAGGTGCTGCAGCCAAAAGGAAACCAAATTACTCCTCACACTCATGTTGGATATTCAAAAAAACACAAATCCCCTCTTCAAAAAACATAGCAATTTGAGTTTCCTTGACATGAAAATGTTTGAGAACTTAGAGGGTGTAGGACAGAGGCCAGTACTCACCATGCTGATAGTCGTCATTGAGCATGTAAAAAACGCTGCACGGGAGATCAATTATCTGGAAAAAATACAAGAAATGTGTCAGGTTTTACAGCACTGACTGCGATACATCCCACACTTACATAAGGATCAATCAACCAGTTTACCTTGGCCGATTTAAATCGGACGATTTGAGCTCCTAATGACTTGATCAGCCGTTGCCAAGTTCACAGTTGGGGGAAACCGATATTTAGTAAAAAAGCTACTGCTGTCTCAGGTGGCCTAGGTTAAGATCTTTTTTTGTTTGTATTGTATTTTTGTTTGGTTACTGTGGTAGCATTAAACCCTCTCTTCATTCAACACTCTGTCTAATATTGAAGCATAAAGCTGATATACTACTGACTGTTTAATAAAGGGCAAACTAAGTTACAAATCAGTGTATGGGTAAGAACATTCAAACCAGACAGATACTGTAGTAGCAAAGGTTAAATATTTTCCTTTGAAAAAAAAAAAAGAAAACGAAAAAAGGTGAATGTCCCCAACAAAACGTGACCGGAGCACCCCTGTGTTCAGGTAATTTCTACCTTGATTATCATGTTCAGGTAATTTCTACCTTGATCACCATGTGTTCAGCTCCCTGAGCATTCTCCTCCTCCCAGGCCAGTGATTTGAGGTCCTCTTCACACTGGCTCTCCTTCCAGGCTGAGGGCAGAGCAGGACTCTGGTGCATCTGCAGCACACGTTGAATCAGACAGAACATGTAGAAAGACCCTTAACAATTTTGCTGCCATTTTAAACATAGCTGTAGTAAGCAGCTGCCAAATTGTCTTTACCTTTTAACGTGGGCACGTGCACGCATAGTGCATGATCTGTGCGCGACTCATGTAGTAGACCGGTAGACAAGATGACAGCTTTCGAATAAAAAAAAATCCATTGGAATAGACAAATCCGTTGCCAGGCAGTATCCTGCTGAATCCGCCAGTATTCACATAATAAAATGTTGGAAACAGCAGCTGTGCGCTATGGTAACACGTGGGCACGTTCGCGCACAACGCACATAGCAGACGATATGTGCGCGGATCATATGCCAGGCGGGCACAAGTATCAAACAGCTATCAAATAAATAAAAAAACGTGTGAAAAAGACGATGATATGGCCGTGCAGCTCCTTCCTCTGCTTACAACGCAAACCTATGGGACGGCAGCTGCGATGGGCTCTCAGACCGGATATGGAAACCTAGATCCGGTCTAAACAGGAAATACGACCGGATACAGTTAGGGGGCGGGCCTAAAGTCTCCGAAACGGCTATATACAGCGACCATACTTTTAATCGTTTCATAATGATTAAAGCTAATTAAATCTTCGGGCTCCTCGAGCATCGCAGAGAGGTACAGCGGGAAATCTCCGGTTTCGACGGGGATCGCGGGAAATGAGTTAAGAGTGTGCGAGGACATTTCTTTTAACAAATAAAAAGGTTGCAGGGTTTCTTTGAAGTTACTACATACAGGTGTTAACGGCCATTCACACTGAGTACTATAACTATACAAATATATAGTTTTAAATTTGTTCTAAGCCAAGTGGATGGCAATGTTCACACCAAAAATACATGAAAATACAATGGTGAAATATATAGTTACTAGAGGTTCGCGGCGCTATGCGCCGCTCACATCTACGCCCCCTCGCCTCGTTAACGTGAAAAGCTCTGTGAATGAGACATCTACCAAGGGGGGAACTATTGTGGCGGAACTATTGTGCCGCAGCACGTTTCCGGTCAGACATATTTGACCGCCGGACGCACTTCCGGTTAAAAAGACTAACGTTACGTTGCTGTAATGGGATGTACATACATGAAGATTATGTAAATGTGATCGGGACTCGTGCCTAAGTAATGGAATGTACTGGAATGTGGACAGTAAGTGCTATTGACTATGCAAACATGAGTACATCATTTGTTTAGCTAACTGTTAGCCTTGTGTTGACTTTACGTCTGCACGTATGGCGCTGGTGTGACGTGAGGACGTCGGCACGTGTGCCACGTGATCAGTCCTAGCCAATTGGACTGCTTTGGGTCGTCGATCGTGGGTAGATCGAATGCACTTTTCTGTCAGTTTCAAATTGTTATATAGATATAGATAGTTATTGTGCCCAGTGGGAATGGGGCGTGCTTTACCCAGTTAAAGCAAATGTTTTGAAGTTTAAGATTGACACACTTGTGCTCAAGAATTAGAGGAATTTGTTCCTTTAATCTCCATTCTGCTGGTACTAGGACTGGTGACCTAGAAGTCGTCCGTTTCCATGTGATTAAATTAAATTATCTTGCCAACTGTGACCTAACACTATGACTTTCTTGCCGATCTACAAGCGCAGTCACAGCTCGTCGCATTGCTGATTACTTTGTCCATCACTGCACAAACATGCAGTGCACACACCCATAACTCTATGGCACACACACACACACACACACACACACACACACACACACCGAGCTCCGCCTTCCTCCCTCAGCCCTCTCCTCTCTCGTTCTCTCCTTTCAGTCTAGCCGGCGCAGATCGATCCTATCAACTTATTATCAACGTTGAATGTTTGGAATAATGGAAACGCGGAGAAATAACTAATAAAGGGCTGACGTAGTAGCCGCACCAACAAGGACCAGGCTGGCAGCTCAGGCAGCGTCTTGGGGAATGAATGGCTTGGCTTTTGGCTTGTTCTGTTTTGGTTGTAGGCTAGGCTATGTCATTGTATTCATTCAGCCCCGATTTGTGAAAATATTAAACCAGTTTGATATTCTCGTAACAGAATCTGGCTCTCAAGTTGGGGTAAAAATCGAGTCGGAACACTACCTCACATTTAACGATTGATTGAATCCTTCATGATTCATTCTTGCGTTTTGTTCTTATGAAACAAATCACTCATGAACACTAAACTGTGCAAAATAGCCTTGTAAACCAGCCTCCTCCTCCTCCGGAGGCTGGTTTACGAGGCGAGGTGCAACAGAGCTAAATGTACACTTGTGAGAGAGAGTGAGTGAAGCTGTAGTTACAATACATAACAACCATACACTGACTACCCCTCTCCGCAACATTTTAAACAAACAGAAAAGGTGATGATGCACGTGGGGTCTTTTTAATGCACATTATAGACTTCAACTCACAATTTTACTCAACTCGACAAATCAGAATGTTCGGCACGGTACATGCATCCAAGAATGAACAGAACCAAAGGACTCACCAGGGTGTGTGTGATGTGTGTTGGATCACACAGATGGGTTTTGAACCCGGAGGCAGGGAAGGTACACTTGCAGACCAGACACACGTAGCGAGGTGTGCAGTTAGTGCGGGCACTGACACACATCACCACATGAAGCAGACCTTAACAGAGAAAGGACAACGGTCACTACATCACCACATGAAGCAGACCTTAACAGAGAAAGGACAACGGTCACTACATCACCACATGAAGCAGACCTTAACACATTGGCTGCCCCTAGATGGCGCCAGAGTTATCCCCTCTGAGTGCCCAGATCCACCACCATTCTATTCTACAGGGCCCTGCTGTGTCAATGCATGGTCATGACGTCACTTGGTCACATGACCGTAGTCAGGATGTTGTCTAACACACTGTATGGGCCAGTGTAGCTTATAGCTGTTGTTTGCCGATCATAATTTGGTCATTTTTTTTTTTTATATATTTTTATTACATTTTTTCCCATGTTAAAATACAGGACATATGGGGGTACTGTACTGTACATAAAATCACAAAACAAACCAAGAAACAAAACAAAACATACAACAAATTACAAAAAAACAAAACAAAGTACAGAAAGACAAAACAAACCCTAACGTATACCCACCCACCCTCTGGCCCTGGAGGGAGACGATTGAAAATGTAGTAAATAAGATAATAGTACAAAAATAAAGAATAAGAAAGAGGCGAAACTGGTGGTCATTTTGCCACAGTTTGCCACAGTTTTAGCCATAAAAAATACATCAGAGATAAAGGGCTTTAAAGATGGGGAAATGCATTGGAGTATATGGAGAAAAACGGCCGCGCGATGCTCTCAGCGTCCAATGGAAACAACCCGCGGTGATTGGGCAACATCTAGGCGTAGCCTAGGGCTGCACGATTTTGGGAAAAAACCTAATTGCGATTTTTCTGACTAATATTGCGATTGCGATTTTATTCGCGATATTTACAGGGGCTAAAGCAAAAAGAAAATCCTAAGACGGAAATTTATTTTGACTTGACTAGCAAGTATTATGCTGCATTTTGACGATTTCGGTCATGTTATTAACATCACGGCCATGGCTACACCCCCCCACTCCCATTTTTTGTTTTCTCTTTTTTGGCAAATCTGCCTCGATCTCATAAATGGCCCCTAGGGACTCCTCAGGACGGAAATCCATCCCCAGGACGGAGAACCTTAAAGGTGGTTGCACACTGCTGCGTTTTTCGGGCCGAATATCGGGGTGAATTTCGGAGCGCGTGAATAAAAAAATTAACCTCACGTTATGTCAGTCACGTTTGCACACTGCCGCCTGTTTCGCGCACCACTTGGTCCCTTGCTCTCTCTATCTCTCTCTCTCTCCTTGCCCTGAAAAACGCATTTCGCAACGAAAAACGCAGCAGTGTGCAACCAGCGTAACCCCTGTATTTATATATTTATTTCAAGGTAGGATAAGTGATAGTTTTTTTTTGTTAAAAGGATGATATAATAAATTATTTTAACCATAGGAAAATCATTTCACTACCTTAGATCAAGCTTCCGTTGAATATTTAGAAAATAAAGTGATTATTATTAACTAGGCTAATTGGCAATCATATAAATGGTTTGATTCAGTTCAGTTATATTTCCAAAAGATTACCTTTTATTTTGCTTTAGCAATATAAAACGTTTTTATATTCAGAAAAATCTCAGTAATAATGCCTCTCATTGTCAAGGAAATTATTTAACCAAAGAACATCATTTAAGCTTCCTTGAATATTTATTGTGTGTTTACATTTAAAAATGAATTGATTATCACTAACTAGGCAAATTGGCAAATGGTTTGATTCAGTTCAATTATATTTCCAAAAGATTCCATTTTACTTTGCTTATTAGCAATATAAAACGTTTTTATATTCAGCAAAATGTCAGTAATGGTTTTGTCTGCCCCTCATTATTGTCAAGGAAGAAAGTACTGTATGTCGCTGCCTTGCTTAAGTTTTATCAAGGCAAAAAAATGCACCATAAGGCACACACCATAAGTTTCACGTGTGTGCGGGGGACGGAGGAGGGGCCAAGTATCCCGCAGCAGTTGCACAGAAATTACTTTCACTTTCAGCTTACGACAAAAGGGATCTAATCTATGCACAAGGATTTAAGGATGTTATATTTATAATGATTACCAGAACATTCACTACCTGTAGCCATGGAGTACTCCGTTGGAAGGGAAATACACTGTTACGTGCTGTTTAGTGTTGTAGTACTCGAGTCAATGACTCGTCTCGAGTCAGGACTCGAGTCCAAATTTTCACTGACTCGGTCTCGTCTTGGTCTCGCCCTTAATTTGACTTGGACTCGTCTCGGTCTCGGTCTAATTTGACTTGGACTCGCCCCCCACCGAGTCCACTCGAGTCGAGTCACAACAATGCAATGGAATAAATGTTATATCCATATGAGGAGCGCATTCACGTTAACATTAAGAGAGCTGCCTTGTTAAGTAACGGAGCATTCTGACGCGCATCTGATAGGCACACACGCGCGCACACACACAGGCACACACACGTAGAGTCCCCCGCTCAGCACAGCAGCAAGCATCTAATCTTCCCAGAAGTTATTTTTTTCGCCAAACAGACAACAGCACAACAGTCCACTTTCCTCTTACCTGCAGGATATCCTTGTGTCCCCAAATAAATAAGTCCTAACAGCTTCCAAACACAAGCCTTTGTGATCATGTGTAGTTTAATCCACCTGCACAGCTGGATTAAGAATTTACATCTTTTTGTATTTCCAGGTGTAGTCTATTACTCGTTAAGCAAGCCTCGTCCGAAAGTTTTAAAGTGCACTGATCAACAGAGAGAAGTGTAACATTGTAAGTCCCTGTAGAGAGGTTAAAACGAATCAAAACAACTTGAAGCAGTGACATGGGGTATTGTTTTGCCTTGTATATACTTGAAAGGCATCAGACTAATGACATAGGGTAGCCTACATTTCTCACCTTAAACAATGAAATGCAGACAGGCACGTACTGCTATGTGTTTGAATGGGAAAACCTTATTTATTTATTTTAGCTTTCAGTCAAAATAAAATATTAAGATAAGAGTTTGTTTGAAAAACGTTTTGCTATAATCATGCATGCTCTATTTCAATGCAACTATAACAGCAATGTTTAAAAATGTTATAAATTACAATTCTTTTTTAAATAATATTATTTTTGTTATCACTTGGCCTTTTGGTGCATGGGCATCAATATTATATCCATATCATGATATTAGACTGTATAGGCCTAATTATTGTCTGTGATTTGGGATATTGTACTGCAGTATATGCCAAGTCTTATACTAAAGTACTTGTTCTCTGCCTGGGAGAAAATGTAATTGTAGCAACTCAAATGTCTAGTTCTTAGACAGAAAATTGGTATGGGAAAAACTCCCTCAAACCTAAACCACAGCATTGACAGCAACCAAAGGTAATTTGGGGAGACCTATTGATTTAATTTGAAGACAAGCCATTAATTTGAAAGGTATTGGTAGGAAACACCAGACAGGTGAATGCACATGAACGGGGGGTTCTTGCATTGCTTGTGTGTGTGTGTGTGTGTGTGTGTGTGTGTGTGTGTGTGTGTCCGAAAAAATATATTGTTTTCTGCAGCCTACCTATCAAAAAAAAAGAAAAAAAAGAAAACTGGACTCGGCTCGGTCTCGCCTACCATTGGTCTCGGACTCGACTCGGACTCGCCTCCCATTGGTCTCGGACTCGACTCGGACTCGACCCCCTCCCAGGGGCTCTTGACTCGGACTCGAACCCCATATGACTTGGACTTGACTTGGACTCGCTTAAGGTGGACTCGACTACAACACTAGTGCTGTTAGACAGACAGTGACACTGTCACAGTGTCATGCCTTGGCTCCTCTCCTGCTGAGGAGATTGGAGCAACCCCTAATGTCGGCTAATCCGCGGTGCAGCGACGCGCGGGTATATATAGGAAGCATTATTTGATCATTCATTAGTCAATTAATTATGAACGGATTTCCAAAATTAAAACGTCTGCATAATGCTTGGGAAGTCAACTTTGCAGAAAATCGCCAAAACCGCGGCCTTTGCGATTCGCTAATCGCGAGATTTCACATCGCGATTTCGGTTTGAAAACGATTAACCGTGCAGCCCTAGCGTAGCCCCGACCTTATGGTGAGATTTAATATTGTTACTGTAAATACAGTAAACGCGTCAAACGCGTCGTGGGCCTCCAGCGACATCGAAGAGTTTGATGCATGGGCACTCGCTGAGTTAACAGAGAAAGGACACTACATCACCACATGAAGCAGACCTTAACAGAGAAAGGACAATGGTCACTACATCACCACATGAAGCAGACCTTAACAACAAAGAAAGGACAACGGTCACTACATCACCACATGAAGCAGACCTTAACAACAGAGAAAGGACAACAGTCACTACATCACCACATGAAGCAGACTTTAACAGAGAAAGGACAACAGTCACTACATCACCACATGAAGCAGACTTTAACAGAGAAAGGACAACAGTCACTACATCACCACATGAAGCAGACCTTAAAGCAGAAATAAGCTGTTTTCTGCTGACATAAGCAGGAATCATGCAATTGCTTATCTTTAAAAAAAAATATATATATATATTTTATTCAGGCGGCTAACAATGCTTCCTAAAGAAATGTTGTGTGTGTGACACTTCCTCGGGCTACAATCTGCCTCCAAAACTATTATTTTTTATCTGTGAGAAGTTCTGTCATTGGTCCATTAAACTGGGTGCCCATCCAAAATAACAGACGAATCAGGACCGCCTCGTGTTCTTGTTCAGATTGGTTGACCTGTCTGTCAATCCTTTAAGCCCCGGTCGGCTGGTTCATGCACCAATGAGCTGCTAATGACAGAGCTTCTTACAGATAAAATAATAGTGTTGGAGGTAGACTGCGGCTCACAACGTCTCGCGTTGCGAGGCGTTGTGAGCAGATAGATCTGCTATTTTCACAATTTCTGCCTCTAACATTTGACAATTTGACCAATGTTAACTTAATCAATTTAGAGGTATTAAAAAGTCCTTAAATTGCCACTTTAGAAATGTGCAGATACCCTCTATACACTTAAACTTTAGGTTGGTTTGTTCACTGTTGGTTTGTTCACTGTTGAGTAATCATCTGGGGACCCCCCAAAATAATTTGGGGACCCCCCTGGGGGTCCCGGCCCACAGGTTGAGAACCCCTGATCTAGCCCAACTCACCGATGACTGGTTCAGCCCGCTGTTCTTTCTTGATGTACTGCCATTCAGTCAGGATAGAACTGTACAACACTGAGGAGAAAGACAGCTTCAATTAAGCTTTACGGTTCACAATCAGTGACTAAAGAATGACATGATCTGATAGGATGCTACAGTAACGCTAGAGATGCCACGATTACAGATTGTAATTGACGATTAATTGTCACACAAATAATTGTGATTAATGATTTAATTGTGCTTTTGTGTCATCTCTGTAGCCATTAACGGGTATTTCTTACATTGATGCTCCTACATATTATCATGCAAGCACCAGTTAAAGTTACTTTCCATCCCTCATATACTGTGCCAACCTGAACTCGCCCTTTAAAAGTACTGATAGTACGAATTGCCACATTTCCCTTCGTGCATATAATACGAAAACGGACATTCTTTCGTACTATTCATACGAAAAACGCCCCTTTCAAATCAGCGGCGCCGAGGGTTCCCGAATGGAAACGGAAACAGCCGATCAGGCCGCCACTGCATTAGAGATGGGATTTATGGCTCTTTGAAGTGATCCCACAGCTGTTCAATAGAAAAGAACGGCTCACTATACTGCGAACCGGATCCCATCGTTCATTTCAAAGATTCGTTCAAAAGACTCGATTCGTTCGCGAACGTCCCACCTGTACACTGCATCCATATTTGTTTCCTTACGTTACGTCTACATAAACGTTCATGTTTTAAATATAACGTGCGTACCCCAAGGCCTCTGATGTTCCAATACTGTACGGACGGGCCCACAAAAGTACCCATATCTTCCGTATTGTTTCATAAAAAGCATTTTAATTATGATCGGCTGCATTTTCTAAAAAAAAATGTAATGTGTCAGAGTGCAGTACACCTCCCAACAGATAGGGTCGTAGTAGAGAGAAATCCGAGAAAATGGCCATTGATCAAATTAAAATGCTTATTATTAAACAATAGGTAAAATACGGGTTATTCTTTGAGCCCGTACAATATTGTAACATCTGTGGCTATTAAACACTTCTTTTTTGAAACCGAACTTTCATGCAGACGTAAGGAAGGAGCAAATATAAGTAATTGTTATAAACCAAGTGAGTGTCATTTCATGACACATTACTTCAAAATAAAATTCCACTTTATTATTATTATACTCACGGGCATTTTGAGGGGCCGTATAATTGAAACATTATTTGAGCATGGGGTAAGTAGGCTACTTTATATTTGAATCTACTCGTATTTATAGATATATAGATGCAGTTGTAGATGCATTTTATTTATCATGTTTATTTTACACCTAACCAAAGAAGGTCTCAGCACCTAACCCGGAAACGGAAAGCATTTGGGTCACACAACACAATTTATGCCCTTCCCCCTTAAAATAATCAACACACGACCAGAACCACTTTATGGACCAGAAGCATTGATTGATAGATTGAAGACTTTATTAGAAGTTTGCATAGGAAAAGGTACAGTTTCAGGACGGTACAGTTCACTGGTACAAGGTCTACTAAAAGGAGATCCCTGTGATACCAGCTCTACTTTCGGAACAGGTAAGATTTCTCTTTTGTTTAGCCCTGATTCACGACGCTACTAACGGCCATGTATAGGGCCATGTCTTGAAAATAATAATAAATAAATTCACACACACACACACACACACACACACACACACACACACACACACACACACACACACACACACACGGTACCAATGACCGTGCGTCAGTGTTTTTGTTTTGTTTTGCCTCACGTTACACACTGACTGACTTGTCGCCTTGGGACAGAATTATCGCGTTCAGATTTTAACACAACAGCTAGCAAGGTTAGCATATTAGCATACATGGACCGTGCGTGTCTATATTGCGACATAGCATCTGTTCGACGGTTCATTCTTCGTTAACCTAGTGAAAAGCTAACCATTCGAAATGATGGCACGTAGAAATAGCGGAGGGAGGAGGGACCTTACTTCTGATTTCTTACTGTTAGATGATGTTTGTATTACATAGTTCTGTGTATTTGTCTTATTGATTGAATACTTATTACAAGTTTGCATAGGAAAAGGTTACTTTGTATTCTATGAATCCAAACTAATGTAACGTCTCTATGAATTTAGTTCATAAAAGGACCCTAATGTAATAAAGACGTTTAAATCCTATTTGTTGACATTGTATCTACATTGGACTGTAGGCCTACTGTCCTGTGCTCTGCTTTTCCTGTGCAAATGTCTAATACAATATTCAATCAATCAATGTAAAATAATATGAGACTGACACCACACTTTTAGTCTACCTATGAGGGTGGATTCTGCCTATGCATTGCAATGGGAATGGAACAGTGTTCTGCCATTTACAGATTTCTGCAAAAAAGGAAAAGAAATCCCATTGAAATGCATTGTCAGAATTAGGGGTGGGCGATATGGAAAAATACAATATCACAATATTTTCCCAAGCAGTATATTGATTCTTTTTCACGTTGGTTTGTATGGTTATCTAAGTTACTTAACATTACAACAATCTACAATTCAAGGTAACAAAAACTAAAAGAAAAAGGAGTAACTGACCATTTAGACCAGTCAAAGAGTGGGGTCCAGGGACTCTCTGGGTTCCTTTTGGCCCTTACAAGTATGTAACTCTGACAGTATACAAATATACACATTTGTACACTGTCAGAGTTAAATTTAGACAAAAATGCAGGTTTAAATCAATTCTGCAATGCTGCAAGGCTCCCTCATTCTGAAAAGGCATATCGTGGAGACATTGTATCGTTTCAAAGATATTTATCACCATATCGCCCGCCCCTAGTCAGAATCCACCCTCCTAGAATAAAAGTGCAGTGTGACCATGCCCTAAAAGAAAAATGTTTATTACCAGTTAATGCATGAATTCTTAGTGAAAATATGGCAATCCAAGATGCCCATGGTGGGACTCGAACTAATAGAAAAGAAGGTAGAAAACATGCAACCAATTGTATGAGTTATATTGTATTAACATACTTTACTATACAGATCTGATGAAATTCCATGTCAAGCATAAATAATCTTTCCGTAGTGCTGCGTTAAGTAATGTTATTTTTTAATGTTATCTTTTCCCTTTAAAAAAGACAATGCCAACCAAGACGAGGACCTGCCCACACTGTGGGCACAAATGCCCCTGTGCCCAAAGGGTGTGCACCAATTCAGAGGTAGGTCTACATAATTGCGACCAAAGGTCGCAGTACACCATGAGAAATGTCACAGCTTGTCCGTCAGTCAGCACACATTTTTACAGTCTGGTGGGTTTTTTGTCTGGTTCTATGGGTTTGTCGCTCTGACATCATGCTCTGTGGCATCTTACTAGTAGCTCTTAACCCACTGTTTAACAGTCAATCGCCATTTTCATAGAATATGGCCAGAGCCATTAAGTTAAAGTTCTAATGAACTTCATTGGGATTAAATACCCCAGTGTTTGTTATCAGAGTAATTCAATAAGGTGTTATTTTCGTTATACCATGCGATCTCATTAAATTGTGTTTTCAAACATTTCTGAACTGATGGATAGGTACCAGTTGAAATATAATTGGACTATTATTAGGTTATTATTGCTACAATTGGATATTGAGTTTGTTGGTGTCCAACTGTTATTAGGGTGATTGAGCTGATCCATATTTTGTTTTATTAATTCATGAAAATGGCAGCATCTCCACTAGCATTGCATGAACTTGTGGCTTAGATTATGCCCAGATAAATGCACTTTAGCTGGGTTTCCCAAAGTGATTTGAGAGCCTTTGTAGCTGGAACGAGTACACTCCCACTAAACACCAGCTGAACTACATTGGCGATCGCAGCTGATGTCCTATCAATCCATGCCAGACTAACCTATTGAGAGCAGGCTTAAGGGCATGCATTGCATAGCCTGTTTAGAGAGAGGCGCTTTCGAGAAATACCCTCATCATAAGTCTCCCTTTGTAGCATCCTTACGAAGGTACGACCGCACATAAGGATCTCTTTGGGAAACCCAGCTATTGACATTCTCCTGTCTTCTACTCTAACTTTAATATTACTTACTCTCTCTCTCACTTGAACAGTGTAAGAAGTTATTGGCCCACAAAGAGCGCCACACAGACGCCGTCAAGAGTTTTAGGTCCACTGCCAAAGAGTGGGCCAAAAAAACCAAACAAGGTGGCAACCAGGCGAAGGTTGTGGACCGTTCATACATCCAGGTAATAAATGTTTTTAGCACACTCTCTTCCATAGACCTTTTCACATATAGACTCAACAAATGTACCCAGAAGTATTTTCTTTTCTAATTAGTTACACTTCTACATAAAAAAATAAACTTGGGTTAGTTGACTGTTATATTGTTGTTTTTTTGCTCGCTCTGGACCAGAGCTACATGGTGTCCTGCTTCGCCAGAGTTAGTTTGCTTATTATTTTTATGTGTTACTATTTGGCCATGTTCACTCCGACGTGAGATGTCGTTACTGTTGTGGAGACCAGTGTGGTTCTCAACTAATTTAATTCCTGTGAGCTCTAATAAGGTCTCAAAACTTCCCTTCTCTTCATTCTTATCAGACAGAGCATATCAAAGACACATTCAAACTGATGTTATAAGTGAGAAATGAAACAATGTAGCACCTGCACAGCCTATGCTTTGTCTAAATGTTATCAGACATATTTGTATGGGCTGTAAAGTTTAAATCCAGTCGTTGTGAGTAGTAGATCAGCGTTGGTTGATCAGCTATTTTCACAATGTTGCCTCCTTACGTGTATTTGACAATTTGTCCAATTTTGTTTTTTCCAATCTCTTAAAATGACATAGCCTTCTGTCTGGTAGGAAAGCATAGCAATGAATTATAGTTGTGCAAGTTATAGTTCTGCAATCTAAACTTTATTAAAAATTGGGACATTCAGGATTGACCCTAAAGCCCTTTGCACAAAGGAGTGTTTATCCGCACGGATAAAACGGACAATTCCATTTTTTTAAAAGAAAACAATGATTCTCTACGACCTCATGCACACCGGATCCGAATTAGCCGTGCGACGAGTGGCTGCGGCCGTGCGTTTTTTTCTCTCGATCGAACCCAGTTTGATTCGTGCGTCTTGTCGCATGCGATAAAAAACTCATCACTTCTTTTTTGACTCCTTTTGGGATCCGCAGCGCCGATTCCGCACAGCCTTGCACACCAAATCCAATGTGTTTATTCATGCAGCAAACGAAAAGGAAAAAAAAAAACACAACTGTACTGTGTGCAAAGGTCTTAAATCTGCTATGAATGCTATTGTTCTTAAAACTCCATTCAAAGTCGCATATTAAAAAAAAAGAAACTCTTGGGCACATAAGGGTACATTTGTTTACATTTCTACATCAAATAAACAGGGTAGATATGTATCTGGATAGGACTAATGTTTATTTACGTATGACTGTGTTGGCTGATATTGGAAATGGTGCACACAGAGCATGTTGATCTGCTTTTTTCAGTGAGTGCCACAAGCTTCAAACAGAGTATCATGATGGCTTAATATTAAACTGAAATAGCCGTTGAACTTCATTAGCCTTTGTAACCCTGCCAATGCAATGTCTACAAGTTTGCTTGTCTGCTTTTCATTGTTTAAGGTGGAGAAGTTAAAGGGCCTTGGCTATGTGCCACTTTTGATGTTGGGCAAAAGGAAAAGGGGCAAGAGTGGGGGTTGGGTGACCGACATCATGTTCCCCTTCTCCGATCTCCCCGAGGCTGCAGTGTCGGTCCTCGATAAGCTCCAGCTCCTCTATGAGGGTCTTTTGAAAGGTAGGTTGGAGCTCAATATCTATTTATCTAGTTACGTTGGTCCTGTATTATGCCCAGATGGAGCAGATTTAAATGTTTTAACTAAAATAGTTTCCTTTTTTCTATCTCACCCCCCCCTTCCCCAAAGCTTGCAATTTTCCAGTGGAGGAGGCGGAGGCCGAAGGTGGAACACAGGCGGGGGTGGCGGAGGCGGCAGAGGCCGGAGGTGGAACACAGGCGGGGGTGGCGGAGGCGGCAGAGGCCAGAGGTGGAACACAGGCGGGGG
The DNA here is from genome assembly GCF_963921795.1 of Nannobrachium achirus. NCBI lineage: Eukaryota > Metazoa > Chordata > Actinopteri > Myctophiformes > Myctophidae > Nannobrachium > Nannobrachium achirus. Next base: position 292,828 of record NC_137819.1, on the reverse strand, counting down.
TGATGGGTGAAAGTGGATCAGATGAGGAGGGAGATGTGGACGGAGGTGGAGCAGCAGTGGGTGGAGAGATGCAGGAGATGGACCAGCAGGGAGCACAGATGGAGGACGATGGAGCAGCAGAGAGAGGAGAGATGCAGGAGATGGGCCAGCAGGGAGCACAGATGGAGGACGATGGAGCAGCAGAGAGAGGAGAGATGCAGGAGATGGGCCAGCAGGGAGCACAGATGGAGGACGATGGAGCAGCAGAGGAGGGGATAGAGGAAGAGAAGAAAAAGATGAGCAAGAAGGGACAGACTCGACGGTAGGTGCCAATACAGAATGTAAGATCCTTAGAGTTGACCATTACTACACAGAAACAGTGCAAGGTTGTTATATTTTAAATACTCCTGTTCCTATATGAAAAAGAAAATACAAACTTCAATAGTGTTAAATATATGTCAGCGTTGCCTTAAGCCTCTATCAGAGTCGGTACCGCGGTGAAGAGCTATCCACCGCGTGTACCTAGTCTTTTTGAGTCATGAAACTACAATGTTACGTCATTCCTCGCGGTGAAGAGCTTTCTACCGCGAGTCCCGACACATCTCTGTTTTTACTTTCAGACAGATAGGCTCTTCATCCCGTTCACTGATTGGTCGACCTGGACCAGTCAGTCACGGTCGGTGAATAGGACTTCACCGTGACTGACTATGATGGGCTCCACTTATTTTCTGACTTGAGGTGGAAAGCTTTCCACCTAAAATTCACTGGTAGTGTCCGGCCAATAGCATGTGTTCTCCTCCCCCCACCCCCCTCTGCTCAGCGCAGAGAACGCTGCTGTGTCATGACGTCAACCACAGATATAAAAAGCTAGATACCTCGTCCACCGCTGCAGTTGATTGGAGTGACCTGTCCAACTTGATAGGCAGAAAAGCGGAAGTGTCAAGGGCAGGCTGCCACTCCAGGACTTTTCCATTCATTTCAAACCAGCTTTATTGACACGTTTACATGGTCAAAGCAAGTGTCAATACCAGACATGGAGCTATGGTTCCAGGATTTGGTCACAAAATATTCCTGTCTCCATTCACTGACAGATTAGACAAGCTGATGCAAGGCACATTGCAGAAAAGCCTTTATGCAACATCCTCAACGTTAGTTATTCAGGTCAGAAGAGAGCTAAAGACTGAAATAATTCTTATTGACAAATGTATTTATACAAAAACAGCAAATAGCCTACAAATGAAATGGGACACTGGCAGTTATATTCCAGTCATGTTCCATATTTTAATGGCACTGAAATCATAACACTCCAAGACATCCAAAGGTTTATAATACCAGAGGCATAATGGTAATACTATAAAGAGATTGTACCAGGTCTGGAATTTCAGTCATCATTGCTATACTGCTTGTCTAAAAACAAGTCTCCATCTCTACATTGCTACATATCATTCCAGTTCCAATTTTGTTATTTCTCAAAACCTAGTGTTTGGTTAACAACTCCAGTTCCAGTTTAATCCAGTCCCAGCTGTTGCGTGACACAGCTGTTTTTAAGAGCTGGGTACGAAAAGACCCACACCCACCTGCCTTTGATTTGAAATTTGGGTTTCCAAGGCTAGTGTTGCCTTTGCGAAGAAGGTTTTCGCACCTCCACTTTTAGATGCACGTACAGTCGTGCACTCTTCTCGCATTTACGCACGTTATGTGCGGGTGTGCAGCTCAAACAAGCATTCACAGGCAGGTGTCTGTACTTTTTAAGAACAACAGTACAGTATGTACACAATCTCTCTGAACTCTATGTGGACACACACGCAGCCGTCAGTCAAACACAACCCCTCCCATCAATCCCCTCCCCTTTGAAATTGTTTACAATGGAGACAATGTCGGACTCAAGCTCCAGTGCTGAAATCAGGCAACTCTGGAGCCTTCAGATTTTCCAGGTTTCACTGCAATCTGACTTGGCCTCCTGACAGTTAGCTCCTTTTTTATTTGGTCCATGCACATACATTTTTGTTGAATTTACATGTCATTTTAAGTGATGTCTTGGCGTTTGAGGAGTTCAGAGAACCTGCAACGCAAAGACCACACACAGGCCTTGATTGACATTTACTGTATCATTTTTCCATACAGAGTGCCTGCTGTTGTGAAGGTGTCAGCCAGGATCAAAAGGAAGAGGCAACCGGGTGAAGGTATGAATAACACTTGTTATACATATTTGTATAATTAAAGCTGTACCACATCATTTTTCTCTTCTACTCTGGATTTGAATCTGTTTTCCTGTGCATGTGCTGCCATTTCTACCATGAGCTAATATAGCCTGCACAGGGGAATACATTGAATCTTGTCCTTCTCGTCTAAATTTGAGCCAGATCCTGTGACTAGTATGCACGTTATCTTAGTAAAAACTAGTCCTGTGCTGGCTATGTTGTGGCGCAGCATTTCATTAGACATATAATGTCAAATAGTATTGTAAGGATTTGCAGGACGAGAGGGGATAAGGATGTCTCCTTTCCATCCTAATCTTTCAGGTCAAGTGTTATCTACGTGTAGCAAAGCTAAGTGTCTGTTATGGGGGCATAGGGGTGGCATGGTGGATGCTTGGTCAGTCTCTCCAGAGCTTTCGATCTTCTGCTGTGCATAGCAGGTTCTGGAAGCTGCAGCCTGTACATTCCTTAATGTTGTCCATCCAAGACTTTCTCTGTCTGGCTCTTGTCTGCTTTCCCTCTTATGTCTGATGATCTTTGACAGGGACGTGTGTCTTGTGACATGTTCGTACCAGGCCAGTTTACAACATTTCACTGTTGAATGAGAGTAGAGGCTCCTGTTCTCCTAGTTGTGTTGACTAGTTGTCTAACGTAATCGGTTGTCCGCTGTTCTTTTCACTGCTTTCAAAGTGTGGCTTCTCCAAGTCTTGTCATGGCTAATGTGGCCATACAGATTCTTGTTTATATTTCCTTTGAGGAGCCGCCATTCTCACTCAGCTGTGTGTTTAGCTTTGTTTTGTAATGGTTTGTTAAATAAATTATCTCTCGTGACAAATGCAAGGCACCTGAAGCAAACTTATTACACAGCTTCGCACTATGTCCTCAAATACAGAGATATTGGATTACGATTTTTGAGGCGCTCTCTGATATTCTGGACACCCAAATTGACCCTGACCCAATACTAATTATCTTAGGCACATCAGACCCCATTTCCAACTTGACAAGTTCACAACGACATCTCCTTTCATATGGTCTGATTACAGCAAAGAAGCTGATTTTAACTCATTGGAAAAAAGAGGAAGCACCTGCATTTAAACACTGGCTTAATGAAATGACTAGTACACTTCACCTTGAGAGGATACGATATTCACTTAAAGACAGACAGGCACAATTTGATAAGATCTGGCTGCCCCTTGTCCGTTACCTGAGTAGAAGGATGATGTTGGTGTAAACAGACTGTTTATTCTAATGCATGTCCATTGGACAATTCTTTCTGATTCTCTATTATGCGTTTCGTCACTGAGCAGTAGGGGTGGGAGGGTATGAAGGGGTTGTTTTGATGACATATTATATTGTATTTTATTTCTTGTTGTTTTCAGCTCTTTCCTTTTCTTTCTTTCTTATATGCTAAAACACAAAATTGTTAATCTTATGACTGATACATCCTGTTGTTGATAATCTGTTGGCAATAAAACTTATTTGACAAAAAAATAAATTATCTCTCTCTTTTCTTTTCACAGAATGCAAACATGATGTTGAACCCTTCCCCGTTCTGGCTTTCCTCGAAACGCGTGTTCAAAAAGTAAGTATCTAGTCTACTGAATTATTTTCAGCTATATCTCTGTGTTGTTGGTATTTTAGAAGCCGAGAGTCATTATTTAATCAAAATAAAAGTTTGATTATTTTTATCCTGTTTTCTCTTCCCCAGGGAGTCGACCAGACCCTGGTTCGTTGGGGTCCATGCCCGAAATGGTAACTTGAACTTTGTTTCTATGACTTAGTTTCGGGAAAGGGACATTTCACCTTTATTAAGAAGCATGTGCTTTAACATAAAGCACCTATGTTTTCTGTAATAAGGATCTTACAAAGTGACTCATTTTCTTCAAACCTGTAGGAAATATGTAGATGCAAAGTCAAGAAATGGGTTATTACAAATGTATTAAGGCAATGCTGTTTTTGTATATCACATTTCAAAAAGGCAAGTCTGTCTGCTAGCCACAATTCAACAAGAAAAGCAAACAATTATACAAGAAAAATAAAACATTTACAGAGCAGAAGAGAGAAAATTGTGTCAATCAAAGAGGCAAACGCTCTTAACGTGTTTAGTAGTGTATATCACATTTTATATGAGATACCTAAAGCTTACTAAGTGCATGCATTGTGCGTCTGTTAATGAATTTGACACATTTGATACAACACCAATACCTCATTTCAAGCCGCCTTCGTCGATATGACTGACTGTCACACGTCACGTCACACATTTACCCTACTCATATCTCCACCACTGTTGCCAAACTTTGCACACACACTCCTTGGCTGCCAAAACCAAACCTCCAACTCATTTCTAACATGGCCCTCTTCTAGCCATAATGCGGATTCTTGCAAAACACATTTTTGGACACTGCTCCTACAGATTTTGCCCTAAAATCACACAAAGCGGTACACAGTATCTCTAAAGTGGGCACGTCCCGTTTTGGCAAACGCCGATAAGGCAAATTGGGCAAATGTACTGCCTGGGTCTCCTACCGTACTGATCTCCAACCTTTTGTTATGGTGAAATGTGAGCTCACCTTCATCCCATTCATGCGTTTATTGTGCGCTTAATATAACGATTGCATTCACCACGGCTTTGTAGCGCTCGGGCGCGAAGAGCAGGACCAAGGTCCGCTGGCATTCGTGCCGCTTGCAATGTCGTGGACAATAACTGTGACATACAGTAATAACCATTGTATTGCTAAAAATTCTTTATTCATTTCACCATAACAAAAGGAGGCTACTCTGTATTCGTTGGACAGTACGGTAGGAGACCCGGGCAGTACATTTGCCCAGTTTGCCTTATGGGCGTTTGCCTTATCGGCGTTTTTCGACGGTCTCTTATCCCCCGATTAGGGAGTGTTTTTGATATATATTTTTTGTGTTGGACTATTGCACTATTCTTGTTGCACTATTTTTTTGTTTAATAAAGTATTTGTTGTAAATCACGGTCTCATCATTTGCTCAGTAGGTCAAGGTGTTGGCAAGGAGCTCGCCATACAATTAACTACAGGGGACATAGTATTTCACTTAGTATTTTCAGTTCTACAGGTCATTGTTAGATTATCAAATTCACTTTGTGAATGTGTGAAGACCCTGCTATTGTTCCTGCAGTCATGAAGCTTAGATTGTACACTGTTATGCACTTATGACATGTCCAGTTCATGGTTACGAAATGGGATTGATTGAATTCTAGTTTGTACAGTGGTACAATATATGGATCACCATATTGTACTTTTATCTTCAGTAAGTACTTGAGCTGATTGGCCCCAGTAAGTACATGATTTGAACAGATGACATCTTAGGTGACATATTTACAGAATTGAAATTTGATATGTTAAATCATCATGTATCGACTACTTAACATGACTGCAAACCATTTGTCTTTATTGACATTGATTTAGGGAAAGAATTGCTACAGTAATTTAACATTGAGGTATCCAGCATCAGTGAAGAACCTGTGTTCTTTCACCATTCACCATTACTGCAACTGAGCTGCATTATTTATGTAAGCCACATTATATGCAAACCAGTGATTTATCATCTAAAGACTAGTCTCTCCTTCCATTCAACAACTGACCGTTCTCAATTGGTGAAGCTATTACTTATTATAACATCTTTCCTCATAGTATTAACTTATGGAGATTTTATTATGTATAAATTCAAATGCTAACCTAACGACTCTATAAAGAATAATGATAATGAATTGCATGTTATAGCGCCTTTGCAAGTGCTCGGAGCGCTTTACAAAAGTTAATTCATTCATACATTGGGAGGTGAAGTGGTGAACACTACGCCAGTGTCCTCGCTTCCCACATTCACACACCAATGGTGGCAAGATGACAATGACCGCCTCATTGTAGGCAATGTGTGGTTCAGTATCTTGCACAAGGACACGTGGACAGGAGGAGCTGGGATTCGCACCGTCAACCCACAGATCATTGGACGACCTGCTCTACCTCCTGAGCCGCAGCCCCCCATCACCACAGCTATAGAACAGAACCTAACACTACCCTACACTCACCACAGCTAAGGGTTCATGTCAGAACCCTTAGAAAATTAACTGATCGATTAGTGTAAAGGACAGCTCCAAAACCTCAATATTGACACTGTCACACGTCTTCAAATCTGTCCTCCAATAAAGTACACTTTTTGCCTTAATTCTTTATAAGGGCATTAAATATAAGCTTTGATCAGCAGAATTATGGAAGGGAGGGTTAGGGTTTAAGGGGTTGGTCTATACAGTCTTCCTAACTATGTAGGCATATGCCCTTCTTATTATAACTCTATGCATATGCCAGGCCAGAAGGGGACCGAAGATTCATTAGTTCAAATTTTGTTAGGGTTACTGAGGTTAGGGTCAGGGTTAGAGTTAGGCATAGTATTCTTAAAAATGAACCTTCGGACTAATGAACCTTCGGACTAATGAACCTTCGGACCAATGCCATGGCACCAGCACAGAATGGGGCCTGTACTGGGGTATGTAACCAGGGGTCATCACCACGCTGGCTTGGGAAAGACAGCTTTGTCAAAGTGATCTTTTTGACATGGACATGAGTGGATAATGGGTCAATTTGGTAACATTTGTCCACTTTCAAAGGTAAGGGGTTCATAGAAAAGAAACTGCTTGCAAACCACTATCCTAGTGGAGTCATTATGTGCCATAGTGTCATAATAAATCATTGTCATACATAATCTGAATACGAAGAACATTGCAATAGTCTGCCACAGACAGGAACAGGACTTTGATACACATTTTTACATGTAAGGACACATTGATGACCTCTCGAAGAACTCTTTTTGATAGTTTCACTCCACGGCCAGTGCATATAGCTGAGCTTTTTACCCATAAGAACATGTCTCATGCAGATCATGGTTGAATCACTATATAGGTCTCTACTGTGCAAACTATGACCTGGTGGATCTGCTCTCATATAACACTTGCTATGCTTCCCATCTATAAATCTACTAATATCCAATACATACACATTATGTTGTAATAATATAGTCATAACATATTATAAAGAAATGTTGACTATCCTCGAAGGTAAAGTATCATAATACTGTATATTTATTAGGTATTATGAGAGTTGGGTGGCCAGTGCATATAGCTGAGCTTTTTACCCATAAGAACATGTCTCATGCAGAACATGGTTGAATCACTATATAGGTCTCTACTGTGCAAACTATGACCTGGTGGATCTGCTCTCATATAACACTTGCTATGCTTCCCATCTATAAATCTACTATCCAATACATACACATAATGTTGTAATAATATAGTCATAACATATTATAAAGAAATGTTGACTATCCTCGAAGGTAAAGTATCATAATACTGTATATTTATTAGGTATTATGAGAGTTGGGTGGCCAGTGCATATAGCTGAGCTTTTTACCCATAAGAACATGTCTCATGCAGAACATGGTTGAATCACTATATAGGTCTCTACTGTGCAAACTATGACCTGGTGGATCTGCTCTCATATAACACTTGCTATGCTTCCCATCTATAAATCTACTATCCAATACATACACATAATGTTGTAATAATATAGTCATAACATATTATAAAGAAATGTTGACTATCCTCGAAGGTAAAGTATCATAATACTGTATATTTATTAGGTATTATGAGAGTTGGGTTTTGGGTAATAGTAATGGGTCCATTTGCACACTCTCAGAGTTAAGGGGTCCTGGTAGACTCATTGTTGCAGGAATTTCATAGAGGCTATTAAGGCCATGTCCGCCGTTACCACTCAGTTTGGCATTGTGCCCCTCAAAACAATGGCATGACCTGAGGCTACAGTGGCCTTAATGCCCCAGTGTCTTTCTTATCAATATGTAGACAGTATACACCAGTGTCTTTTCTGTTCATGTAGACACCAGTGTCTTTTGTTGAGATTCTGAAATCTTAACCCCCCCCCCCAGAGTTCTCATCTTTAAAACAATCCAGTGACTTTGATTGGTGCAGGGCTGAGCATGGATCAGATTGTAAATACCATCATTCATCTATTTCACTGCAGATGAGGTTATCATCCCTAACCCTTAAATTCAACACATTCTTTCAAGAGACTAAAATCTTGTTTTATTAGATGGCCTTCCTGCCCTGGCATAACTTACAACATCCTATTAAGGCTTAAAAACATTCCCTTTCATGCAAGAACACATTATGTTTCTGTCTACACATTCAGGAATGTAATTACTTTACTTAAAAGCAATGAACTCTTATGATTTATAATGACATTGTCTGTACAGTGTCCAGCAGTATGTGATGTTCTAAGTCATTATAAAATGCTTTATAAGTCTAATTATATTGTTGTAAGCAGATTTTTTCTGGTTAATATTCCATTATAGACATATAACATATAACATGCATGTGACCCAAGAGTTCAAATGTTCGTCATAATAAAGTAATATGTCTGACATTTTCAAAGGAATGCATTTTTTTGTGCATCCACACAGCGTGTCATGTTGATACAGGGGGTTGCAGATCAGCCAATAGGAATAGCAGATGTCAGTGGAAAAGCCCTGGGAAGGCAGTATGCTTTTAATAAGAGACACACTTGTTAAGAGAATCCACATTTTATTCTTGTATTCAACAATGACATAAATAACATAATAATTCTGGACAGTATTTATGTATTGTAAACATGTGGTAAAATACCAAAGCAATTGGTACAAAGTAGCCAGCTGGATCCCAGCCTAATGTAACCTACCAAAATCAGAATCAGCTGTCACAATTTGGAATCAATTATAGTTTTCATGGGGTAAGGTTTGGGGAAGTGTCAAGGAGATAAACATTTAAGAAAGATTAAGATATTTCCATTCCAATGTCAGACTGTTATATAAACAAACAGATGTGACATGTTTTAAAACATGTGAACCCTCAACACTTTCGTAATGATGGGATGGCTCAAGGTAAAACACAGTCCAGCAACTTGCAATAGGCCTCGTTTGAGATGATCGGATGATGGAAAAATGAAAACAGTGCAGTACCTGTCTAACTACTACACTATGGCTCTCTAACCTTCCAGGCAATGCATCCTGTTGTGGAATTCGGATCAATCACTAAGGCAATAAGGAGACCAGAAAATATTCTAGCAGGTGATGGTTATGCTTTAATGTACATTATATCAGGCACAAGTCAGACAACATAATACTGCGGCTGCTTCAAGGACGAGCTGAACCATAAGATTGGCATTAATACCAAAACAATAGAACCCCCAATGAACATATTTGAACTTGGAATGCTCTAAAATAATCATATTTGAAGTGGGGAGCCACACCCTGACAAGCACTTGGAATTGTAGTAGTTGAGGCATTATGTTTAGTTTGACGTAGTTTAGTCGAACCACAGATAAATATGGGACATATATGGGTCTAAATATTAACATATCTCAACACCTAACAGGGCCAGGCGTTGTGAGCTTAAGACAATGTTTGCCTGTAGCAATGTTTGCCTCTTTCCTACATAACATGTTACATTTTGGCCAATTTGGTATTAAAAGAGTCTTCAACCATTAAATTGACACTTTAGAAATGTGCAAATACCCTAAATACAACTACAGTATGTTGGTTTGTTTGCTGTTGCGGGAGAAACAATGGTGCACATTAAGCTTAGCATATGGGACACTGGAGGTTACAACTGGAGGGGGGGGTCACTGCACTAGATTGAGTGATGACCACAGGCATTAACAGCAGAGCGAACACATTCACAGGGAAGCCATGACACTATACAACAGGGGTGCCAACACTTTAGTCACTTGAGAGCTACTTTTTAAATGACCAGCTCAGAGTGCTACTAAATTTCCGTGAGTGAAACAAGCAAAGTGGTCTTACTGGTCTATGGAAACAAGCCCTTAAGACACGTCCAGTTTCAATACTTGACACTGGACGTCTGGAAAGCAAAACATAAATAAGCAACTTCACTTTGATAAACAAGCCTAAACAATATCAACCTGCAAATATTTACCGGAAATCAAGACCTAAGTCGCTTAGAATGAGCCGACTAGGCAAAACACTGAGGCACAGAGATCAGCGCAAAACAATGTTCTTTCGGCCCACAGTAGTTGGTGCTTAATGCCAGCCTCAAGTCACCTTAAGGAGAAAACTGCCCAAAATCCCTTCCAGGCCAATTTTCCTACTTATATTGATCCAAAATTAATGTCCATGGCGTCTATTGGGCAGAAATTACCCTGTTGTCTAGTTTCCCCAGCAGAACCCAGTAGCTATCATAGCATAGAGTGGAGCCTATAAGGCAGGGGTAGGCAACTTAAGGCACGGGTGCCAACATTGGCACAGGGGAGGGTGATCACTGGCACACAGGCATATTTACTTCCTGCACATAATTCTACATTCATTAAAACTCTTAAGTAACTGACTGGGGAGGGAGTCAAGGATAGGGAGATAGGTGGGTTATTGCTCTGAGTCTAATGATCGTTATAACAAATGTCGTGCCAATCAAAATATGTCAAAATATTTAATGGCGTTATTAAAGATTATGTTGACATGGCACACTGACTATCTAGAAAATAAACACATGGCACTTCATTTCATAGAGGTTGCTGAACCCTGCTATGGGGCAATCGCTTTTATACTATTTGTTGAAGTCAAAAATGATTTATTTTTTCATGAATGTGTTACTGTTTGTCATTAGTTGTCATTCATGAAAAATAAAAACACAACAAATAGCATAAAGGCGATAGGATTATAGGCTTCACTCTGCTACGAGAGGTGCTGTGGATACTGGACAACAGGGGCATTTATGCCTAATAGACAACATGTACAGTACATTTTGGATCAAGGAAAATGAGCCTAGAAGTGATTTAGGGAGGAGTTGGCCTTCACGGAGAAGCACTTAAAACCAGTCAAACAAAAGTGGTAGTCCGATGGATGGGTAGTTATAATCCGTATAGAGATCCATGGAAAGTGTATTTGCAGTGAGCAGATTGTGGCTGGGCTGGCGTTTGTCCGTGGTGATATGGAAAGAACAAAAGGGGTAGACTGATGGGTGAGTAATCCGTTGCGGTAGAGATGCATGCAAACTGCATGCAAACTGGAGTAGCAGTGTGCAGACTGTGGCTGGGCTGGCATTTGGCCGTGATGGTATGGAATGCTTTTCTTACATCCCAGACATTAGTTTCATATCTCCTCCTCCTCCTCCTCCTCCTCCTCGTCCAAGTCCTCGTCCGAGTCCTCGTCCGAGTGGTCTTCAAGCCAGTCTATTCCCTCCATCTCCACCTCTTCTTCCAACAACCATAGATTTGGCCCAAGAATGGCCCTGTATGCTCCCGCTGCAGTCTGCTGTTGGCGTTTAAGGTCCTCAAATCTTTTCTTCAACAGACAGATGAGGCCACTGGAACCCTCCACAGAAAGATCTAGAAATGTATGAAGAATGGAATTAAATTCAAACTAAACATATGCAAAAGGCAATTACATTTTTCTACATAGCAATTAAAAGGAACATTAAACATTGATTTAATATTGACCAAATACTAACATGAGAGGAGTCAACTGTAAATAGCAGAAGAAAGCCGGTTGAGATACACTTCTTGTCTGTGTGGTCATTGAAACAGCATCCATCCGTGTCTGGACCTTTGATAGAGAGTCCTTGAGGAAACCAAGGTGCTGCATCATCTCCTGTACAAGAATTTGCTTTTCCTCCCCCAGCCGTGAAAGAAGCATAAATTGGTCAAAAAGTTGCTTCTTGGTGAGAATACTGACACCATCTGTGAACACATGACAAACAAACAAACATTAATAATTAAAACATTTCATGGTCAATGATAAATACATGCCAAAAGTCACAGTTGAAACAGGCTCAAAGTCTAACAGGCATATATTCAATACCTGCGTTGTGTTCCTGCCAAGGCCATATCATGCACGGAGCTGTGTTGGACAGTTGATGCACAACAGTGTCTGCGTCCACAGCGGCAGTGCTTGCAACTTGTTGGTTGTACTTCTGGAGCTCATCTAGCAACTTTTTTTTTTCCTGGTCAATTTTCTGGACAATCTTCTGACGCCTTTTGTTGCGATCTGTAAAGGAGGAGTATTACAAATAGCTGTAATGGGATTTTGATGCTTTGTCAAAGGAATAAATGAACGTAATGTATGTATTATTTTAATTTTACAGGAAAAGTAGGTTTTGACTTGTTTTCAATGTTGTCTAAGCTTAAATGCCGCCCCACCTACAAAACAATAATGCTCCCAGTTGAGTGTTGACGACTAAGAATTTGAAAAATAAAAACACCAAACTGACACTCGAAAAACACCCTCCACACCAACAGAAAACAACAAACAATGATTGTAGGGCAGAATTAAGAGGATATCCTCTCATTATCAAATAAAAAAAAAGAGAGAACTTATCTTTCATAAACAAATTAAAGGAACCAACCCAGACATGCTCCATAACATAGCCCTCAACCATAGTGAAAATCTACAGGGATGAAGTCCGGTGGCCCATAGACTCTACCAGACATTCAAAGAAAATGGACATAACCAGCTTATAAGTAAACAAAGAAGAAAGCTACTTGACATAGAGGAAAGACACCCAAAACCAACACAATTTTTGCACTAAAAACCGAATATACTTTGGCTTAATACCAGAGTGCGTAAACGACCCCAAAACATAGGAAAGCCTTGACTAGGTATAGACTCAGCTAACACAGCAATGACATACAGAAAGGCAACACTTTCAAGGAAATAAAATGTGGTGGAAACATCAGATCAGATCACACACACCCAAAGTGAGTTTGAAAGTCCAATGGCAAAAAGCTCCCATACCTACTGGGACAACAATACCCGAGCACAGCAGCAAGATTTGTGAACTGTTGCAGCTTGTTGCAAAGACATCCTTCAGTGGACACTAGACAGTCCCTTAACAAACTCAGTCAACATACTGTAAGTATGCAGCTGAATCATTTATGCTTAACTATAAATACTATACATACCATTCTGTCGGTAGAGGTAGAGTTTCTTCTGACAGATGCTCACAAAAAGTGCTTCGATGGAGAGCTGCAAAGCTTGGACATCCACAGCACTGGCCGATGTAGTTTCTAAGAAAGAAAGAATAAATAATCACACAGTGTTTTTTCTGATAATACTCATTATCACAATTTGAATTATCCCTAGACCCGGTGGTTTCTAACACACAACCTATGAGTTGCTGGGCAGGCACTGTACCACTTCGTCAGAGCGCCTACTGTACTGAATCTCAATGTACAGACTTATGAATTACTTACAGTACCCATCTTTGAATCATAACATATATAAGCTACAGAGTAGCCAAATAGTCTGACAGTGTTTGTGTGAAACTTTCTTACCAGTCTGGGCCCACTGCTTTACATCAGCAACCCACTGTTGTAGCATGGCATCGCTACAATGGTGCTGTTCCTGCAGCTTCTTCAGGTTCTCTGCAACCGCCAAGGTCTTCTCTAGCGTCTGCAAAATTGGAATACAGAACACTCTCATTTCAAAATGTGTTCATGAAATATGATTTAAATTTTAATCATTTCAGTTACTCATGTAGTGCTTAAAGTTAGTTAGCTGCTTTTCTATACATTAACATACCTTTTTGTATCTGAGAGACAAAGCACTGTGTAGGCTATTCTCTTTGCGGAGATTCCAACCCATTGCCTGGACAGTAAGCATGTCTGTTCGAACTGTAAACAGAAATGCAAATAAGTATGTCGAACATGTTTTATATGTAACTTTGCAGGCTAGCATGGAGTTAAAATCGTACAGACCTGACTTCGTCATATACTTTGAGGTCATGGCACATCTGGACAGAAAACTGTTGACCTGCTCCACTTCTTCCCCCAACGTTGTTCCGATACCCTCGTGGTTCCTTGCATTCCACTGGATCTACAGAAGTATGGAATTGTTTAGCAGTGTGGAAACCAGCATGATCTATTTTGATGCATATCCTCTGGTCACTTGGATTATGCGTTTGGTCAGTTCAGAGTCAGACCTTTGTTGTGTGGCTAACTGTCATTTATTGGGACAATTTAAATTAGTAATTTAAGCTTACTTCGCATTGAGTTTTGTGAGCTTTTGCGTGCATTACGCTTAACACGTGTTTCTGGTTCTGAAGGGGTTGAAGATGAACCAGCCTATTAGACACCTTCTTCACGTAGGGCACGTAGCGGCAGGTCACATCCATGGCCAAGAATGTTGCACTCTGGAACTCTTTTTGGAGATACATCGGATATGCGTAGATTTCTCCTCTCTGCATATTCAGAGCTTTTGGGGGGGAAATAGTTAGGGAGCATATTACACATTGAAGAGGCTTTTCATAATCATCTACAAATTATTTTAATTTAACTCATCAATACTACATAAATACCAATACCAACCTTTGAGAAGGATTCCATGCCTACAAACAGCAATTTCGACCCCTTGTTCATCTAACTTGTTCTTGTTTGCCTGTTTGGATGTCTCTCTTGCTGCTCTCCAAGAGGAATCACCACACACAGCTTTCCCTGCAGTCTACCAAAGTACATATTTGGAAAATATTAGTTGATTCAAGACAATTGATAGCAGGGCCATCTACAGAACTATTACAGTCAAGACTCTTTAATGGCTGTTGACTCTTTAAAACTTACACTCTTTGCTGCTCCTTGGACCTCCTTAACAAAAGCGGCCACATCCGAGTCTTTTGCTAGGAACAATCCATCAAAGAACCCTGGATCTTCACCCCTACAAGACACACACACACACACACACACACACACACACACACACACACACACACACACACACACACACACACACACACACACACACACATTATATTAAACAGCTTAGTATGAGCATATATATATATATGATAATGTAATAAGAGAAATAATGTTAATAGGAAGGACATAACGGCAAACTCACTGCTGGTTTGTTTTCTTGAACCTGTATAATTTTCGGTTCCCATCAACAGACACAGCCACCATTTCAGGGCTACAGGCCGGACAGACAAAGAGCTCTTTTCCATGAAGCTGGTTCTGAAGAAACTTGCAGTAAGTGTACTGCAGAAAGCTTCTCTGAAAAGAGTCTGCATTCACTATGCCAGTCTGAAGGAAAGAAATAATATAATGAAATAAAAATCGGTACAGTACAACTGTCCAACAACATTATCAAACTAATTACTCACTCGACCAAACTGCTTTGTCCTCTGGTCCAACATTGATGTGAAGGCCTGTCTCGACATTGCTGGAGCTGATGTCTTCATAGAGTCAAAAGAATGGAACAAGTCTGTGTGAAACAGGGTGTGCGCTTGCATGGTTGCAGGCCAGTAGCCACTTCTTATGAAGTCGCTGACATCTGGAGACCACTGGCTACTGCACTGGTTGCAAGACACCACCGGAACGTGAAGGTCATAACGGCCTGAGAGTACATGAGACAAAAGTAACAGGGCACTAAAGTTATGTTTGTCTTTTAAACACATAGCTATCCATATTGTGCGTGTGTCTTGATAGATGTAAATTCCTACCATTTATGCTAACCAGTATAATGGATCTACCGGCAGAGACTGCAACATCAAATGTGTCACAGGTGCATATATTTGCCGGCATGGCTGTAGGCAGCAAACATTCTGAAAGGACAAGGGGTAATCTGGATGAAATGTTTGATTAGTGAAGGTACATGGATAACAGGTTTTAATAGATTATGTTGAATGTTAATTGAAATAGAGACAAACCTTGCTCACAAATGGTGTGTTTACCATCAATGAGTTTCACCGACTCCGTTGGGGGAATGTATTTATAGTATCCCAACATTGTGGTCTGCCTATTGTGCAGAGTGTGATGTTCATGAAACAACCGGTCACACGCCACACAAAGCCACTCGGTAGGCATACAGTCCCCACAACGGATTACAGCTTCGCTCAAACGATAGTGTTTACACATCATCTTGACCGTCTTCTCTGCAGACAACAAGCTGTCCACATTCTTAGTTCGTGCCTTTTGCCAAGATGACGATGCATCGCTCTGTCGTTGGGTCCAATCGGACACCGTTGGCTGCTCGACAACATCTTGCACATCAATGTCCTGTATGAGCTCCTCAAGCCTCTGCAGATTCAAATCTTTAAGGAGAGAATGGAAAAACACATAATTACCTTTACTTGCAACACCACTGCCACAGCCTTCTTTTGAGGAGTGGAGAAGACAAAGCACTTACCAGGTTCTTGGTTGCAGAGAACTGGTGATGCAGTGGATGTAAATGATGCAGTAGATGTCGATGGACCAGCAGTTGATGTAGATGCACCAGCAGTAGATGCACCAACTGTTTGGAAGTAAAAACAGCAAATCACATTAGACCAAATACTCTTAGGCAGCATAAATACAATAAAACCATCTAACGATTACCCTGTACCTAATCAAACACCACTCTCCAATAATTAGTCCATGCCATTAGTTTTATGAGATGGAGTCTAACCATTAGATGTCCTTGTCCGTCGTTTTTTCTCAGGTGGAATAAGCTTCCCATCTGCGTCTCTCTTCAAACGGGTTATTTGACCGCCTGCAACTTCTGGCTTTGTCACTGCAGGTTGCTGGCTGGTGGCTGCCTATATGGACAAATGACATGATAATAGAGAAATAGGCATCTAAAACAGTTAAAATGAATTACACATTTAGGTACGACAATGTAACTTACCTCCGTCTCAATAAATACATCTGCGAGCAGACCTAGAGCTTCCAACCTGTCCTTATCCGACACCGACTCCGCCATTTTGCGAGTTGACATTTTACTGGAAAAAATAAATAAATAAGTTATGACACACTGAAGTATTACCAATACAGTAACTCCCCTCCCCTTTCTTAAACAACATCCTACACACAACAGCAGAATCTGACAGTAATATGGCTGTAGTACTGACAGATTATGCCGTTAGCAGACATCCAACAGGATAAATATATTAACAACAAATATCTGTATAGGGAGCTACAATGTGTATCAGAGAAGATGGCAGTCAGGAGGAGGAGACTAGCCAGCATCACAGGGAACTCCCTGACAAAAATCTTGTGCCTACTTCATTATGGACATAATTAACACGTATATAATTAGACCCTACTGTATCTAATCTACTATGTATTGGATGTAATAACTACAAACATTACAGGTTGGTGACATGCAACCTCTTGCAAGTAATTGTAGATCTAACCCCGTTACCCCGATAATGAATATGAGCTTAAGCATCGGCCTTGACCACTTTCTGTAAATTCCCAAGTCTCAATGCTGTTGCAGCAGCATATACACACAGTAGTACTTATACCATATGGCTACTGAAGTACCCCTCCCAGATTTCTGGGCTTCTTTCTTTCTTTTAAACAGCTTTTACCATGTATGTTCGTACCTGATTAGGGAAAGACAGGGCCACACAATCCGCTTCTCCGAAACTACTCTTCCAGGACTGGGAGGGCAGTCTGTCACATGGAAGGACTAGGCTCTGTGGGTTGACACTGGCCGGGGTCCTCACCACATCCACTCCTGCTCTCACCTATGTACCTGTGGGACATATGGCGTGATGCAAAACACTGTTTAAGTTTAGTTAAGGTAGCGCTTTTTTTCTGAGAAGGCGGCGGAGGCGTGCCGTCTCAACGTGGTCCACGTGATTGGATTATTCATATTTAATGGCTTAGCAACAATAAGGCTGGCATTCCTATTGGAATTTGAATTATTTTTATTGTGGTGACTACTTATTCCCAATATGCAAACCATGACACTGAGTCACCTGAGCGAGGGGTATGATGTTGCGAGAACCGAAACCCGATGACCGTGGGCTACCTCACTGAGGATACGTCCCAGGTGCATCCATGCAGTGAACTGTACTGTCCTCACTCCTGTACTTTTTCCTAGCCTGGCCCTGGGATTGCTTCACATTGTGGGCTTTGATCCAGTCGGGATCAGAAACCACACATTAACCCTCTAAGGCCCGCATTAAGAAATACTTGAAATAAAAAATTGAAAAAAATCAGATGGTGTTGTAGGAGTCCTATTAAGAGGAAAATGTAATGTTTTTTTCAAAAAAATGTTTTTGTAAGATTTTATAGCCATAAATCAAAAATCATAAATCATGCTCTAATTTACATATGGGGGATATTTTTCACAATAATAACATATGTACATGTTCTAGACATTCTAATGATCACCAAAAAAAATAGTACAGGCATTTTACTTATGTTTTTGTGAGGTATAGCTTCCATGAAAAAGTGAGATGTTGTTCGTCAAAACTCTGGAATTTCAGCGGGTGTGGCGGGTGTGAATGTCAGCCCCTGTGGGGGGTATTTATATGCAAATATTGTGGCCAATGGCATTGTAATACTAAACAATAGAATCCAATGGTGGTGTTTAGGTGGTAGGGGGAGCTAAAATAAAATGATTTAAACCTTTTTTTGGATAAAATACAAACGTTGTAATATTACAACCGTGGGCCTTAGAGGGTTAAATAGTCATACTGTATGACAGCATTTCCAAATCGCGGAGTCAACAGTCTGGCCAGGCGAAAGTAGTCCTTAAAGTAGTTCACCCCCCAAATTACTTCTTTTTCTATTGTACTCATGTCATGGAGACTTGAGTTCAATGATGCTTTTTTATATTTGTCTTATTCTTAAGACAAAGATTTTTATTATAGTTCAATTCAATGTGTCAATCATAACAGGTTATCTCAATACACTTTAGGCAGGGGGTGTAGGGGGATGGGAGGAAGAGGCGCACACACACAGGCGTTATATGTGCGGGAGGGGGGCAGGGGGGAGACACACATACACACAGGTGCTGCATGTGCGTGCGTGAGGGGTAGAGGGGATACGCACACGCGCACACACACACGCACACACACAGAGGCCGCCGCCTTACATGTGTGCCGTTTGTGCGGTGAGCGTGAGCAGGGGTGGGCGCGTGCGCCCGCGCACGCACACACACACACACACACACACACACACAGTAAATTTACCCCCCATTGATTCCGGAAGGGGACCCAAACGCATTACCCTGGATGGGGACCCAAATGCAAGGCTCTGGATGTGGACACAAGCTCAATCAAAGGGGGTCAAATCTACCTGACTCTTGACCCTAAATGTACCCCCATTGATTTTGACCCTAATACATTTGGGTCCATATTATTGAACTCAAGTCTGACCCTCCATGGCACGAGTAATCAATAGAAAAAAAGTAATTTGGGGGGTGAACTACTCCTTTAGTACTACAATTTGGACGGAACTATCAATCCGGAAACAGTTTAACCCAAAATTCCCCTGCTCTCTGGGCCTACCTAATAAACCCCTTGATGTGGGGTAGTTTTGCTTTTAGACAATCCGTTAACATTTTAATAGGGAATGGGGAAACAACGGGGTGGGGGTGGGGGACAAAGCGACGCCGCTTCTTCTGCTTTGTCTCCGCCTAGACTGATTGATTGATTGATTGATTGATTGATTGAATACTTTATTAGAAGATTGCATAGGAAAAGGTACAGTTTCATGACGGTACAGTTCACTGGTACAAGGTCTACTAAAAGGAGATCCATGAAAAGACTAAGCTTATTTCCACTGGAAACCATTAAGGGCAACCATTAACGGCCCGTTGTAAAAGAATACCAGGCTTTCCTCTTAGGAAAGACTGCTGACGCTAGATTAACTTTTTCCTATGCTAACTTATAATAAAATATTCAATCAAAGATATGGGGCTTAGTTAATCTACACACAGACATGATCGATTTGCAGCAAACAGCCCATTACTCCAGCTAGAAAACGGGGTCCACCCCATGTTCCTAGCCGCAAATTGCAACACTAGATTTTTTTTATACTCGGATGAATCTAGGGTTGCAATACCACCCATAGGGATTCAATGCATGAAAACAGTTTTTTTGCTAACTGATTGTATTAAACGACTTCAAACTCACCAATATTGTGGCTCTATGGAAAGCTTGGAATATACTCTTGCTAACTGCAAAGTGTTTGTTTCTGAAAAATCCACCGAAGAATTGTTATGATTTATTTTCTGTTAATAAAATCCGAGCAGCCATGTTTTTTTTCTAAGTCTTGAACTTAGGAAGCGCTCGTCTTCTATAACACCACATCCCGCTGCCTCCTGCATTAGGCTATGTGACAGAACCAGCTGGTACACAGGACTGCTGAGTGACTTCCCACGAGCGCTTCCAAACTCCAGCACTTAGAAAAAATAATCACCCGAACTGAATTTCTTGACAGAAAATAAAATCATAACAATTCCACGGTGGAATTTTCAGAAACAAACACTTTGCAGTTAGCAAGAGTAAATTCCAAGCTTTCCATAGAGCCACAATATTGGTGAGTTTGAAGTCGTTTAATACAATCAGTTAGCAAAAAACTGTTTTCATGCATTGAATCCCTATGGGTGGTATTGCAACCCTAGATTCATCAGAGTATAAAAAAATCTAGTGTTGCAATTTGCGGCTACTATGTTCCCCAGGTTCTAAGTTTCCCACAGGTTAACCTGCATTAGTTTTTAACGAGGTTAAGGTTGCAGGTAGCAAACAATGGCTAGCTAGCTCTGTTGCTAGTAGAAGATTGCTAACATGTTGTGCTACCACAGCTAATGTTTCACAGCTGTATCTAGCAATCTGAACGCAATAATTTCGACTATCGAGGCACTATGAAACGTGATGAACAACGATTTAAAAACATCCATTTATTCAAACTCACCTTGCGTCCACTGGCACTGGTTCAACCACAAAGAAACGATCCCACATGTAAACGTATATGTCCTCTGAGTCCAACGAAACGCTACTATTAGCTAGCTAGCATCACACAGAGCTGGATACTAATGCTTCAGGGGTGGAGTCACAACAACACAAGTCACTTCCGCTTCCGGGTTAAAATAAATATTTATATTTTATCAATGAATAATCTAATCAAGCAGTAAAGCACAATGGCCCAGCTGTCATTATAATAAAACACTAATTTAAAAAAAATGCTGGCCTGAACACAAGTGTTTATAACAAAAAATGCATTACAGAAGCGTTATCAGTGCTGCAAATTGAAATTTAAATATCTATAATCACTATTTTTCTCTGATTTATTGTAATCATGTGTATTCTTTTTTTCTGTTAAGCAATTGTGCTTCATTTTCTGCTCTGTAAAGCGCTTTGAGCTGCATTTCATGTCATGAAAGGTGATACAAATAAAGTTTTATTATTATTATCATTACGGGCGAGACACAGGCTCTGCAATACGGCTTCGTAAAACTTCGGCTGCACTTCGGCTGCATTCGCCTCCTGTAGATTTGAATGGGCCGTTCTCGTATGAATAGTACGAAAGAATGTCCGTTTTCGTATTATATGCACGATAGGACAATGTGGCAATTCGTACTGTTATTACTTTTTCAGGGCGAGGTCAGGTTGACTGTGCACAGTGCACATCCCATAACCCACACACTGCACATCATTTCGGAGCTCATATCTTTGAACGGGTAAGGGCTAGTTTAACAAAATGGTCACTTTAACAAGGTATCATAATTATATTCTCCACTCTTGTATTCTCCCCATCTTGACAGAATGGTATATTCCCAGGTTCCGCAGGTCAGCTGCACAGGTGCAATGCATTATTGTTAATTGTGTCACGTTTCCTAACATGCCAAGTTTAGCTGCACTTGAACAACTGTTCCAGGCTGCCATATCCAGCCCAAGAAACCGTAGAAACAATAGAATGTACTTCTTAAAATAAATGTATCATGCTTGTTGCTAACCCTCATCAAAAAACACTACTGAATCACTACTCATCACTACTACTAAATGTCTACACAAACACTACAATTTCACTACTTGATTACTATTGCAATGTGTAGTGATTTATGTAGTGATTCCCAGTAGTAATGAGTAGAGAAATGGCTGGTTTCACCCACTGAATCACTACTGATAATCACTACTTAATGACTATTCAAATCACTGCACGACTGCTACTTAATTACTACAGTATCACTATTGGCTTTTGGGAAAGTACTATCCAATCACTACTCAATTCTTTCACATTTATTATTGAATTACTACACAATGCTTACACGTTCACTTATGTATCTCTTCACAATCCCAATGGAATTAATACATCCTTGTATGTGTAGAGTTTATGTAGTGTTTCTGTAGTGTTTTATCACTACTGAATTACTTTTCATCTCTACACAAACCCTTTTGAATCACCTTTGAAACTCTACACAATTATCATTCAATCACTTCTGTCTTACTATTAAACAAACCCCTTTGAATCACTTTTGAAACTCTACACAATGCTTACACATTCAATGCTGGATCTCTTCTCAATCCCTGTGGAATTACTACATCCTTCTGTAGTGTTTAGGTAGTGTTTTATCACTACTGATCACTAATGAATTACTTTTCATCTCTACACAAACCCTTTTGAATCACCTTTGAAACTCTACACAATTATCATTCAATCACTTCTGTCTTACTATTAAACAAACCCCTTTGAATCACTTTTGAAACTACACAATGCTTACACATTCACTGCTGGATCTCTTCTCAATCCCTGTGGAATTACTACATCCTTCTGTAGTGTTTAGGTAGTGTTTTATCACTACTGATCACTAATGAATTACTTTTAGTTTCTACACAAACCCTTTTGAATCACTTTTGAAACTGTACACGATTATCATTCAATCACTTCAGTCTTACTATTAAGCAATGACTACAACAACTGCTCATTCCTTTTACTTTTACACACTGCAAAAAAGCCCCAATTAATCCAAGCAAAATATTCATTAATCTAGACAAATTGTCTCATATCAACCAAAATGTTTAAAATAATGTAAAAAGATCATAATGAGAATAAGCACAGAACACATGTTTTCTTCATTTACTTTTTATTACATTTTATTTTAAATTTTAAATTCTCATGCTTTTACTAAAACTGCTCTTCTTACTGAACAAACAGTATAGCAATGATTGCTATGGAAAGAGATATTTAAATCACATTTTAACAAAGACATCACTTACAGCACCTTTAAGGTTAATGATCAGTTCCGGGGTCAGCCGATACAGTCCACTGTGCAACCACAGACTTTTTTGCCTTCGGGCCATAGTATTTTCCTTTAGTCATGTTGCACTTGGGGTATGTGAGGTGAAAGGTGAACACGTTATGAGATACATCGTCAACACAGGCATGGCCCCAATTGTGCTGTTGGTTTCACCGACGATCACGGCAGGCCGAGTGGTCTCGCCTGCAGAAAGGTATTGGGGTCTTCTGCAGATTGTCACAAACACAAAGAGAAAAACAAAACAAACAATATCACAAACAATTCACTTATTGTATTTTTAATCGTATAGTCAAATATGAAAGTTTGTCAAGCATGTGATATCCTAGTTCTGGTCCATAGCGTTAATGAAAAATAATCCACCTGACGGAGACACTCTTCCTGGTTGAAGACTATTTTATGAAACAGCGCTTCCAACGTCACAGAGATAAATAACACCCAATGAGACTTTTCATTTCGCCTATATATGTATTTTAAGTGTGTGGTGGGGGGCCCAGACTGCATCCACTAAGTAGAGTAAGCTTTCAACTGTCCACTAATACCTTTGGTTTGGTGAGGGCGAAACAGTTTTTATTTTATTTTTTCGGACCAGACGAGCGGGCTTTCCGATTTTGCCAAGGAGGTGTGGAGGTAGACTAACATAGCGTTAGGGAGAACTCCACTAATGCTATGGACCAGAGCTAGTGATATCCTAACGTCATGTTATGGAAACATGTCGGGCATGCTGCAATGTTACGTGCTGTAATGTTAAAAACATGAATTTATGCAGCCAGTTATTTAAACAAACAATACTTCCTACCTTTCCAACTGTTGAACCTCCTCTGGAATGCTGCATCCAGATTGTGTTGATCGAGATGGTGGAAGATCTCTCTCTCTGAGATGGTGGAGTCATTGGTGTCTTGACTGTCTTCATTGGAAACGTATGGCTGCTCTGAAAGCAAAGTCTCCCTCTTCTCTTTCTTGAAGGGATCACTCCTTTTTTGGAGTTGTTGCTTTCTGAACCGTCTTCAGAAGCTGCATCTTCACAAACACACAAATTTGTTTTTTGTTGTTATAATTAATTTAAAATATATATATATTGCCATAGTGGGAACAATGAACATCAAAAGTGAAAAACAAACTATATAAAACGTGGTCAAACATTGGCCAAATTGTCAAATGATATAAGAAAGAGGCAACAATTGTGAATAGCAGATCTACAAGCTTACTACTCCAAGTGCTTGTCAGGGTGGAGGGTCCCCAGCTCAAATATGATTATTTAGGGGGCTTGAATGGTTAACAGTCAACAGGGTCACTGATTAGACCTATATGAATTAATATTATGTCAATACATCTATGAATTAATGCAGATATCATCAATGAGTATAGGGGTGGATATCACAGTCACTATGCACTAGCAATGTACAAATTTAGCCGCAAATTGCAACACTAGATTTTTTTTAATTGGTTGAATCTAGGGTTGCAATACCTCCCATAGGCAGCCAATGCATCAAAACAGTTTTTTTGCAATCTGATTATATTAAACGACATCAAACTCACCAATATTGCGCTCTATGGAAAGCTTGAATTACCGGTATCCTCTTGCTATCTGCAAAGTGTTTGTTACATAAAAATCCACATAGACATGTTATGATCTCTGTCAAGAAATTCAGTTCAGGTTCTAAGTGCTGGAGTTTGGAAGCGCTCGTGGGAAATCACTCAATGGTCCACTGTACCACCTGGATCTAAATGTCACATAATGTAGGAGGCAGCGGGACGTTGCGTTATTGAAGACGAGCACTTCCAAAGTTCAACACTTAGGAAAAGAAAGGGAGGTATTGCAACCCTAGATTCAACATATTAAAAACACACACACACACACACACACGCACACGCACACGCGCACGCACACGCACACGCACACACACACACACACACACACACACACACACACACACACACACACACACACACCTCAGCTGAGCCCAGAACTGGTTCTCCAACGTTTCAATTTCAAGGACCCCCAGTTATGCATTTGGCTATAATCCCCCATAACTCCCCTATACAGTGTTCAAATGGGTCAGGTCCATTTGGTTCCCAACTTCTAATAATATAGCATGGGGTCCCAGGAGGCTTTACAAACAAATAGCAAATAGCTACTGAATGTAGACATAATGAGAAACAGGAATGTATAACATTCTTGTAACAATAAAAACAATAAATAGCTTCTGGATGTGGATACAATACAATGAATATGTTACGGTTTCACCTTCACTATGTGTTGAGAGCTCTCTACACTTGTCTGGGCCAAGAGAGGGAGCCAAATCACACCACAGAGGACCTCTGAAGATGGGTGTGCCTCCACACACCTGTTCCCACTCCCCAATCATCACCAGAGGCTTCAAGAGTCTGGCCGGCACACAGCTCAGCGCCAGATCTTCCCAAAGTATAACCTGGCAAGTACTAGTTGTAGCCTACACTGTTGCTGCTCGTACCCTGTAGACTAGCTTCTGTATTTTCTGCCATCATTCCTGATACGCTGTTTTTTGTCACCTTCCAGATTCCGGTTCTCTGCAGTGTCATTCCTGGCCTGCCTCACCTCCTCTGGATTGTTTGTTCACCGACCACATGCTTGGACTCTGACTTCTCTTTTGGACTTCCTCCTAAGTATGGTTTATATTCTATAATATCTGCATTTATACAAATACGGTACATGTGCGTTCCTATTGTATTGTATGTGTATTCATGTAGATTTATATATATATCCATACCTGTTTATTAGTAAAGTATAGTATTATATCATATAACGTCTACACATATACAGATACTGTTGTGGCACTGTTGTATATGTATATCTGTGTAGACTTATATATATATATTTATATTTATACTTATTTTCAGTTCTTTGTGTTTTTTTGGACATTAAAACGCCTTGCAAGGCATTAACTCGTTTTCCTGTCTCCTGAGTGGTTGCATTTGGATTCAAACACAACTGAGTCCTAACAGAAGATCTGGCCATTATGAACCCAGCACCCTCAGGAGGCCAGGCTCCACCACGGGCCTCTTCGCCTGGGCCTCTCCCTGACCCTGTCCGTAATGCCATCCAACGTCAGGACAAGGTGCTCGCTGACCACGCCCGCCTTCTTCAGGAGGCCTCCGCTATGATGCAGGGTGTTTCCAGTGAGCAGCAGACCCAATCTCTACAGCTGCACCAAGTGGCCAGCGAACAGCATGACCTACTAAAGCATATGCAGGACATGTCCGCCCAGTTGGCTGCTCTGGTGGCCGCAGTTCCACTTTCGGTTCCACCAGCCGCTCCTGGGCCTGTCGCCCAGCCTGTCCGGGAACCTAACCTTGCCAGCCCCAAGCCCTATGACGGGGCGTTTGCAGACTTTCGGGGGTTCATGTTGCAGTGCAATTTTGTTTTTGACCTGCAGCCCAGCATGTTCTCCACTGACGCAGCCAGGGTAGCCTACATTGCCACGCATACCTCCGGTGATGCTCTTCGTTGGGTCCAGTCATTCTTGTGCTCCAACCCGGGGTCACGAAACAACTACGCCAACTTCGAGGAAGAGTTCAAGAGGGTGTTTGACCATCCCTTCGCTGGTCAGGATGCAGGCTCACGGCTACTCCACATCAAGCAGGGCTCCCGCACAGTTGCCACTTATGCGATCGAGTTTCGCACACTCGCAGCCACCACTGGATGGGCGGATTCCACGCTGCGCTGCATTTTTCGTGAGGGCCTCACGGAGGCACTGAGGGACGAGCTAGTTAGGGATAAGCCCACTGACCTCAATACGCTCATCACTCTCGCCATTGATGTCGACGAACGTCTCCGTGAGCGCAAGAAGTCCAGGGCACAGTCACTTCAACGCTCCTCCCAGTTGACCCCCATTCTGAGTACCAGTCCCCTTCGTTCTTCTGAGATGCTCGTCTCGGACTCTACTGCTGACGCTGAGCCTATGGAGGTGGGCCGAGTGCGTGTGGGCCGCATCCATGTGACTCCCAGGGGTCCTTTATCTCCGGCTGAGCGCGAGCACCGCAGGCTACACGGGCTCTGTAGGTATTGCGCCAGCTCAAAGCACACTGTACGCTCCTGTCCCATTCTGCACCCCAAGATGTACTCTTCCTGGGCGCCAGGGGGCGTAGTTTCACCCACTCAGGGTTTTCGGGTGAGTCGTATAAATACTTCCCAGCCCCGCACCAGTGTTGCCAGATTCCCTGTCACTCTCTCCTGGGAGGGACAGTCACTCACCATACCAGCTCTTATCGACTCCGGGGCCGATGAGAGCTTTGTCGACCTCCAGTATGCTCAGAAGGTGGGACTCCCTGTCTCTGCGCTCCAGAGGCCTCTCTCCGCCTTCGCTCTGAATGGTCGCACGATGGGCCTTGTCACACACCGTACCCAGCCCCTCACCCTCACCGTCTCAGGAGACCATGTGGAGAGCATCCGCCCCTACATCATTCACTCTCCGGACACTCCGTTCATCCTGGGCAGACCTTGGTTGGAGCTTCACACCCCCCACGTCTGCTGGGGTTCTGGGCGCATACTCAGCTGGAGCGCCGCCTGCCAGGTCTGTTGCCTCCAGCCCGCCCTGACCTCCGCCCAGGCTGAGTGTTCTCCTGCCTGGGTTCCCTCCCGCCCGAAGGCCCGACGCCGGGCGCACGCCGGCGTTCCCCGTCAATCGCCAGGTGGCGATCCTTGGAGGGGGGGTCCTGTTACGGTTTCACCTTCACTATGTGTTGAGAGCTCTCTACACTTGTCTGGGCCAAGAGAGGGAGCCAAATCACACCACAGAGGACCTCTGAAGATGGGTGTGCCTCCACACACCTGTTCCCACTCCCCAATCATCACCAGAGGCTTCAAGAGTCTGGCCGGCACACAGCTCAGCGCCAGATCTTCCCAAAGTATAACCTGGCAAGTACTAGTTGTAGCCTACACTGTTGCTGCTCGTACCCTGTAGACTAGCTTCTGTATTTTCTGCCATCATTCCTGATACGCTGTTTTTTGTCACCTTCCAGATTCCGGTTCTCTGCAGTGTCATTCCTGGCCTGCCTCACCTCCTCTGGATTGTTTGTTCACCGACCACATGCTTGGACTCTGACTTCTCTTTTGGACTTCCTCCTAAGTATGGTTTATATTCTATAATATCTGCATTTATACAAATACGGTACATGTGCGTTCCTATTGTATTGTATGTGTATTCATGTAGATTTATATATATATCCATACCTGTTTATTAGTAAAGTATAGTATTATATCATATAACGTCTACACATATACAGATACTGTTGTGGCACTGTTGTATATGTATATCTGTGTAGACTTATATATATATATTTATATTTATACTTATTTTCAGTTCTTTGTGTTTTTTTGGACATTAAAACGCCTTGCAAGGCATTAACTCGTTTTCCTGTCTCCTGAGTGGTTGCATTTGGATTCAAACACAACTGAGTCCTAACAGAATAACCATTCACAACAGTGTTTCTTCAAATGTCAAGGTCTCCCCTTAACTCTGACAGTGTACAGAAGAAGAACTGCTGCTAAATAACTCTGTTAGCTCTGTTACCCACAAATACTACACATCAAAACACCTTATGATAATACAAAACAAAAAAATGACCGCTTCTATCAAAAGGACATAGGCCTACTATAAGCTGTCCACAACACAATTTGAAAATTCAGTTCCTTTAGGATGTACTGTAATAACTTTAGCATCAGCTAACGTTAGCATTAGCTTAGTATTTGTTTACTGGTTAGCTGCTAGCAGGCAGGAAAATACACACTTTCTACAAAAACACAACAGAAAACATTCTTAACATACATGTAACAGCTACATTATCCAGTGTTTTAATTTTCACCTACCGAAAAGGAATAAATGAAATGACTCCATGAGAGCTGGTAAAACTCCTGGCTGTTAGCAGCAGCTTCCCACAAACCGGTTTAAACTGGTTCCAAGGTAGAACAAGTAGTGTTTCTGTAGTATTTTTACTACATATTCACTATATGTTTTGGGTCAAACACAGGTGTTTCAATTGTTTGATTGGCATAGAACTAATAATGTTCTACTCCAATCAGAACACCTGTGTTTGCCCCCCCCCCCCCTAAAAAACATGGCCGCTGTAGGACTACAATTGCCACACACTATATGAGCAAGTAGTAAAAAACTCTACTTGTTACTACATATTCACTACACAAGTAAGTAGTACAATCTCTACATAATCACTATTTAAATGCCCTTGTAGTGAAGCAGTAGTGTTCTAACAGCTTTTTCACTACTCTGCTTGATTACTACTGGAAACACTACTGTTAAACTACAAAACTCTACTGGTGTGTCATGAGTAGTGAATATGTAGTGTTGTGACTACATATTCACTACACATAAACAAGTAGTACAATTTCTACATAATCACTATTTAAATGCCCTTGTAGTGAAGCAGTAGTGTTTTAACAGCTTTTTCACTACTCTGATTGTGATTACTACTGGAAACACTACTGGTTCACTACAAAACTCTACTGGTGTGTCATGAGTAGTGAATACATTACAGATTTACTACACAATTGCTACACATGACTACACAGTCACTACTACACAAATAGGTTTTGTGTAGTGATTCAGTAGTGTTTTTTGATGAGGGAAGGTATGGCAACATGACTGATGTCTTGCACACACGCGAAGGCACGCGTGCAAGACTTAGCTTTTTCTGAACTGACGCCACTGGACTAGACTCACTAGACTCATGTTTAGCATGAAGCAACTGTGGCCACACTTGCACTAACGGCAATTTGTAATAAATACAAATTGGTAGAATTTGCATCAAGTCTATAATATGTATCCAATCTTTTTTTTTTTTTTTATGCGTTTGACAAATGTTGGGCACACAAATACTTTATTTGAGGTTTGGCACTATTGTAATGCATTTTACATGAAGAATAAGGCATTCTCTGACATACATCTAATTATGTGAAAAGAAATACCCTCCGTGTTCTAATGACGGCTTCTCTACCCAGCGGCGTAGGAAACGGGGGGGTCGCGTACGTTTTGTCCCCTGTGGGCTGCGGACCACCAGTTGGGCTGCCGCGATGCTGAAATCCAAAAAGGAGAGGAAAAAAGCCTCAAATGGGGCCGGCACTAGGACCACGCGGACGCTAGAAGAGGCTGCGGTCAGCCCGTAGGCTTCCCTATGCTCGAAACCCGCAGCACGCAGTCACCACCAATCGGCCGGCCCGGCCCATTATCCCATGTCATTAAGGGGGGGTGGTGACGTGATTGTGACTGGGTAGGGAGGGAGGTAGAGACTCAATCCCCCTGCTGCTCAAGTGGTTTGCTCCATAGTAGGCTACGTGCTACGTCAACGTAACTAGTTCAAAGAAAAGTGGCGCGGGATACGTTGATAGAAGGTGGGACTTTTGTGGGGAGTTTGTGTGCAAATTGCAAGGTGAAAATGGAGCGAAAACAAAACAAAAAAGCAAAGGGTGGCTGGGAGAAAGTACAAGCTAAAAAACTAAAAAGTTTGGAGGCAGATGCGGGGAAATGTTTAAAAATAACGAAGATGTTTGCCCAGCAGCAGCCTTCTTTTAATGTCAGCGAGGAGGAGGAGGCGGCTCTACCGGCCAGTAGTGCTCTCGGCCGGGGTAGTATTAGTACGGCTGAGCCGGCCACAAGTTCAACCAAGTCACCTATCGTCGGGGACGTGGAGCCGGTGGAGGAGCTATCAGAGGAGCCCGGTCACGGTGCTGGAGAGACGGAAGGTGGAGGACAGCGCAGCGTTGTTATTATTCCCGAGGCCGAGGAGGAGTCGCCGCCGGCGGATAAAAACAACAACTTGGATAAGGAAGTGGATGATCGCGTTGGAACTGTAGGTGATGATGAACCTGGGGCTGGGAGTGAGACTGGGGAGACTGCATTTGACTACTTCGCTCGGCCAAAATCAGCAGATTTTGATTTATTTTTTAAGTACCATCCATTTCAAACAACCACCAACAATACAGTTAAAAGTGTATTTAATTGTAGCGATGGGACACGGCGATCTTGGTTAACTTATTGTAACACATCAAACACATTATACTGCTCTGTGTGTCTGGCATTTTCCAAACATGATAACCCCTTTACTCTGGGAATGAGTGACTGGAGACATATACATCAACGTATAGGCGAGCATGAGATACTTGGCCCTCATAACGATGCTGCCTACGCTTACATTTTAAGAGAGAATAGAGGCAATATACCTGAGCTGCTTGATGGAAATCAAACGTCTATTGCCAGAGAGCAAGTGCGCCAGCGGCGACAGGTTTTAGAGTGTGTTATTGACATTGTTAAAGTAATTGGAAAACGTGGACTCAGTTACACTTAGTTACACTCAGTTACAGTTAAACTGTCCGGCCTGTGTCTATTTTTTTCCTCCATCGCTATAACATGTTCACTCGTTCATACCGCCTAATTGGGCTTGGATACAAGTTTCTCTTAACACTGTCAGTGACCCAAGTTGCTTGTGAGCGAAGCTTTTCCACTTTAAAATTCATCAAAAATCGACTAAGGAGCACAGCATCACAGGAACACCTCGAGAGCTTTATGCTCATGTCAATGGAAAAAGAGACTCTGGCGTCTTTGAATAAGGACCTCATCATCGACCTGGTGGCGGAGAAAAGCGCACTAATGCGATGGCTGCTCATTCAATAAGGTAGGACATACAAGTAGTTTATTAAGTGTGCCTGCTATGCAATAGCAGAACACTTATTGTAATCCGCCATACTTAAGTAAGTAAGTAAGTAAGTCAGTAATGTTCTTGCAAATTTCGGCACGTAATAAGTGCCGCACGATTTATGCCACCGCCGCAATATATACATCAAAACGTGCGGCTCGGCCGGGAATGGTGTGCTATTACTTTTCTTTCCGATCCGCGTTACAATTGCGACGTAATTCGCAAAAAACGACGCCAAAAAACCCCATTCACTTAGAATGGGGGAAATTTCGCCACGTAATAACTGCCGCACAATTTACGCCACCCCCGCAATATATACATCAAAATGTGCGGCTCGGCGGGGAATGGTGTGCTATTACTTTTCTTTCCGATCCGCGATACGATTGCGATGTAATTCGCAAAAAACGACGCCCAAAAACCCCATTGACTTAGAATGGGGGACTCCGAAAAAAAAACAGAAACTTTGGCGCCACATAACTCTGCCATACTTTTGCCTAGCAACGTGATTTAAACTTTAAAATGCACACACAACTTTGGTCTTTTTCCGGCCAATAGGGATGAGCTGTAATTGATTAAGCCCCGCCCCCTCTGTAACAGGAAGTGTCCTTCGCCAAACAGGAAGTGCCTCTATAACTCATGAACCGTTTGTCGTACAGACTCGCGGCTGGTGTCATAATTTTTTTTTTCTCCAAAAAATTTTTTTTCTCAAATTTTTTTTTTCTCAACATTTTTTTTTCTCAAATTTTTTTTTTCTCAAAAGTTTTTTTTCTCAAAATTTTTTTTTCTCAAAATTTTTTATTCTCAAATTTTTTTTTCTCAAATTTTTTTTTCTCAAAAAAAATTTTTTTTCTCAATTTTTTTTTTACTTTTTTTTCTAAAAAAAACATTTTTTTTCTCAAAAAACTGTCGTTAAAGTGCGACCCGTGATAACGGCCAAAAATGCGCCAAAACGCCACTAATTAGTCGAAATGGCTGTGGGTGGTGTCATATGAAGAACCATAATGTTAAAGCTTATGCAAAAAATGCTAATGTTAAAAAATGTAACGCTAATGCTAACACCAACCGCTACACAAGGTTGCACAGACTTAGCGAGCTGCAGGCACACTTAAAATTTCTTGGAAATTTTCTTTTCTAGTTATTCTCTATTCTATTCTATTCTATTCTATTCTATTCTATTCTATTGAAATGTGGTTTGGTCAATTTGTTGGGCAGTTGGGCTTGTATAACAAGGCAAGCAGCTGTCCACTGCTGTGGTGTGTGCGTTGTGTTACAGTGATGTTGTTTTTGGCTGCAGGCCAGGGTCATGCGTGTGAATTTGAACTTGATGTGACTGAGTTATGCAGTGGTCAGTTATTACCGGCTGGTTTTTATTTGTCTGTGGAGTGGAGTGTGAGGCTGTTGTATATTAAGTGTTAGGTGTAACAATTGTATGCATGTAGGCAATGAGTGGATCATTTGATGGGTGAAGTGAGCGTTGCATTAACATTTAATTGAGACCAGAATAGATCTGTAAAATTGAGTTGGCTATTAACGTGGTCTAATGGCCTATGGAAAATAGTGTCCTGTGTATGATGTGTGCGCTGTGTGGTATAAATCATTGTTACACACCCGAACCGACCTGGAAATGCACACAGAAACCCAAACCAAACCGAATTTTCGGCCGATCCGAACCGACCCGAACCGCGATTTTTCGGCCGGCGCCGCAATCATACTGGACTAGGCTGTGGGCTGGGCCGGTCCAAATAGGACCCCCCCACCTGGGAACCTAACGGTACCCCTATGTCTCTACCCCTGAGCCACTGCCGCCCCCGAAATGACCTTAGAGGACCCCAGACTAAAACAGGATTGCTAGTTCACGTCAGCCTGCCCGCACACATGAGACATGACGCCTGTTGTCTGGCATTGCTCAGACTAATTCCTCACTGCATCTCACCACCACCAGGGGGTGGAGTTAAGTCGGGCTGGAACCCAGGCTATGACGCCAGTGGACTAAAGGGATATTTCACTTTAAAAAAAAACGTTTGGTCATTTTATCGTCTAATCAGTCTTATTGTAGCGACTACTTCTATCAAAATCAAACTGTTTAAAAGTAGCGCTATGAGGCTGAGTGTCGGCTGTAACTGTGTGACTCGTTGTTATCCAAACAAAAGCAGAGAGTTTTCTTGCAGTTAAAGGTGGTTTATTAACAAACAAAATAAAGGTCCAAAAATGTAATTGAACGGAATTAAACTGATAGGAAAAGTGTATAAAGTAAATGTAAACGGTCAACAGAAAATATCGAGCCTAGCTCACCCCCATTGTCTAACCCATTGCCAGCCTCGGGCCCGAGACACACACCTGACATAAACTCCCCTGATTACCAGACGCACAGCCGGAGCTGGTCAATCAATCAAGTGGCCATCAAAACAGAGCGTGGGAAAACCCAAAACAAAACAAAAAACAATATTATTGTCAATAGAAAAATTTATATTTTGGTCGCTACAAGTCTTTTATGAACACCCTGAACAGTTTTTAAGTTGCTTCATTCAATATTTAGATATTTTATGTAAAAGTTATCAGGGCCTCCGGGCCCAAGGCCTTTCCCCATACACATCCATTGTAACTTCAAACTCAATTTTAAACATGATAAATTCATCAAAAACAACAATTATTTTTCTGGTGACTCATAGTACCCTCCTAATATGTGAGCAGGCTGTTTTTTCGATAACTTTTTTCATTTATTAAGTGTGCCTGCTATGCAATAGCAGAACACTTATTGTAATCCGCCATACTTAAGTCAGTCGTGTGCCTGCTATGCAATAGCAGAACACTTATTGTAATCCGCCATACTTAAGTCAGTCAGTCAGTCAGTCAGTAAGTAATGTTCTTGCAAATTTCTGCTCGTAATAACTGCCGCACAATTTACGCCACCGCCGCAATATATACATCAAAACGTGCGGCTCGGCCGGGAATGGTGTGCTATTACTTTTCTTTCCGATCCGCGTTACCATTGCAACGTAATTCGCAAAAAACGACGCCAAAAAACCCCATTGACTTAGAATGGGGGAAACTTCGGCACGTAATAACTGCCGCACAATTTACACCACCCCCGCAATATATACATCAAAATGTGCGGCTCGGCCGGGAATGGTGTGCTATTACTTTTCTTTCCGATCCGCGATACGATTGCGACGTAATTCGCAAAAAACTACGCCCAAAAACCCCATTGACTTAGAATGGGGGACTCCGAAAAAAACCCAGAAACTTTGGCGCCACATAACTCTGCCATACTTTTGCCTAGCAACGTGATTTAAACTTTAAAATGCACACTTTGGTCTTTTTCCGGCCAATAGGGATGAGCTGTAATTGATTAAGCCCCACCCCCTCTTTAACAGGAAGTGTCCTTCGCCAAACAGGAAGTGCCTCTATAACTCATGAACCGTTTGTCGTACAGACTCGCGGCTGGTGTCATAATTTTTTTTTTCTCAAATTTTTTTTCTCAGATTTTTTTTTCTCAAAAAAAAAAGTTTTTCTCAAAAAAAAAATTCTCACAATTTTTTTCTCAAATTTTTTTTCTCAAATTTTTTTTCTCAAATTTTTTTTTCTCAATTTTTTTTTTCTCAAATTTTTTTTTCTCAAATTTTTTTTTCTCAAATTTTTTTTTCTCAAATTTTTTTTTCTCAAATGTTTTTTTCTCAAAAATGTTTTTTTTCTCAAAAATGTTTTTTTCTCAAAACATATTTTTTTCTCAAATTTTTTTTTTCCCAAAATATTTTTTTTCTCAAAAATGTTTTCTCAAATTTTTTTTTCTCAAAAATTTTTTTTTCTCAAATTGTTTTTTTCTCAAAATGTTTTTTTTCTCAAAAATGATTTTTTTCTCAAATTTTTTTTTTATCAATTTATTTTTTCACAATTTATTTTTTCACAATTTATTTTTTCTCAAAAAATTTTTTTTTCAATTTTTTTTTTCAAATGCTAATACTTACACATGCTAATGCTAACACATGCTAATGCTAACACATGCTTATGCTAATGCTAACAAATGCTAATGCTAACACATGCTAATGCTAATGCTAACAAATGCTAATGCTAACAAATGTTACTGCTAATGCTATCAAATGCTAACACATGCTCATGCTAATGCTAACAAATGTTAATGCTAACACATATGCTAATGCTAACACATGCTAATGCTATGCTAACACATGCAAATGCTAAAAATGCTAATGCTAATGCTAACAAATGCTAATGTTAACAAATGCTTATAAATGCCTAATGTTTAAAGGAAAAAATCAATGATAATGTTAATGCAAAAACATGTTAGTTAAAGATAATGATAAAAATGCAGAAGGAAAAATTCTAATAATGATTTTAATGTTAATGCATAATGCTAATGCTAACACCAACTGCTATTCAAGGTTGCATACACAAGTAATGTTCTTGAAAATTTCTGCACGTAATAACTGCCGCACAATTTACGCCTCCCAACGTGTGGCTCGGCCGGGAATAGGTTGCTATTACTTTTCTTTCCGATCCGCATTACCATGGCGACGTAATTCGTAAAAACTGTGCGCAAAAAACCCCATTGAATTTGAATGGGGGACTCTGAAAAAAACCCAGAAACTTTTGCGCCACATAACTCTGCCATATTTTTGCCTAGCAACGTGATTTAAACTTTAAAATGCACACACAACTTTGGTCTTTTTCTGGCCAATAGGGATGAGCTGTAATTCATTAAGCCCCACCCCCCTCTGTAACAGGAAGTGCCCTTCGCCAAACAGGAAGTGCCTCTACATCTCATGAACCGTTTGACGTACAGACGCGTGGTTGGCGTCATATGACTTGATTAAGAGTCCTTAGCCTTAATTGGTGCCTATTTCGCCAAACAGGAAGTGCCCCTCACCAAACAGGAAGTGACCCTTTATCTCATGAAGCGTTTGTCGTACAGACCTGTGGGTGGCGTCAAATGACTTGATTAAGAGTCCTTAACCTTATTTGGGGCCAATGTTCCCTCTAAGCTGCGCGCATGCGCGCCCGCGCACTACTCAGGACGCTGTCGCGCACAACAAATCTTTGTAGCACACGGCAGATTAACACAGATAGATTTGTGAAACACAGTTGATTATTTTGTGGTACTCAGTCTCTGTCTGCCTGCATATAGACAGCGCAAGGTCTCTCTCTCTCTCTCTCTCTCTCCCTCTGTCTCCCTCTCGCTCTTTCTCCGTCTCTCGACTCGATTCTCGCTCTCCTCCCCCGCATCCCCCCCCCCCCCCCCTCTCTCTCTCTCTCTCTCTCTCTCTCTCTCTCACTCACACACGCACGCACGCACGGTAAACAGAGACTTCTTCGGACTACTTTATTGTTTTATTGCCGTCATAAAACTTTCTCAGCTACATCTTCTATGTGTGCATTAACGTTAGCAACATTGTGACTGTAGGGCAGGCCATAGCAGGCTACCAAAACAAAACAAACGCATGTGCTTTCTGCTTTGCGTCGCCTATCAGAAGCTCAAAGGACCATGGTTGCTAATGTGCAGCTTCATAAAGACGTCCCCAGCCTGTGCACAGCGCGGATATTAGATCTACAGTATACACACTCCTCTATCCAGCTTGCAGGTATGAACTATATAAACTGCAATGTTTCTCTGGAGCTGACGAGCGTGTGGTGTGGGCGTCTCACCTTCACGACGAGTTAACAAAGATAACTCCAGTCCTGTAATGCATTGGTCTCAAAGTGGGTCCAGGGACCCCCAGGGATCTTGAGGTAGTTCCAGGGGTCCCCAGCAAACGTTAGGAACCAAATGGACCCTTATGTAACTCAGTGTAAAATGGAACCCCACACTCAGTGATTTTATAAAAAATATAAATTGGGGTCTCAGTGATAGCAATGCCATTAAATGGAGGTCCATAGCCTAATGCATGTCAATGTCAAATAGGGGGTCTTTGACATTAAAAAGGGAATCACTGCTAAAGCCATACAAATAAATGTATTATATTATGGGGGACGGGGGTCCCTGGGATAGCTTTTCAAGTGGGTCCTTGACATGAAGGTTTTGAGATCCACTGCTGCTTCACTGTCCCGCAATGAAGGAGAGAGTCCACCTCTCTAATGGGCCAGACTATAGACTATATAGCTTAGGTCATATATTATATGATTTACATTTTTGGGAAAGCAATCTACATGGTTAAAAGCCAGGGTTAGGTAAATTTTGCATGCATGCTTACATTGGCACTTTGGCACATACAGTAGGCTACACATAATGCTGTCTTTTATTCATAATAATGACTTCCTAGCAATGGCTAACCTTCTTTAGATGTGTCAATGTCAATATGTCAATGTATTGTTATTTTGTAGACTCATATTTAGGCCCATTGTTTGTATTGTATTTACACAACATGTTGTCAACATGTGTATATAGTAGTCTATATAAGATAGATAGATACCTTTTTTATCCCAAGGGGGAAAATCATGTAGGCATAATACTGAATAATAATGGATATAAAACCCTTTTCCCCCCGTCTTTTTAAATGTAACAGTCCTATAGTAGCCTACAGTTTATTAACAGTAGTCGAACCGCTATTACTTATTCTGTAATAAAATTTGAATAAGCCATAACTTGACATGACTTTGACGCACTGACGCAGTATACACTCGTGCACTCGACTTATGTTGCTCATCGGTGCTCAAGTTGTGCTCAGAAGGTTGGAGTGTTTGCTCAGACCGAAAAAAAATTAGAGGGAACATTGTTTGGGGCCTATTTCGCCAAACGGGAAGTGCCCCTCACCAAACAGGAAGTGACCCTTCATCTTGTGAACCATTTGTCGTACAGACTTGTGGGTGATGTCAAAAGACTTGATTAAGAGTCCTTAACCGTTATTGCGGCCTATTTCGCCAAACAGGAAGTGCCCCTCACCAAACAGGAAGTGACCCTTTATCTCATGAACTGCTTGTCGTACAGATGCATGGGTGGTATCATATGACTTGTTTAAGAGTCCTTAAACTTAATTGGGGCCTATTTCGCCAAACAGGAAGTGCCCCTCACGAAACTATAATCCAAAACGGGGCCGACCATCGCGGTAAAGTGTCGCCGTGAAAACAATCAGATCTCTGCTTCTCTGGTGCTGTTTTTATCTCATTCACAGATAAAGCCCTTCTTATGTTTCAAAGTAGAATCTAAAGCAATGTAAACTGCCTCCGCAGTTTCTCCCCCTGTCTAACTGCCTGCAGTGTGGGGTGACATAATGGACTCGGGTCACACAGAGGGCAGCTGCAGGCTCGTACAGTTAACTCTTCGTTGCCTCGTCTGTCAACGAGATAACTTCCTTTTGGCAGGGGGACACCTAGTGGCCTTAACTCATCACTGAACAAGTTTGGCTCCCAAGTTGTTAAGAGTCCTTAACCTTAACTGGGGCCTATTTCGCCAAACAGGAAGTGACCCTCACCAAACAGGAAGTGGCCGTATATCTCATGAACTGTTTGTTGTACAGACTTGTGGGTGGCGTCTAATGACTTGATTAAGAGTCCTTAACCTTAATTGGGGCCTATTTCGCCAAACAGGAAGTGCCCCTCACCAAACAGGAAGTGACCCTTTATCTCATGAACTGCTTGTCGTACAGACGCATGGGTGGTGTCATGACTTGATTAAGATTCCTTAACCTTAATTGGTTTAACTTAGCCCCGTCCCCTCTTCTGATTGGCCTAAACTTTATTTGGCCATAACTCATCAACCGTTTGTCGTACAAACTTATACCTTTCCAGACCTTACCTTTCCAGAGTTGACCTTGAATATAAAAAAGAAAACAAAAAAGATGACAATGTAACTCCATCTATTATATTGCTGGTTAAAGGCCTGTCTTGGTTTAAAGCCCACTCACCAACGACAAGGTGCAGGCCGCGAGTGGGAGACACATGAGGGAGGGGAGGGACAGGACAGTAACAGCAGGGGTGGGGCAGTCCTGCAATGGCCTGGGTACGCGTGTTTGACAGGTGAAAACATGCAGCAAATTATATTACTTTAAGTTCGCGGTTACGGGGACAGGCGGTATGGGACTTAACACGGCAGGGTGACATTTTAGTGTGTAAATCGGACCGTAAAAAGGCAACTGTTTCCACCCAAATGACGTCATCTCACAGTAGCTCACACAGTAAGGCAGGATGAACACAAAAAGTAACACAAATATATGTAGGTTAATATGAATATAATAATTGTAGCGTGTAGACTAGTCCTTAACAATTTTGAGCAAATATCTAATTGTGATTTCTTTGTTAGATAATTATTATAATTGTGTTTAAAAGATTAAAACACTATTTTAGGAATATTATTATTTTAACCAAAGAAAATCACTTATCCAACCTTAAGTTTAACTTCAGTTGAATATGTATTGTGCAAATGTATAAAGCTATGGGTTATGACTAACTAAGCAAATTGGCCATCTTGTACTTTTACTTTTGGTACTTGAATTACAATTTGACAAAAGTAACATACATTTATGGTTAATATGAATAATATAATTGTGTCGTGTGCAGGCTAGGCCTTAATGATTTTGAGCAATTATCTAATTGTGATTTCTTTGTTACGTATTATAATTTTTTGTTTAAAAGATTAAAACACTATTTTAGGAGTATTATTATTTTAACCAAAGAAAATCACTTATCCTACCTTAAGTACCTTCAGTTGAATATGTATTGTGCAAATTTATAAAGCTATGGGTTATGATTAACTAAGCAAATTGGCCATCTTGTACTTTTACTTTTGGTACTTGAATTACAATTTGACGGCATGTGGGGCAGATCAAGTGTGTGCCATTTGGAAGCACACAGGTCTGTAGGAGACCTGTCTGTAGGCATGTAATAATTTGCAGGTAGCGGGGACGGCAACGGTTTCGTTTGACGGGCAAGGCGGGTCAGGTTTAGATTATAAAGTCACAGGTGGGTCTGCGTTTCGGATTTTTGAGGGTTGTCAAAATTAGACACCTGCAGGACTGTAGACAGGACAAACACACCAGGGGTGGGGGGGGTAGGCAGGACAGACATTGGGGGTGGCTTACATTGTAGGCATTTAGCAGGCGCTCTTGATCCAGAGAGACAATAAGCAAGGTAATACATCAATACATCAGTAAATCAAATGCAGGGTCTTCAATAGCCAAGGAACTGACGGACCACTCTGCCAGTACCTGTTTAAACTACTGCCACCAATGTAGCCGTGGCCGGGAGACAAACCCAGGACCCCGATAACTGTTAACTAACCAGTCAACCAAAGTGCCAGGCATGTTGGTGAGAGCCATTGCACACAGCGTCCAACACATGAAAGCAATTTAATCGACCACTGCGTCCGCCGCTCCTCTTCTGCATCGTTGAAAATCACACCTTACTTGGTACTCGGTGCTGCCGAAGTCAACACACAGTATACTGCATCATGGTAACTGTAGTACGTGTGCAGTACACCCGACTGAAGGCAATACCCTGGTTGTGATACGTAGATGTGATCAATCAGGGTCTGCTCTTGGGTTGTTGCAGTGGAGATAAGCTGGCTATAGCCTTTGGACTCAAAAAGCTCCTTAACACGTTTCCGTCCCATCTTGTGGAGGTCCTCATTGAAATCTCCACAGACGACAATTGGTTGGCAATCCATCAAGGCCAAAGACTCCAAGAGGCATCCAAGGTTGAGACAAAAGTCACTGTCTTTGTATTTTGGGGGTCTGTAGACAGTGGCTATGAGCGCTTTGACTGGGGCCTCAACTCTGACAACTGCAAACTCAAGATCGCTGACATTGTCAACAAACCTTAAGGGGTCGGCTTGAAGACTACTCTTGTAGTATGCTGCAACCCCGCCTCCCTTTTTTGTAGCAATGTGCTGCGTCTTGGCGCTTGTGTAAGACACATGTCTGTTGCATGTAACCAGGTGGTATCCCTCCAGCTCAACTTCTGTGGGAACGGAGGTTCCAGACAAATTGGTTTCTGTCATCAACAAGACATCAGCGTGTCTGAACTCGTGGTGAGCCCTCACGTCCTGAATGTGTGACATCAGTCC
The DNA here is from genome assembly GCF_963921795.1 of Nannobrachium achirus. Classification (NCBI taxonomy): domain Eukaryota; kingdom Metazoa; phylum Chordata; class Actinopteri; order Myctophiformes; family Myctophidae; genus Nannobrachium; species Nannobrachium achirus. The sequence goes on along the minus strand of NC_137819.1, from coordinate 250,912 downwards.
TTGCGTGTTGTGATGGACGATGGTTAACGTCGGACCCCCAGACCACTGTTGCACAAAGTGCATGAGTGGTCTCGTCAGTTGGAAGGAAGCGCGATTCATGCTCTGCATTGCCATTTTGATTTCTGGGTTGGCGAAAATCTTCTTTTCGTTAAAGTTTGTGATCCTGAGCCCTTGAAGGGAGGTTGTTCGGCTCAGTGCGACATATGCCATTCCAGCATTAAATGTCTTTTCCAAAGACACCACTGCTGAACTGACGGTCATGCCTTGAACTTTGTGGGTTGTACACCCAAAGGCCAGTTTCACTGGGAACTGCCGTCGCACAAGTGATGTGTTGGTCAGGCCCTCCTCAGACCTTTCGATGTACACCAGGTCATCGGTTGGCCCCTGAATCTTCCTGCGGAAATTCTGACCTGCCGTGGGACAATCCAATCTGAGCCCAAGCAAATCCACGACCATGCGTCCACCTGCAGTGGTTGAAACAATGTTGGCTATTGTTCCAAAAGTCCCGTTTACGATCCCGTCTTCGACATCCAGATTCCTAATGACCATGACCCGTGCTCCTTGGGCAACTTCGATGCTTCTTTCCAAGTCCCTTCGGTTACTGTGCTTGTAGGGCTCGTACAGCAGCTTCATCTGGCCTGAGCATCTGTCCTTTGAGTAATCTTGTGCCAGAATTGTGGAAATCGGTGTGCCAAGACTTTTTATAGCCAACTTGTTGTGGGCTTTGACCTCGTCGTTTCGGGAAAAGATATGAAGGACATCATACGGGCCGTCTCTTCTTTCAGTGCAGGCCTGTGTGAGCAGAGCCCTGTCATCGGCACTGAGAGGATCGGCCTTCCTCTTTACTCTTAGCCTGTTCAAGAGTTCGGCGAAAATGCGATCGTCTCTCTGACGCATGATCTCCGTAAGGTCAACAAGCTGAAAATCTGCCCAGAGACCGGACACAGCCTCGTCGGCAATGCAGAGCGGTTTGCCACTACCAACTGGTGGCAGCTGGTAGAAATCTCCGACCACAAGGACAGACATCCCACCGAAAGGTTTCCTGTTGCCTTTGATCTGCTGGAGTCTCAGGTTGACGTAGTCAAAGACCTCCTTGGAGACCATGGATATCTCGTCGATGACCAAGATCTCCGCGGTCCAAAGTGCTCCCCTCATCTCATCCAGTGAATTTCCAAGCGATTTATAGTGGCCCTTCAGACTTCTAGGTAGCTTCAGCAGCGAGTGCAAGGTTCTCCCAGATATGTTGAAAGCTGCAGTGCCAGTAAACGCCGCCAGCAGAACTGCCGGCTGGGTCATGTCTGCTTCGTTGAGAAAGCAGGGAAGTTGGTGCAGGATCTTGGTAGCCTCGTGATATATGCACTTGATGACATGAGACTTGCCACAGCCGGCACCCCCAGAGATGAAATAGTAGAAGGGATCAGGATCCTGACGCCAGACGCGTCTCCAACACCATTGACGCACAGCGTAGAAAATGGACGCTTGCGTTTCATTGAGGCTCCGATACATGCTCCTGACATAGTCCGGGCTCAATTCAGGAGCATCGATCCCTGGCATCGCCCTACTGCTGTTGGGATGGACTTGGTATTCTGGAACCTCGTCTCGCTCCTGTAGCTCGTCGGAATCACTAGCTTTTTGCTGCCTGAAGCGATCGACCTCCGCATCTGGATCAAAATTGTTCCACGCATCAAGGATAGCTGGTTGACCTGCTTGCAGCATTTCCAGAGCCTGATCCATTTTTCTCCCCCGCCCTTCATATTTGTCTTTGTTCTTATCGACAATGATCTTCACAGCCCAGCGGGTGCTCTTTGTTTCGCCAAGAAGCACATGAGCGCTTTTGTAGAAGTGCTCATATGTCGGATAATTCTCGCTTTTCAGTTGGCTGTCTTCTCTGTGTGGCAAGTACAGTTTCAGCAGCCGCCTGTAAAACTTTTCCGGGGTTTTCTTCTCGGAGAACGGGGGGTAACGTATGATGGCGACTCTATCGAGATTAGTTCGTTTCTGAACGAACCCCATGTCGTTCAGCAGGGCCGATGCTTTCGAATTGTCGCTTTGTTGGCTGTACACCACCCTGTATTCCGACGCAAACTCAGCCATACACAGGTCTTCAAATTCTGGCTCCTGAGGCCTGTTCAGGTACTTCTCAGGTATCCCTGACATCCACACATCTTGTGCGTCTGGGTCCATCTCCTTCAGTTTGCTCATGGGCTGACTCATTCTCAGACCATCCTCGTCTGTCTGTAAGAAAATGACTTGACGGGTGCACTTTTTAAGTGGGAGACTGCATACCCGGGCCACAGATTCCTGTGCGCTGACCTCTCTGCGCTGGACGTACGCGTGCATGATATGTTTCATTTCATCCATTTCCTTGGTGTTGGGTTTAGATTTGCGCACTTCTTTCACCACTTCGGTAAGGAGCTCGGACATCTCATGTTCCGGTTTTGCCACATACCCCAACATGTACTGGGCACAACTGTAATCATCCAGTATATATTGGATGTCCATGTTGGCATCCCACACTCGCAGCAGATGGGGATTGTACTGATTTACCCAGCATTCATCAGGATCGCGCTTCAGGTGAATGGTGGGTACAGTGGTAAGGTTGTCTACGTAGTCCCGGTATTGCTCCGCAGTCAGGTTGCATTTCTCCAGCAGATCCGGCAAATCCTTGAATGAGGCTTTGGGGTCATTGAGCATGTCCCTCAGGGGTGCCAGCTTTTCTTTGGCCTCCATTTGTTCCTTGGTCTCTTGCTTCCAGCCTTTTCGCTTTCGCCCTTTACCCTTCTGGCCACCAGCGTTTTCATCTTTTTTGGCCTCGTCGTCGCCTTTGTCATCATCCAAAGGCGAAAGTGGTGGGGCAATCTGACCACCACCACTTTCATCTTTTTTCGCCTCGTCGTCGTCGTCTTTGACCTCATCCAAAGGCGGAAGTGGTGGTTCGGTGATGATTGTCTGGTCCATGGGTAGTTTGGGGAACCCAAATCGACAAGTGACGTTTCCTTTCTTGCACGATCTGGAGTGGCTTCGGCTGTGAACTTGAACTTCAGACACAATTTTGTGGAGCTCGGGGTCCGCGTACTGGTCAGGCATCTTGCAACTGACGTAGGTGTCTATGAACTTGATGAGGCGTGGATCATCGGCCGTCGGTGCGTCTTTGATCCAAACCATCATATGGATGTGAGGACTTCCCCTAGCCTGAAACTCCACGCGATAAAAATAGTCCACAACCTCACCGATTGGCCGTGCACGTGACTCGAGAAAAGCCATGGCCCTGTCAAATCTCTTTGAAAACATGCGCATCAGTGTGACAGGGTTGGTCCGGATGATTTCACATTTCGCAACCCAGTCGAGCTGTGAATAGTCCCCTTGTTCACCTTGTTGCGCTTTTATGGCCTTGATGACTTCCGGCCACCTCATCTCCGCGGCACTTAGCGTGACAAACCAATTGGGCCTGCCGATCTGTCTACACATAGCGAGAAGGTCTCTAAGTGCTTTCTCCCAGAATGCCGGAGTTCCTCTAAGGGGCATCATGAAGCGTGTCGCGTCCTTGTTCCGTACGAGTCTTTCTACCTCTTCTTTATCCTGCAGCATTTTGCTTGACAGAACCCGTCCATCCCTTGTATATTTTTTTCCCTTCCGTACTTGGATGGACATGCTGTTAGTAGCCATGTGCGTTTCTGTCACCATTTGCGCATAAAAGAGGTAAGTTTGGTCGGTGGCAAAGCGGGTATCGACCGAAAAGAGCCTGGCGTTGAAGTACCTACTTGGGGACAATTTTTTCTCTCTGACCTCATCCAATGTGTTTCGACCGTCTGGGAAATGCCCAGGAAAGGCCATGCTCTCCAACTTGGGGACGGTGAAAATACCCACAGGCCTGTTTCCTTGGGCTGGTGCAATGCTGAATATTCCCTCGCCGTATGATAAGATTTCCTGTGCTATGTCCGGAGGCTGCATGCACGTGTCAAAGGTCAGACCGGGTCTAAGCTCCTCCTGCTGCTCATCTGTGGTGGTGGCAGTGGATGGACCGGGTGCGAGTTCCTCATGCGGTTGTGGCTCATCTTTGGTGGTGTGTGGAAGTTCCTCCTGCTGCTCACCTGATGTGGCGGCAGGGATTTCCTCTTCTGCATCTTCTTCATCGCCCGACTGCTCGTCTTGGAGACGGTCAAATGTAGCGCTTTCGTTTATGACGATGTCATAGTATTCCGGATGCATTTGTTTTAGTTCCCTCAGCGCCGCCAACACATTCGTCATGTTTACTGTGTAGAAGAACTGATGGCCCTTGTACTTGATGTGTCGCTTCAGCTTGACCTGCAACAGCTGGTCTTCATTGCTGGACCTTGGAAGAGCATTTACGATGGCTTCCACTTCCGATGGTACACACACAACTGCACCATGCACAGCCTTTTGCCGTCCTTTAGGCAACGAAATGATTTTAGCAAAGGGTAAGAACTTTGCGATCATCTGCCTTTCCAGCATATTCAACAGTTGCAGCTCTGGGGGAACAGGTGCTGGTTCCAGCTTATTAACAGCTGCTATGGATGGCATCGACCCCTTTTTCAAGTTGTCGTGACAGCAGGTGCAGATGTACTCCTGTCTCCTCTCTTGTGCAACGTCGCATGGGTCTGAGCATTCACTGCCACATGCGTGCACATACTTACCTGTCAAGCAAGCGGTTACCATGGGGGGGTTCAACTTGTAGTTGTCCCTGTTACACCAACGGACCTGATTGTAAAACAAAGCTCTGTGGCACACTGTACAGACATATGTGGGCCCATGTTGAATGCTTTCTCGGAATGACGATATGGCCTCTTCCATTGCAGCTTCCATTGTAATTCGCAAGTGGCGGTTTACAATGTGTACAGACCTCCTCTTTATTCTCATGGCACACTGCAACTTGTGACGGATACGGAGTATGACATCTGCATCGAGTCGCTGCTTTTTTATCTCGGTGCATCGTTGTATATGCCGTCGCCTGAATTCTGGGTCGCTGTGAAGCCTTTCGCGCTGGTTCTTGGCCTTTTGTTGCATACGCCGCCGCCTGAATTCAGGGTCATTGTGAAGCCTTTCACGCTCATTCTTGGCCTTTTGCTGCATACGCCGCCGCCTGAATTCAGGGTCATTGTGAAGCCTTTCACGCTCATTCTTGGCCTTTTGCTGCATACGCCGCCGCCTGAATTCTGGGTCGCTGTGAAGCCTTTCACGCTCATTCTTGGCCTTGTGCTGCATACGCCGCCGCCTGAATTCTGGGTCGCTGTGAAGCCTTTCACGCTCATTCTTGGCCTTGTGCTGCATACGCCGCCGCCTGAATTCTGGGTCGCTGTGAAGCCTTTCACGCTCATTCTTGGCCTTTTGCTGCATATGCCGCCGCCTGAATTCTGGGTCGCTGTGAAGCCTTTCACGCTGGTTCTTGGCCTTTTGTTGCATATGCCGCCGCCTGAATTCAGGATCATTGTGAAGCCTTTCACGCTGGTAGCCTTTAAATTTTTCTCGAAAAGCAGCATCAGTTTCCAATCTGTTTTTTCTCGCCTTAAGTTTTGTCCGCTGGACTTCTGGATTTCTATATCTCAGTCTCTCATATTGGGCAGGATCAGAGGTTCTCAGGCCCTTGTTTGCACGTGGTACATTCTGGTCAATGCACTCACGTTGTTGCCGCAAGACTTTGCACTTGTTACTTCTTCGCCTTGCTTTATTTAGTTTGGAAAGCGTGGGTACTGCTAATGCGAGTGTTGGCATTGCTGGTGTTGTAATTGCAGAACAGTTAAGTTCAAAGGCAACAGGCATGAGCTCATATGAAACACCAGGACGACGGCCTTTGAGGATCTGACGCAAGTGGCAGACCAGACCACTCAGGTCATGGAAAGTCAACATAATGGCCTTGCCTCCAAGATCAGGCAAACCGTCTGCCGATCTTGAGTGGGAGTCAAACAATCCATAACGCCCTGATCTGTCGCGGAAGACTGCAAAACATTCAGGGGTTACCATCAACAAAGCATTCGTGACCCCCTCCTGTGACAGGCACTTTTGCAGTTGATCAGCAAGGGACAAGTTGTTCCGTTTAGTTTTGTCCAGGGGACCGATTTTAAGGTTTGACATGTTCAGTTGTACACTGTAAACATTGCGGTTGGTGGAAACCTGCTTTGCATGGAGGAGTTGCTCCATGGTCAAGAGATATGACTGTTTCTGTAACAGTTGGTCACAATGCAGCTGCTGGATTAAGTCTTTGTAGAGTGCATCTCCCTGGTAAAGCACTTTGTCAAGGGAGGCCGTGTCGAAACCTACTCCATCATTATGGTAGGCAAGAAACGTGAGTGCCATGCAGGTGCACTGTTTGTTCGGGTGCTGTCCTACAATGTCCCCTTGACAAATGGTGGCCCTCACTGCTTGAAAATGTTGCTTTTCTTGCCTTCTACCCCTCTTCAGAAATGGTTCGAAAACAGCCGGTTTTGGCAATGGTGCTGTGGCTGGTGTGAATGTCACATTTGTTGACGGTCTAGGGGTCTGACTGGAGCCACGTTCGATTGCTGCTGTAGCGGTTATGTCTGTTGACTGCACAGCGGTGTCACTGGAGCCACAATCGATGGCTGCTGTGGTTGTCACGTTCGTTGACGGGCCAGGGATATCACTGAGGCCATGGTCGGTTGCTGCTCTAGCTTCTGAGATGGACATAGCTGTTGACGGTCCAGGGGTCTCACTGTAGCCATCAATCAGAAATGAAACGGGCAAAAGCTCATACGTCGCAAGAGGAGGACGACCTCTAAGAATCTTGTGCAAGTGGCCGACCAAACCACCCAGATCATCGAACATCTTCAGTATTGCTTTTCCTTGATATGCTGGCAAACCCGTGGCAGATCTCGAGTGAGAGTCAAACACTCCATAGCATCCTGACGTGTCACGGAACAATGCAAAGCATTCAGGAGCCACAATCAAGATGGCATGGGTTACATCTCCTGACAAGCACTGCACACTCTCCTCAAGAAGTGGCATACGTTGACTACTCCTTTCACTTGGCTTTTTTGGTGAATCTGATTTTTTCACAAAACCAGCCTTCAGATCCGAGTTGAACACAATGTAAGCATTTCTTTCAGTGAAAACCTGTTTTGGTAACTCCTCAATGGTCAAGTGTGGTAGTACATGCCTGTTGTCGTAGTGATGCTGCGCGATAACGCCTTTGTAGAGAGTATCTCCACGTGCAAGCACCTTATCAAGGGAGGGTGTGTCAAAACACATTCCCTCATTGTGGTCAGCCAGAAAGGTCAGCGCTATGCAGGTGCACTGACTATTTGACCTTTCGGACATCGGGTCAAGTGGGTTGTCCAATAGGTCAGCTTGACAGCGAGATGCCCTTACTGACTGCGGAAAGGTAATTGTATTACTTACCTTACTGCCTGGGCCCTCAGCATAGGTGGGAGGTAGAGTTGTATGACTTACCTTGCTACTGTCCTTGCCACTTACCTTGCTGCCACTTACCTTGCTGCCTTTGACGTCCTCATAGGTGGGAAGATTCACGTCCTTGCTGCCCGGGCCCTCAGCATAGGTGAGAGGTACAGTTGTATTACCTACCTTACTTACCTTGCTGCCTTTGCCATGGGTTAGGGTTAGGGTGGGAAGGGGTGGGGTGGGAAGATGCACATCTGAGACCTCATGGACGAAACACTCCGTCTCCATCTGTTGAGAAAAAGAAAGAATGACAAAATGTCAAACCAAACACATTAATATTAGTAATATTGTTTTGGTTGTGTGTACACTGTACACATGTCCAAAACAGCTACTTTTGAGTAGAACCTGTGTTCCGGCGGATCCAATGTAGTCTTAATTTTACAAGCTATTGTTAATACATTGCATTGTTTAGTTCAAGGTTCACGTTTGTCACATACGTATATCCATACAAACGCAAAGAAATGCTTGTGCCAAGGGCACACTTTGCCTTAATACACAGAGACATGGTCACAGTGACTGACAACAGTGTACACCCACATACCATGCAGCCCAAACAAAGACAAATCCCAACATACACAACATACAGTGTAACAGTGTACAGCTTAAAAGTGTGTGCAGAGCCTATGTTACAACCCTTCGTTGAGCAACCTGACTGCCTGGGGATACGAACTATTACTGAAACGGGTGGAGTGTGATTTGATGCCCCGGTAACATTTTTTTGGATAGGAGGAGAGAGAACAGGGTATGGGCGGGATGGCTGCTATCTTTAATGATTTTTCTTTTCAAATCTTTTTTTATTAAAGTACAGTCAGTGTCATAATGAGGCAGGTACATACATATATTGATGACACCCCAAGTCCCATTCCCATCACAGTAATCATTCAATCAAATTAGCACGAGATCTGAGGCCATCACGGTACGTACAAATTCAGCATGTGGTAATATAGATTGTATGGAGCTGTGGCAGTGTCGCGGTGTTACATTTTTAACACCGTTAAAACCGTCCATTAATGCAGGGGTTTTCAAACTTTTGTGTCTCAGGGCACCCACTAAATATTTGTTTTAATCCGAGGCACCCCTACATTATAATTTTCACTTTCAGCACCTTATATTTATAGCATATCGTCGTTGTCGGGTGGAAACCTTGTATGTCCAAAAACATTTAGTATTTATCATCTATAAAATGTACTAAACTAGTGAAAACAGCAGATCTATAAGCACACAACGCTTCGCATTGCGAGGCGTTGTGTGCTTGTAGATTGGCTGTTTTCACTAGTTTTGTGTGGCGGTCTTGTATGATGAAGCAGGGCAAAAGACGTACACATTTGAAACTTGGAGATACGGTTCATGACAGAAAGTGATTATGTTGCGAGGAAAACGTTGAGATAATAGCCATTTTGTTTAGAACTGACTGAAAATAACTTTGTACTTCAAGTTTAAAATTATACTAAATAATAATTTTGGTCCAAATAAATTCCAAATATTCTCAAACGATCTCACGGCACCCCTGGACTGCCATCGCAGCACCCCAGGGTGCCCCGTCACCCACTTTGCCCACTAGGTGTCCTGCTTGAAATATCTGGCAAATAGCGAGATTTCCCCAGTAAAAACGGCATGTAGGCATGGAAAAATATAGACAAGGCAGCAGAGCAGAGTGCAGACCTCATAATGAAGCAATAAGCCACAAGAGGCGAGTGGTTACCGGGTATTTTAAGGCTGAGAGGCGTTGGGAAACACGAGGCGGAGCCGAGTGATTCCAACCCTCTCAGCCGGTTACAATATGGCAACATAAATCATTCTAAAAATCCCAATATTGAAGAAAAAGTACACTTCTCCGCCACCAGGAAGAGACATTTCCTTGTTTACCAGCCACATTCCAGGAACGGAAGCCATTGCGTGTCAGTGTAAGATCAGTCTCATGTTAAGAACCATAGTCGATGCATACACATGTTTATTTTCATCCAAATTTAGCTGCTATGTGGGTGAACATCACATCAAAACCACTAGCATAGCAACCTAAACTAAACAGCCGAGTAGTGCCTGGAGAATAGAGGGCGCTTGTTGCCTTTACAAGCCCCGCCCGGAGACATTCAGTCACTGTCCTAAGCATGCGGGCGGTGCTTAGAAGCACCCGCACGGCAGGATTTGAGAGGAAATCAAACGCTCGCTTCTCTAGTTCAGCCTCACCGCACTGTGAAAATAAATGATACACCTGGCTTTGATATAAACTGATTCAAGGTGGGGGTTATAGTTTCAGATACCACGGCAGATGGGACGGATCCATGTTGATGACATGACTTTAGAGATACTGTCTACCACTTTGTGTGATTTTAGGCAAAGTATGAAGGAGCAGTGAACTGTGTGTGAAATGTGTTTGAAAAAAATCGGCCTGATGGTGGTGCTAGATGGGTCAGATCCATATTGATGACTCTATACATACTGTACCGCTTTGTGTGCTTTTAGGGCAAAATCTGTAGGAGCAGTGTCCTAAAAAGTGTTTGGCAAAACTTGGCCTGATGGTGGCGCTAAATGGGACAGATCCATGTTGATGACATTATTATAGACACTATGTACCACTTTGTGTGATTTTATGGCAAAGCGTGTAGGAGCAGTGTCCAAAAAATTGTTTTACAAGAATCTGCCTGGTGGCACTAGTAGAGGGGCATGTGAGAAATGAGTGGAGGTTGTGGTTTGGTAGCCAAGGATTGTGTGTGCAAAGTTTGGCATGGATCGGGGAAACAGTGGCGGACATATGAGTAGAGCAAAAGTGTGACGTGACGGACAGACAGAGACACACCAGTGGGGCTTTTCATAGTAACTTACGACCATGGTCTACAGGACAGGTTGTTGTGAATTAACATACCTCCCAAGTAAGTGGAGGATTTTTTTCACAACCAAATCTGAAGAAACAGCAGATTATGCACCGGCATTGTGTTGACTTACTCATTCTATCTCTGTGCTGTGGTTTGTGTGTGAGACCAGTGTTAGACTGTGTGTGTGTGTGTGTGTGTGTGTGTGTGTGTGTGTGTGTGTGTGTGTGTGTGTGTGTGTGTGTGTGTGAGAGAGAGAGTGTGTGGCTGTGCGCTTAGCCATTCACTATGCAGTGCAGCAGCTTGCATGTTATGTTTCCTGCCTCATCAAGGGGCAGCCCTAGTACTCAGTGGTACACCGGTACACAGAGTATCATGACAAGAGTCGAATGAGGTGCCTTCGTAACCATCAACAAGCCAAATAGGTTCAGCGGAACAATCGACCATGACAGTGATTAACCTCTGATTATAATAGCCTCCAGCTCCTTGTTTTATTGCGGCATGCAACATACATACAAACAAAATATACTAGCAAGAGGGGTCATGCTCAAGCTCCCTCAGCCCTATGTTCCCTCACTGAGGTTAAGGTTAGGGTTAGGGTTAGGTATACCAAAAACAACCCCAACATATTTCTGAATTAGCCTACTGAACTATTGCCTGAAATAACTATCACAGGTAGCTTAAACAAATTGGCAACACAAACAAATAATGGTACATTTGGTTACCATCTCTCCATCATTTAGTTAGGGACCACCAGGATCCCCCTCAAGGACCACAGTTCAACAGTGGTTGAGAACCACTAACCTACTCAGTGACACACAAAAGCATCAAAAGTAGAAAATCTACAAGCTCAAAATCAGCTTGTAGATCTGCTAGTTTTCTTCCATATAATGTACTAAAAAAAGCTAGTGAGGTGCACCCTTGCAAGACATATACTTCATTGTGCAACGGTACTGCACGTCGAGAGTAGCCATACAAGCTCACAAGGCGTGCACATGATTGGAGTTGACCATTAAGGCATCTATAGACTTTATACATTCATATTTAAAGTAATAATATTCAACAAAACGTCCTCTAACATCACTACAAACTTCTTACAGTTTACAACGTTATTTATCACCATATTACAGCTCAATGTAGAAATTAGGCAGTGTGTGTGTGTGTGTGTGTGTGTGTGTGTGTGTGTGTGTGTGTGAGAGAGAGAGAGAGAGAGAGAGAGAGAGAGTGTGTGGCTGTGTGCTTAGCCGTTCACTGTGCTGTGCAGCAGCATGCATGTTATGTTTCCTGCCTCAGCAAGGGGCAGCCCTAGTACTCAGTGGTACACCGGTACACAGTATCATGACAAGAGTTGAATGAGGTGCCTTTGTAACCAGTAACAAGCCAAATAGGTTCAGTGGAACAATCGACCATGACAGTGATTAACCTCTGATTATAATAGCCTCCAGCTCCTTGTTTTATTGCTGCATGCAACATACATACTAACAACATATACTAACAACAGGGGTCATGCTCAAGCTCCATAGCAACACATACAGTATACCAAAAAACAACCCCAACATATTTCTGAATTAGTCTACTGCACTATTGCCTGAAATAACTATCACAGGTAGCTTAAACAAATTGGCAACACAAACAAATAATGGTACATTTGGTTACCATCTCTCCATCATTTAGCTAGGGACCACCAGGATCCCCCTCAAGGACCACTGTTAACAGTGGTTGAGAACCTCTGCCCTACTCAGCAACACACAAAAGCATCAAAAGTAGAAGATCTACAAGCTCAAAATCAGCTTGTAGATCTGCTAGTTTTCTTGCACCCTTGCTAGACATATATACTTCATTGTACAACGGTACTGCACGTCGAGAGTAGCCGATATACAAACTCACATGGTGTGCACATGATTGGAGTTGACCATTAAGGCATCTAGACTTTATAAATTCATATTTAAAGTAATACTATTCAACAATAAGTCATCGAACATCACTACAAACTTCTTACAGTTTACAATGTTATGTATCCCCATATTACAGCTCAATGTAGAAATTAGGCAACATGTAGGCTTTGCAGCCACCTTGTGGTAACAATGGACAACAGCAGAACGCATAAACCTGTCCAGCCATTAGATGAGTGATTTGCTCTCACAGTGAGTGACATTTTCCCCCAAAATAATAGCGTGTCAAATGTCCTTACCGCGGCACCAGGGGAGAGGGGTACGTCCACGCCACGGCTCACAGCATATCCTCGGGAGAACGGTGGTGCTGTGACGATCGGAGGACTCGCCTGTGCACAGAAAAGGACAATGTTTACACCATGACAATTCAATTCTGTGTATGGCTGCAAGATGTACAAAGATGTTTTAACACTAGCAGAGATGCTCAACCATTTTGATTTCAAGGACCCCCAGTTTGACTGCTAGGCTTGACCACAGAAGACTGTGCTTGTACTGGTCAGCTCCCAGTGACTTAACGGTAGAAGACTGTGGTTGTACTGGTCAGATTGCAATGACTAACAATCTATCACTGTTTTACTGGGAGCTAACCAAGTCTTCTACTGTGGTTGTACTGTATATTACACTGCAATTTACAAACGACACGTTGTGAGCTTGTAGATCTGAACATTTTGGTGCTGACCTGCGTGTGCATACTGCTTCCTATCAGTGTGGCGTGGACCATTGAGGCAGCTACATACATTATAAACATATCATGATTTGCAAAGGCATGGATGGGGCAGTGTTGCAGAAAATGAAGGCTACCCTAGTGTGACGCACCATGTTTGTTATGCAAGAGGACAAGTGGTCATATGCAGTGCTGAACTTGGCCAACATTACTTGGGAAAGAAACGGTTACTTCGAGATCAAAGATCCACATTTGTCTGGGGACCCCATCTGTAAATATCGTGTGCTAGTAGCTCCCATAAAAGATGTGTCTTGTTAAATCCTGATCCAGGTTTTATAATAATTGATAATTGCTCACTGCGTGTCAAATAACTAAAAACATATCCCTGTCACACCGCGTGCACATGAGTGCAGTGGACGATTAAGGCATCTATAGACATTATAAATTAAATTATATAATTAAATAAAGTAATAATATTCAACAAAACGTCATCTAACATCACTACAAACTTCTTATAGTTTACAACGTTATTTATCCCCATATTACAGCTCAGTGTAGAAATTAGGTAAAATGTAGGATTTCCAGCCACCTTGTGGTAACAATAGACAACAGCAGAATGCATAAACCTGTCCAGACATTAGATGAGTGATTTGCTCTCACAGTGAGTGATTTTTCCCCCCAAAATAAATACTAGCGTGTCAAATGTCCTTACCGCGGCACCAGGGGAGAGGGGTACGTCCACGCCACGGCTCACAGCATGTCCTCGGGAGAACGGTGGTGTTGTGACGTTCGGAGGACTCGCCTGTGCACAGAAAAGGACAATGTTTACACCATGACAATTCAATTCTGTGTGTAGGCAGCAAGATGTACGAAGATGTTTTAACACTCTAGCAGAGATGCTCAACCATTTTAACCCATTTAGGCCTAGAAATGATTGAATGCTTTAACCAGTGAAAAATAGCAGATACACAAGCTCAGTAGATCTGTAGATCTGCTTGTAGATCTGCTATTTTTGAAAAAGTCGTGACAATTTGTGCAAATCTTTGAATATTATGTATTTTCAAAGCAAACGTTTGTAACTCAAATTTTGCTTCTGGGTGGTCCCTGGAACTAGATATTTTGAGATGCGGGTACGTGGCCAAATAAATATAATTTTGGGGCTCCTTCACATGAAAAGGTTTGAGAACCACTGACAAAGTAGTCTCTCAAGAACAGACTAACTGAGCTCCAGTTAAGAGAAAAGGAGCTTTTCTTTGACAATGGCTGGCCAGATTGCTGACATAGAAACATAGGGTTTTTCAAAAAATCTTGGAAGGATTCAAAAGACACTTATAGAATCGGGTCAAAATTCTAATTTTCGCGACTTTTCAAAAATAGCAGATCTACAAGCTCGCAGCACTGTGAGCTTGTATATCTTTTATTACATAAAAGTGGAAACCCTTTGTGTAGGCAACAAGATGTTGAAGATGAAGATGTTTTAACACTCTAGCAGAGATTCTCAACCATTTTAATTTCAAGGACCCCCAGTTTGACTCTCAGTCCCAAGAGCAGAAGACGGTGGTTGTACTGTTCAGGTTCCAATGACGTAGAAGACTGTGGTTGTACTGGTCAGATCCCAGTGACTAACAATAGAAGACTGTGGTTGATTAGCTTCCAGTACAACAGTAGTAGACTGTGGTTATACAGTGCATTGGACTGCAATTTAGTAACGACACTTTGAGACTCTAGATCTATACATTTTGGAGTGGACCTGCACATGCATACACGCAGTCAGTTCAGTTGTGTCTACAACCGTACTGTAGTGAATGGTATAGTAAAATATTCTGCTTCATCTCTTCCCTCGCTTTGCTGTTGTGTCCAGTGCTGTCCAGTGCCATATCAAACAATCTGTAACGACTGTGGTTACCAGGCTCTAGCCATGTTTTTCATGTCAAATTAAAATGTATTTGTCTAGGGACCCCATCTGTAAATATGTTGTGCTTGTAGCTCCCATAAAGGATTTGTCTTGTTAAATCCTGATCCACATTTTCCTCCAAGAAGAAATAATTGATAATTGCTCACTGCGTGTCAAATTACTAAAAAGATATCCCTTGTCACACAGTTACAAGTTACATCTCCTTACCGTGGCACATGGGACGTCACAGCTCACAGCCGTTCTTCGAGAGAGAGGCGTTGTTGTGACTGGTTTGCGCAGAGACTTGCCAGGCGATTTCGGTGGACTCGCCTGCACACAGAAACGGACAATGTGTCACATCACATTAACTCCAAACCTTTTTTCAGTGGAAACCATGACAATTCTTAACAGTGGAAACCCTGTGTGTAGGCAACAAGATGTTGAAGATGAAGATGTTTTAACCATTTGAATTTCAAGGACCCCCAGTTTGACTCCCAGTACAACAGTAGAAGACTGTGGTTTTAATGGTCAGCTCCCAATGACTTAGAGTAGAAAACTGTGGTTTCACTTAATTGGCTAGGCTTGAAGACAATGGTTGTACTGGTCAGCTCCCAGTGACTTAATGGTAGAAGACTGTGGTTGTACTGGTCAGATCCAAATGACTAACAGTAGAAGACTGTGGTTGGTGACCTCTAGTACAACAGTAGTAGACTGTGGTTGTACTGTGCATTGCACTGCAATTTAGAAACGATGCGTCAAACTTGTAGATCTGAACATTTTGGTGCTGACCTGCACGCATACTGGTCCCTATCCATTAAGGCAGGGGTCTCAAGCTGGTGGCCCGGGGGCCATTTGCGGCCCGCGAGACGATATTTTGTGGCCCTCACCTTAATATGAAAGTTTAATGTTAGTGTGGCCCGCAAGTTTTATATGAACCTCAAAACAGTTAATAATACAGTACAGTGAACAGTACAGTACATGTTCCATAAGTTAAACACAACTTGTTTACACCAGGGTCCTTGTTCATCTTATTTTGTGTTAAAAAATAAAAAAGGCATTTGAGAAGATTGGATTTTTCTTTGATGGGGAGATAGATACAGTAGTTGTTAGACTGGTATGAAACTACAGTATGATAAAACAAATTAGTGCATATGCACTCATTTGTTTTATTAGTGCATGTCGCGCACATACACGCGCTGCGCACGCGTGCATGTGCGCTGAGGCTGCAGCCCAGCCTCAGACAGATTTTGCCTCCAGCAGCCCCAAGGTAAATTGAGTTTGAGACCCCTGCATTAAGGCATCTACAAACATTATACATTCATACCATAATTTGCAAAGGTATGGGGGCAGTGCTGCAGAGAATAAAGGATAACCTAGTGTGACCCGCCATCTTTGTTATGGAAGAGGACAAGTGGTCATATGCAATGCTGAACTTGGCCAACATTACTTGGGAAAGAAATGGTTACTTCTAGATCAAAGATCAACTGACAGCTATAGTCAGCATTACAATAAACATAATAGTACATATCTCCAGCTAAGGTCTCCAAATAAATATATTTATTTAGTCCCAGAATAAATATAGTCCAATGGGGATGTAAGTTTGAAGGTATGGCTAAACACACAGTAACACTAGTAACATGTTTGCTGTGAATAATATCACTGTTGTTAAAGTGAGAGAGAGACTCTGTTATTACAGTCTTTTGTCAACAGATGGCTCCTTTGTTTCCCCAATTCACATTCTATTAAAATTGTCAACATTAACCTTAAATTTACACCAGCGATTCTCCAAAGTTGTCATGTCGAGGACCCCCAAATTGCCACCATTAGTCCGCAGATCCCCATTTGAAAAGATAAGCCAGGATGGCGGGACAACAATGCTGTTTTTTTTTAGAGAGACAGAACACTAGATGGAAAGCTGATGCTGTTTTGCATCAAACTTTGCTGTACTGTTCTATACATTCTGTTTCATTGCTTGCACATTGCACTTGATAGATAACTTGATTGATATATGTGCTTAGCTCTAGGTTCAGCCTAGATATACAGACAGGTAGCTGATTGCAGGGCCATGTGTGATCATTTTGGGTGGGGGTTGCTAATTAGTCAGTTCAAGTTCTGTCTACAACTGTACTGTAATGAATGCTATAGTCAAATATTCTGCTTTATCTCTTCCTATCTTTGCTGTTGTGTCCAGTGCCATATCAAACAATCTGTAACAACTGTGGCTACTAAGCTTTAGCCACGTTTATAGTGTAATTTGTCTGGAGAGCCCCATCTGTAAATATGTTGTGCTAGTATCTTCCATAAAAGATTTGTCTTGTTAAAATCCAGAACCACAATTTCCTACAAGAAGAAATAATTGATAATTTCTCAGAGTGTGTCAAATAAAAAAATAACTAGAAACATATCCCTGTCACACAGTTACATCTTCTTACCGTGGCACAAGGCACGTCACAGCTCACAGCCACTCTTCGGGAGAGAGGTGGTGTTGAGAGGTGGTGTTGTTTGCGCAGAGACTTGCGAGGCGATTTCGGAGGACTCGCCTGCACACAGAAACGGACAAAAGGTTTTTCAGGCATGACAGTGGAAACCCTGTAGCTTTTTGTATAATGTTGACATTTTGTATCTGTCTAAATTAAATAAGGCCTGAACTACAGATACACTTCAATTTACCTTGCTGCCCTTTGGAAAACCTGGGCACTCCACAGGGCTGTTCAGGTTTGATGGCAGGAATGCTTCCATAGCGTTCAAGACCTTAGGGCTAAACCACACAGGATTGCGAGGGATTGAACTCTCTGGCGAGTCGTCCTTTTGTAGAAAGAAAGACAGACAGACAGACAGACAGACAGACAGAATTGAGAAGGATTATGATTATTAGATTAGGGATAATTATAAATCTTCCCCTGATTGGTCCGGTGATTTTCTGATTTCTCATGCCATCTGCCTACAAGCCAAACTCCAGACTGATTATTATATCGTGGAGTATCGTGTGAGTGAATCCACATCATCAGGCTGGCACTGCCAGGCCTTATAAAACCGACAGACACACAGAGTTCACACATCGTGTGAGCCTGTAGATCAGATATTTATTTGATAGTGTCATTAAAGTGTCATTAAATGCTTTTGAATTGGCTACATCAAGGAGAGGAGACAGTATCATACTATTGTATATATGACAGGATGTTGTCTTCTACTGTATGTGTGATGCAGCATGCTGTCTATTAATGAATGCTTAGCCACACCAAGACTACTCCCCCACTCATTCGGCCAACATTTTCAGAAAATAGCAGATCTACAAGCTCACAGCATGTCACGCTAAATGGACTGCATCTTTGTAGAACAGAGCACCCGTTTGTTTCACTAGTCAAAGGAATGTCGGAAGTTGATTGGGAACGCTGTTCTCAACCGCTAACTAGTACAAAGCGAGTAGAGCACGCACTGGGTCCCAACAATAGGTATTAAGAGGGTTTTAACCTGTTGCTGCTGCTGCTGCTGCCGCTGCTGCTGCTGCGATAGCCAAGTTGACGACTGCCTGGGAGGTACGGGAGGCGGGCTGGTCTGAAATGACAAATGCAGATTGATGAGTAAAATGTTAATACCCTAACAGAGTATCCCTTTTCACAAAGCACTGACAGGATTCAACACTTACCCTCACACCAGGTGAACGTGGTACACGCACTTCACGACTCACAATCACTCTCGGAGACACAGTGCGGACTGGAGATGGTGGCACCACAGCTGGCTTGGAGGGTGACTTCTTGGGAGTCAGCTATGCATACAAAGAGAAAAATGTTTACAGCCTCGGAAATAAGAACCCTGTCAACTTAGCTTGTATTTATTTAGAATTAAGATGTCCGGACGAACCTGTGCTGTCTGGACTGTTCGCTGCAGCTCGCTTTCAACTGCCATTACAATCGAAAAAGCCAACACCGACATCCCATACGAATCAGAAAGATGCACCTGAGAGACATAATACAACATTTTCAGAATCCAATAGACATTTTAATATTCCGTTAGTTGATATGTAATGTTGTATTCATATGATCTACAAATAATGCATAATCTCCACATGACTTTTGAAAACAAAGATTGCACTTACATTGTCGCGACACCAGAGTTCAGACTGTGTCAGCGGAAACAGATCTGTCGTGCCGGTGTATGTGACACCTTAAATAAAGAAAGAACATAAACATTTTAAACATGCCTTCCCCAGTAAACCACAAGGTTGAGCACAGAGGAGGTAAGTAACCCTAATCGGGAGATAAGCGACAGTCACGTCACATACACAAACTGTAGAAGGCAATCGTAGCCAATCAGGAGGGAATATGGTAAATGGGACAGATCCAGACAGACTGTGTGTGTATGTGTGTGTGTGTGTGTGTGTGGGGGGGCGGGGGGACACGACATGACTATAAGTTACTCATTACGTAAGCCTTTATATTATTATCAATATTACATTTATATGTTGTAGCACAATCTGTCTCTCTGCAATCTATGATCCTATAGTTTGCTGAGACACTACGCTCTCTCTCTGCATTCTATGATCCTGTAGTTTACTCAGACGCTACGCTGTCTCTCTGCATTCTATGATCCTATAATTTACTGAGACGCTACGCTGCCTCTCTACTTTCTATGATCCTATAGTTTACTGAGACGCTACGCTGTCTCTATGCATTCTATGATCCTATAGTTTACTGAGACGCTACGCTGTCTCTCTGCATTCTATGATCCTATAGTTTACTGAGACGCTACGCTGCCTCTCTACTTTCTATGATCCTATAGTTTACTGAGACGCTACGCTGTCTCTCTGCATTCTATGATCCTATAGTTTACTGAGACGCTACGCTGTCTCTCTGCGTTCTATGATCCTATAGTTTACTGAGACGCTACGCTGCCTCTCTGCATTCTATGATCCTATAGTTTACTGAGACGCTACACTGTCTCTCTGCATTCTGCATTATATGATCCTATAGTTTACTGAGACGCTACACTCTCTCTTTATTCTATGATCCTATAGTTTACTGAGACACTACACTGTCTCTCTTCATTATATGATACTATAGTTTACTGAGATGTTACGCTGTCTCTCTTTGCATTCTATGATCCTATAGTTTACTGAGACACTACACTGTCTCTCTGCATTCTATGATCCTATAGTTTACTGAGACACTACGCTGTCTCTCTGTATTCTATGATCCTATAGTTACTGAGACACTACGCTGTCTCTCTGCATTCTATGATACTATAGTTTACTGAGACACTACGCTGTGTCTCTGCATTCGTATAGTTCAAAAGGTCCTGCAACTACTTGAACCCTAGCATCCCTATTTGTGGGGAATATTTTCAAAAAAATAGCCAGTGTACAAGCTCACAACGAGTCACATTGTGAGATCAGCCTAACCAGACATTATCTGTTGTGTATGCATTTCTTTTACTTACCACAGAAGTTAGCCGCACGTTTGAAAGCCTCGCGAAGATCGTTCTGGCGGCTGATGTCAACATTCAGGCGAGGTGGAAAGTCAAGGACGAAAACCTATAAAAAACAAATTGTTCATCGTGAAAAACAACATCTTCTCAAACATTTGGAGGCATTTAAATGACCACGATAGAAAAAAAGTATTTGTAAGTATCAACTTACATGCTTCCAGCGTCGTAGGGCCGTATCGAGGAGCCTGCGGAAGTCGTGTCCTGCTTGGCTTACACTTTGACCTCCCAGGTCGTTGCTTGTTGCCAAAATGCAGACGATGTCCGGGACGTGTGGAACAACGGCGTGTCTCACTTCTACCAACGTCTGCTGCTTTGGCACCGGGGAAGGACATCAGACCAAAGCTCAGGTCAGAGTTTGGCATGGTCACATATCCATCAACGATAGCGCGTAGATGAGATTCCCCGATGACCAGTGCAAACTGTTTCAAGAGAAGAAAAACAACAACAAAAAATCAATGCTTTATTGTGTTAACAGTCACATTTACTCCTCAAGACTTAATACACAAGCAAATAAAGATACCTTCTTGTTTGACAAGTCAGCTGGAATGAGGGACTTGTGCTGCTTTCCTGTCAGGCGTGAAATCGGCCACTGCCTGACAGAGTGCCGTCTCCCTGTACCAAAGGCTGGTAGCTAAAACAGACACAGATAAAGATGAGGTGTTGACACTACAGTT